>NC_137232.1:14168874-14318874 GCF_949987685.1 Ammodytes marinus | reverse complement strand
AATGACACGACAAGTAGAGCAAAGACATAAAATAAAGCGCAGAAGAAGAAAGTGATTCTGAAACAACAACTCCAAGCTTTTGACTGTCGGTGAATCTCAATTCAGGGGTTGCAGCCTACGAAGGCTGCATTTGAAGACCGATTGCGTCATAGCGGCGTGCAAAGGCTTGTTCCATTTGCAAGGCTCCTTCATATGCGGCCGAGAAATGCAGCCTTCGTTTCACGGTTTTGAAGGCTGCATCAGATGTATCCTTCGCGGCCCAACATATCCCAAGATTCGTTGCGTTTTTTTTCAGAGATGGCATAAAATAAAAATAAAAATAACAAAACAGCAACGTGTTGCTCCATCTTCTTGTACTTTTTTTTCTTTTCGTCTGGTAGGCAACTTATTTTTATTTTTTCCTCCGTTGACAAGGCTGTTTCCGTTGGCAGCACAGGAGCGGCGAGTTGTCACGCAGGGTAACGACTTGTTACGCAAACCGGAAATGCTCGTAAACGGAGACCTGCGGAGGCCGTCTCGTTTAACAACGCTCGTTCGGCTTTCGAATCGGCCTTCACAGGCTATAGCCTTCATAGACCGCGTAGCTTGTGTGTCAACAAGTGTGTGTTTGTCCAAGACAGTGTGTGTGTAGCAATGTGTCCTTAGGTGGCCTTGACTCCCTTTTGAATTTAAATAACCTGAGTGGGTGGGTGAGTGAGTGAGTGAGTGAGTGAGTGAGTGAGTGAGTGAGTGAGTGTTAAATATCAAAGTTTTTGTGCAACAGAGACTTGATAAAGAAGAAATAAAGCACAACATTTCTAACTCTGCACAGTCCTTGTAACTTTTATATATAATTTGTAAACTATTTGACTAAAAATGGAGACACTGCTGATCTAGAAAATGAATTATGAAGACACTTAAGTCCCTATACCACTACAGTTCAATCTGTTAATATTTCAGATTGTTTCCCCACAAATCACAAAGTTTAGAAGCTAGAATCTGAAGGAGACCAGCAGACAGGATGCAGGCTGCACTAGTGTTAACTGAGCCATGTACTCAAGGTGAAAGTCCAGTCAATACACAAACACTATGCAAGATATATTGCAAGTTCCAACTGCAGAAATGAGGAAGTTTAAAATCTAGAAGTGTAGGGGTGTTACTATAGAAACAGGCCAATCAATCATTATATAAGAAGAAGAGGAAATGCTAAATAATATCCATGGCAGTGACCGTAAGGTAACATCAGATCTTAAAGTATTTCTTATGAGATAAGGTTTCAAATCTATATCAGGCAAAACTGTTTCTAGATTTTTTTGAAATATTTCCTGGTTCCAAGGAAAGGAGGAAGGACACACACACCTAGCTAAGACCTCACACACACACACGCATAGAGAGAGAGACACACACACATACCTAGCTAAGACCTCACACACACACACAGATGTCGTAAAGGAACTGAGAGGGTCCAGACCCCGGGAACAGGAGCGGCAAGATGTTTGTTCCTCTTGAGTTTCCGCTTGTTGATGACCCGTGGAAAACACACACACACACACACACACACACACACACACACACACACACACACACACACACACACACACACACACACACACACACACACACACACACACACACACACACACACACACACACACACACACACACACACACACACACACACACACACACACACACACACACACACACACACACACACACACACACACCCCCCAAACCACCCCCCTTGGTGCAGCTCCGTCACACATTCCAGAGCTCACCCTGGCCCTTTTATGGCTTCATGACTCAATGGCCGGACGCTTGCCTGACTGACACACACATTTAAACACACAAACACTAGGGATGTCCATGGTGTTAACCGTTAAGAAGATCTTTAACCGGTTAATGCTAAAGGTTAAACGGTTTAAAAAAAATAAAAAATCATCTTAATTTCTCTCAAATCCGGACTCTTATTTTGATATCGCAATGGCTACCCATCCCCTAAGCCTGTGTGTGTGTAACTGTATGTACATTTCAGTCACTTATTGCACTTTCGGCTCCTACATTCGCATACTAGACCTCTTCTCACACCATACAAGGTGCCGTGTGAATGTCAGATTGTAGGCATTTAAATTGGCTACTGGTCCCTGAATAGTTTTTAAATGAATAAACAAAAAAAGGGCGGGAGCCTGCTATAATGCTTCATGTATTTCACTATAAATAGGCTACATTAAATCTTAACGGTTAACCGGTTAATAACCGTTAATTCTTGTGGTTAACCGGTTAAAGAAAAAATACTAAATGGCCATCCCTAACACACACACACACACATTTAAACACACGCCAAAGCAAAGCAGCATGCAGACAGACATCAAACACTGAGTGACACATCCCAGGGAATTGATAAGATGCGACGAGACTATATTAAAACCATCTCTTAGTTTTTCACCTATAAGAAGAAGGCTATACGTTTTTATCCTTTTTGCACTGTGCCCACACACACACACACACACACTTAACTTGCAAAACCAAGACTGGTTACACAGTGATGATTCTGAATCCCACACACCGGCCAACACACACATTCACATCAACACACTCCCCCCATAACACGACCCTAAAACCTTAAGTTGGTTTAATGCAATGATCCGCGTGCCCCAGTTATGCAGACAGAGCTTTACACACACACTCACACGCCCCCCCCCTCATTTTACACACACACTCACACGCCCCCCCCCCTCATTTTACACGTTCACACCTCGAATGTCTCAAAACTCAAACTGGTTTCCTCTGCTTCACTGACAAGAATATAGAGACGTTGTTTAACTTAAGATTGTGATGTTAAAGATGTATATTTATTTATTTAAAAAAATAAAATAGAAAGGGGTATTTTCACTAGTTTGTCACCACTGTTGTTACCGTAGCTACAATTCAGTTTGGTAACAGCTGTTGATCAGGTTCAAACCTCTTTAATAACTCTGAGTAAATGCTCGTGCAGCGTTTGGTGTGTGTGTGTGTGTGTGTGTGTGTGTGTGTGTGTGTGTGTGTGTGTGTGTGTGTGTGTGTGTGTGTGTGTGTGTGTGTGTGTGTGTGTGTGTGTGTGTGTGTGTGTGTGTGTGTGTGTGTGTGTGTGTGTGTGTGTGTGTGTGTGTGTGTGTGTGTGTGTGTGTGGTGTGTATGCAGGACACCACAGTGGACCATATTATACATGGCCTTCTGCTTCAGGGCTGTTACTAAGCAACCAGAGACAACAGAATCTTATTTTTAGAAAGTGTTAAAAACATAAATGCTTTTCAGTGTGTATGTGGTGTGAACGAGGCCAACGACTCTGGAGCTATTCTCATCTCCACACCTCTGCATCTCCTTCTCAGTATCTCATCCATCAGAACAACTCTGCTTCACATTGTTCAATCATTAGTTGTTTTATTAAATATAGTTTTCAAAGATATATAGTTTTCCAAATTCCCCTCAAAATCTAACATATTCTCATTTTGCAACATAGTGAACTGTACTATTATCTCCATCCTCCTTTAAGGGGCTTTCAGAGGAACCACGTTTGGTTCTGACTATCAGACTTATCCATTTATAACAGTGTTGTTTATTTTTCAACATGGGTATGTATCATATGTGTTTTCAAAAGATGTTTAAAAGCCTTTTCTAGGGATGGACATTGGAAATGAGCAATAGCTATAATGCTGTACATTGGAAATGTAATGTTCAAGTTTCTAAGTGTTAGCATCCGTCCCTATAAAACAAAACATGAAAGTGTGAAAAATGTATATTAAAACAAACCGTGCTGCTATGAAGCTATTACATGGTACCAGTCTCCTCCACGTGCACACCCGCCGTGCACTCTCTCCTCACGTGCACTCCCTCCGTGCACTCTCTCCAGCACTGTGAGTCACAGCTACACAGCAGTCTTTGTTAACGGGCTGAACCAACGCTGAATAATCCCTAGAGGCTAGAGGCCGTGTTTGATTGGATCAGACAGGATAGTAGTGCACAGGGCAGAAGACTTCCCTGACCCACATTAATGCTTCACTTTCTACTGCAGCAGCTGCTTGGGATGAAATGTTACTATCACTTTAACACAGTCTACAATAGAGACACACACACACACTACAATAGAAGATCAAGAGATTTAATAGAAAGGGATAACTGACCGCTGTTAAGGATAATTCCCTATTGCTATGGGATTGCTATGTTGCCATGGACATTGTTCTGTTGGATCACGTCCTACTAAAATCAATAATTTTTTTCAATGAATAATCTTATTTCCGGTAGGAAGTCGCCATTAAACCAGTATACAGTAGGGCTGATCTGCAGGCGGCACCATACTGTCATACTTGTCTGTCTGTCCTGACTCACAGGGCTTGCCTTGGTGTGTAGTTTTTGTGTGGTGTCTTTATATTTAACAGAGGGAAGAGATGTAAACCTCAGAAACCACAGAGTCTTCCTTCCTCTTTCCTCCTGAACTACACAATCTCCCAGGAGGACAAGACGAGTCTCTCAGAGTCTCTCAGAGTCTCTCAGAGTCTCTCAGAGTCTCTCAGAGTCTCTCAGAGTCTCTCAGAGTCTCTCTCTCTCTCTCTCTCTCTCTCTCTCTCTCTCTCTCTCTCTCTCTCTCTCAAAGTGAGTTAAGGCCGATTCATTCATACTCTGTGTGTCTTCGAGACGGCTGCTATGTGAAGTCAAAATCATCCACCGCCAACACATGTAGATTAGAGCTGCAACGATTAATCGATTACTAAAATAATCGGCAACTATTTTGATAATCGATTAATCGTTTCGAGTAATTCTTTAATAAAAAAATTCCAAATTCTCTGATTTCAGCTTCTCAAATGTGAATATTTTCTGGTTTCTTTAATCCTATTATGACAGTAAACTGAAATATCTGTGTGTTTTGGACATAATACATTTGAGGACGTCAACATGGGCTTTGGAAAATTGATCGACATTTTTCACAATTTTCTGACATTTTACGGACCAAAACACTAATCGATTAATCGAGAAAGTAATCGACAGATTAATCGATTATCAAAATAATCGTTAGTTGCAGCCCTAATGTAGATAGTCGATAGTCGACAGCATGCACCTCAAAATGTTTAACTTTGCAACTAAATTGTGTGGGGGCCTTGTAGTCTTAACAACTGACACATACATTTTTTTTTTAGCAAAATGACAATATTTTTTCCCATTTTTGGCGCTGAATATCAGACAGTAGCAATAACACATTTGTCAATGGTAATGATTTATTATATTAAGTAATCATTCTCTCCCATCAGTACTGTCCTTCAAAGACACACAACCATTCCCACGTGAAAAACAAATGTCAACTTCTCCTAACGAGCTGTTCTATTCTCCGTCACTAGGAAAGACTGAAGTCAAGTAGAACCCGACATAGAAAGAGGGAAAGAATTCTCCAGCTTTCTATTTTCATTTCAAACCCTGGGGCCATTCACAGAAGCAGCAGCAGCAGCAGTGGTAGTGGTAGTGTGTTCAAATCATGTGTGTATTCTCAGCTCTATAAACTGCCAGTGAACCTGCAGTAACTAGTGTATCATCCATCTGTCTGTCTAGAGCTTTACTGTATCTATCTGTATGAGGGTCTAAATGACTTCTCTCCTTATATATGTACAACAATAAGAAAAAAAATAACAATAATTGAAATAGGATTTTGTGAATTAAGACGAATTACAATGTGGACAATAAACTCTACGTTATATGGAAGACTGCGGTAATGTTGGAAAGATGTAGGATCAATAACTCAGAAGCAAAGTATTATTAAAACACAAACGATGCATTTGGACTCTATGGAAAAACATTGACATCTATAAGGCAAGACACTAAATTTATTTTTTATTTTTGCCTATTTTTCTTCCATATTATGTCCTTTTTCATACTATTCTTTTTTCGTATTTCCGGTGGCCCTTACACTCTTCCTTACTTGTTCAATATCATTCCAGAGCTCTTCTTCTTTGTCTTCTAAAACTGTAGAAACAAACGAAAAACTTAAAAAAAAATCTCCACCCTCCACCCTATTATTCCTCCCATGTGTGTCTGTACTCTAGGTTTAAAGTCTCAATGGGACCCGCTCCACTGTCTGCACTATCAGAGAAAAACACATTGAAGTTATGAATTCGCCCCGGGCTGCACCTGGAAAGGCAAAGATATGGATTTTAAGAAATATATATAAATCTACAATATAGTTACAATATCACTTCAGAGCTGGACTGCATTATACACACACTGAAAAACTATTCGGGATTGCTATTGCCAATGGCCAGAAAAAAAACAGCTTAGTCCTAAATATAGCAACACACACACACACACACACACACACACACACACACACACACACACACACACACACACACACACACACACACACACACACACACACACACACACACACACACACACACAAAGAGAGTGTTGTGTGTGAATATCTAGTGAGCAGTCCAGTAGGCACTGTGTGTAAATATTTAATGCAGATGTGAAAGCAGCACCCCAGGCTCAACTGACATGTTACTGCTTCAGGTTTACAAACACAGGGAGAGAGTCTGCACTATTTATAACCTCATACAAGGGTTAAAATACCTACATTTAGCCACTTATTTGTCATGTTTACAAATACATTTTCTGCAGATTAACGTGAGGAGAAAAATGAGATCTCAAGGCTGCATCAAACAAGCAGAGTATTTAATCAAAAGACTAGAATATATATATATATATTTTTTTTTTTCTTTTTAACCTTTATTTATACAGGTATATCCCATTGAGACCGAAGACTCTTTTGCAAGGGAGACCTGTTTTCCTTTCCCACATTACCATTCACACACACACATTCATACACCGATAGCAGGCTAACTATCGACATTCACACGAGGCAAGGTGGGTGAAGTGTCTTGCCCAAGGACACAACAACTATGACACAGGTGGCAGGGCGGGGATCGAACCTCCAACCCTTTGATCATCGGCTGACCCGCTCTACCAACTGAGCCACAGTCGCCCCAAATTTATCATTACATTAACAATTGTAAATGCTTATCGGGCTACTCTAGCATTGAGGAGGTCGCGTTGATAGATTTTTATTCCACTATATTCTATTCCATTGTTGTTTATACGTCATTTGGAAATGAGGGTCAGCCCTAAAGGATCTCTCCAGTAGAAATAAAGGGAAAATGAAAATGAAATGAAATGCCTGCTGCATTCATTCATTCATTCATTCTGTCTGTCTGTCTGTCTGTCCTGTCTCCTCTTCACCCAGTGCCCCAGTTACAAACCTGTTAAATAAAACAACAAGGAGCTAGCTGACGAAATCAGAGACAACTGCAGAGGACACACACACACACACACACAGACGGTCTTTACATATGTTCGGTTTGAAAAACACTAAGCACTTAATACAGATCCCAGCTGTACCAACGTCAGGTAGACGCGTGTAGCTTCCGTGCTAAACCCCTGACCCAGCCTTACATCCCCTCCACATGACTGCTCTCTCTCTCTGTGTGTGTGTGTGTGTGTGTGTGTGTGTGTGTGTGTGTGTGTGTGTGTGTGTGTGTGTGTGTGTGTGTGTGTGTGTGTGTGTGTGTGTGTGTGTGTGTGTGTGTGTGTGTGTGTGTGTGTGTGTGTGTGTGTGTGTGTGTGTGTGTGTGTGTGTGTGTGTGTGTGTGTGTGTGTGTGTGTGTGTGTGTGTGTGTGTGTGTGTGTGTGTGTGTGTGTGTGTGTGTGTGTGTGTGTGTGTGTGTGTGTGTGTGTGTGTGTGTGTGTGTGTGTGTGTGTGTGTGTGTGTGTGTGTGTGTGTGTGTGTGTGTGTGTGTGTGTGTGTGTGTGTGTGTGTGTGTGTGTGTGTGTGTGTGTGTGTGTGTGTGTGTGTGTGTGTGTGTGTGTGTGAGCATTTCCCATTTGAAGCAAGAGGCCTTTAGTCTTTGTCACCAGACTAGCACGGCCTGTTTGACACACACACACACACAGACACACACACACACACACAAGCATAACCTGTCTAGGTGTGGCTATGTGCTATGTATGCAGAGATCCACCAAGCTTTATTCTACAGTACAGCCAAATTAGTAGAAGTTACGCTAAATTAAACCTATTGTTTACTATGGGGGCTGTACATTACTGATGGCGTTTCTATGACTACAGCTGGTGGATTTGTGTCTGATCACGTTCTGTATATGTCAGATCTGACTATAATCTGGTCATGTGAGATGGGGTGTAATCTGGCTGGAATGGTGTGTGTGTGTGTGTGTGTGTGTGTGTGTGTGTGCGTAGCAGTGAGTGAGTGACTGTGTGTGTGTGTGTGACAGATGTTGCTGCACAGACACTTCGGCCCCCAGAGGATGACCAGATTGAGGACAATCTCATAGAAAGTGAACAATACAAATTCACCACACACAAGAATTCAACCTATGTAATTGTCTTCGGGCTGAGTGGTGCTTCCTTGTGACTAATAAACTGTGTACATATTTTTTTAAACCATATGGTAATTCAATAGGTATGGTCCTCTTTAAAAAGCCCAATAATATGTATTGATTTTGCATTAAACTTCACTAAATGACAAAGCCAATGTTATTTATACATTATCGAGTTATGTACTAACAACACAAATGTTTCCATCAAGTTTCAAAAGCATTTAGCTCTAAGAGAATCTTCACACTTTAGACCAGAGCATCACCTAAACAGCATGTAACACACAACACCAACCACACACACGCTCAAATAGCCTCTTATAAGACAATGAACAAAGTGCGTTACTGTTTCAGGGGATGCACATCTATCTATCTATAGCCTCTGGTGTCTGAAACAAGCTTTTCTCATAGACACTGTGTGAAATACAGCAACGGTGAGAACATGGCTTTGCTTCTTGGTCTATTTTATGATGAAATTTTTATTGAATATGAAACCGTGTGCCTGTGTGCATGTGCATGTGCGTGTGTTTGTCTCTCTCTCTCTCAGGTGCAGAATAATAGCAGAGCTGCGAAGTGGTGTTTCCAAAAATACACTCCGTAGCCCTGCAAAGCGCGAGTGTCAGGCTCACAGATACATGTTTATATAAATAGTATAAAATCTACTGTATCTGGCTATCTGCACTCTCCACCCATGTAGACACAAGGGAGAGAGAGAAATTCAAAAACATGTTATGAGAACCAACATTTTCATTTTAGTTCCGTTTATGGTTTCCTACCCTATGCCTGCAAGGAAGAGCCTAAGTCATGCCTGTGTGTGTGTGTGTGTGTGTGTGTGTGTTTGTGTGTTTTGAAATAAAAAAATAAACTGAACAGTAAGTCTGTGAAAGTGGCAAAAGATCAAAATGTGGCTTTACCTTGCCACACAGTTCTTTCTTTAAAATCTTACTGGAATTGGACACAGAATCGATGAAATTCCAAATATACCCAGTCCCACCCAGCCCTGAGGTGAGGTGTGGTTACTGTGATCATTCCACTAAACAACAGTGTTTGTTAATGAGGAACTTGCCGAGTGCAAAGCTGAATACAGTTAGGTCTGTTTTAATATGAACATTGTTTCAAATCTGTTCCTCACTTTATTTCCCTGTGCGCTGAAGACACACACACACACACACACACACACACACACACACACACACACACACACACACACACACACACACACACACACACACACACACACACACACACACACACACACACACACACACACACACACACACACACACACACACACACACACACACACACACACACACACACTCTCTGCTGAGAAATGTCCCTATCACCTCTAAGCACAAATCACCTGAGTTCCAGTACAACTGACAGACACCAGGAAAAAGAGCCACTCCTCCTTCCTTCATTAAAATGCTTGATAAATGTATTCAGTAATCTTAACTATCAAAAAAAGTTCTCACTTTTCTAAAGTGTATTCTATGCTTGATGTATTTAAATGTTGATGTATTTCATGACCCTGTGGAGCACTTTGAGTGGCCTGAATTGTGTCTGAATTGTGCTACATAAATACACTTGCAGAGAGATATTTTATGACTAAGTGCCAAATGGTTTGAACTCCTAGTCTCCAATATTCAATGTATTTTTGAAACTCTGCATATCCAGCCGTGTACTTGGGTTAAAAATACAGAGGTCAACGGACATACTAGACGGCTAGCGATTGTTTAACACAATGGTAAATGCATCAAAGGGCTCAGCCAGTTTATGCCTTTGTTAAGGATACACTTGGAGATTTACTATTATTTTTTAACCATGTGTTCACTTTTATATTTTCTAACAAATTAATAAAATAAAATAAAATATATATTTAAGAAATTCCCAATAAAGTAACTTGGAGAACATTTAGTTTAGTCTGAACTATAAGCCCTAAAAAACCTGGCAACCCACCAAACCTGGCAACCCACCAAGAGGAAATTCTCAGTCCCCATTGTTGCCAATTTCAATTCATCAGTGGGAAATGCCATTTAGTAATCCTCATAACTATGCACAACACAGCCAAGAAGGAAGCTTGTGAACACAGACACAATTAGCGAGCGTGCTAAGGTTATGTCAGCCATACACTGAAGCCAGGAATTCATAACTTCAATAGCTTGGTTTCTATCATTTTATGTGCATTTTAAAGTATTATTACATCTGAAAAGGGTGATGAAAACTCAAAACAAATCCTCTAATTTGCTAAATGTTTTTTAACGTTTGCTTTTGGTGGTTTTTGACTTTGAAAGAGTTGTGGCGTAGTAGCCATACTTTTTTAATACAGCCCATGTTACGCTACATTGCCTATAAGGCCATCTTCATACCATACAAGTGGAGTTTATCCACTCCAAACCCATGAAGAAAATGCACAAAATTCTCAATTTTTTTAATATTATTTGCAAAATTTCAAAATGTTGTTACATTTTTTGATAGAAACCTAGCGAGAGAAATTCAGATGCATTCAGAAGCCCCCCCCCCCCCCACACACACACACACACTCACACCCCTGCCCCCCAAACACACCCCCTTCCTTCATCACACACAGAGAATGGGAGACAAACAGACCGTAAAGAAATCTCTTTGAAAGAGAAACACCGCCCGACACACAGGCTCTCCAGCCAACGTCAATACCAGCCCTGGGCAACACGCTACACTATCAACTCATTTGATAGAGTGTGTGTGCGTGTGTGTGTGTGTGTGTGTGTACTTTTTATGAGAATCGATTCAAGTTTTAGACCATTTTTACCTCTGTCTCTGCACTGTCAATAAAGCATAAAAATGCCCCAAAAAATATCTTAAAAAAAATGAAAAAAAATTTTTTTAGACCATAATAGTGAGGACATTTGGCCAGTTCTCACTTTGGGACAGACCTTTAAAGGGCTGTTTGGGGGTTAACACTAGGTTTTAAGGTTCAGGTATTAATTAGGTGTATGTTAGGGTTAGTGTAAGGGCTGGAGTTAGGCATGTATTGTTTATGGCTAGGGTAAGGGGCATTATGTCCATGAATGTCCTCAGAAGTATAGCCGTACAAACGTGTGTGTGTGTGTGTGTGTGTGTGTGTGTGTGTGTGTGTGTGTGTGTGTGTGTGTGTGTGTGTGTGTGTGTGTGTGTGTGTGTGTGTGTGTGTGTGTGTGTGTGTGTGTGTGTGTGTGTGTGTGTGTTTTCTGTACTTTGAACTTGCCCGCTGTACGCGGAACAAAGCAACTAGTTCCAAAGTGCGTTCAATCACAGTTTGAAACATATTTCTGTAAACAAAGATTTGGCGCCATGACATCCGCCACACCGGCTGGAAACTTTGGCTACACCCTCCCCCCCCACACACTCCCCTCCAAGGACCATATTCCCCTGACACACACACACACACACTTCTATCTTTGTGAGGACATTCATGCATTCACCAGCCCCTTACCCTAACCATACTCATCTCAACTAAATGCCTAACCCCAGCCCTTACATTAACCCTAACCTAAACCAAATTCATACCTGAACCTTAAAATCCAGTGTTGTTAACCCTCAAACAGCCCTTTAAAAAGGCCTGTCCCAAAGTGAGAACCGCCCAAAATGTCCTCACTCTTAAGTAGAGCTGCAACGATTAATCGACGAATCGATTATTAATCGGTTATTAAAATAATCGGCAACTATTTTGATAATCGATTAATCGTTACGAGTAATTTTTTAATAAATTAAATTCCAAATTCTCTGATTTCAGCTTCTCAAATGTGAATATTTTCTCGTTTCTTTAATCCTATTATGACAGTAAACTGGAATATCTTTGTGTTTTGGACATAAAAAAACATGTGAGGACGTCAACATGGGCTTTGGAAAATTGATCAACATTTTTCACCATTTTCTGACATTTTACGGACCAAAACACTAATCGATTAATAATCGGTTAATCGAGAAAATAATCGACAGATTAATCGATTATCAAAATAATCGTTAGTTGCAGCCCTACTCTTAAGGTTGAAAACTAAAATTGGTTCTCACAAAAAATAGTTGTCACACACAAACAAACACGCACACACAAACACACACACACAAACACACCACATCTGCAATCCTACAAACCCCCAACTCAGTCTGAAAACACGCCCCGTCCCCCCCTCCCTTCAGCAGAGCGCCCCCTCCCTCTGGCCAGCAGCTATAATGGGCCAAAGGAATGTTCCCCCGCATGCTCCCTCCAGGGTTGCCAGATCTCACATTAGAAACAAGCAACAAAGCCCTTCAAACCTTAAAACCCCAGCCCAATAGGTGCTACCTTATATGTATAAACCATATAAACCATTTGACCATTTCTTCAAACACAGAGCTGCTCAGTTAAAATGATTCGATTTAATTTGTATAAAAAAATACTGCAACCGGCAACATTTCTAAAAGTTTAAGTAAATCTTGCGTCCGATATCAAAACCAGTTGCTGAGATACAGCTCATTTAAACATAATCAAATGGGCAGAGAGATCGAATAGGCAGCAGAAATGTGTAAACAGCTTTACTTTACAAAGACAAGTCGCTTCTAAAAAGCAGACCTGGCAACACTGGTTTTCTCACCACCGCCAAAGAGGAAGACAGAGGGGTGTGTGTGTGTGTTTGTGTGTGTATCTTTGTGTGTGTGTGTGTGTGTGTGTGTGTGTGTGTGTGTGTGTGTGTGTGTGTGTGTGTGTGTGTGTGTGTGTGTGTGTCTTTCTGTGTGTGTTAGGGGGAGGGGGGGCACATTCCTCACTGCTCTGTCCACTCTCTGTCTGTCTGCTTGACTGACTTGTTCGTTGTTTAGTTTCCACACACACACACAGCTGAGGAGGGCTTTCCCACAGCTGACCTGGAATCAGCTGGCACCAAAAGCCCACTGCCTGCCTGTTGGACTGACATCACCCCACACAGGCACAAAATGCCTTGTATAGTGCGGAGTGCAAAGTTCTAACATTACAACTGAAAGAACTGGAATGTGCTTCTGGATTCTGGAATTGTGCGAAGTTCAAATACAGTGTGGACTTCTGGGAATTGTAGGAGTTTGCCCCCTGGATTTTATTCTGGTCAAGCAGGAAGAAATTCATCACAAAGAGGGTTTTTAATACTGCTGTAGTGCTCCAGATCACTTTTAAAGAGCTCAAAAATTGACCACATTTAATTTCTACTATAAGTCTTTTCTCAGTCTTGGACCTAGAGGAGTTGAGATTATATGTCAAGAACACTACTTACTAATTAATAAGTTCATTCATTGAAACTCAATACTGACTTTAATATGGTTTTATTTGATTTAGAAGTGCTATCATTGCTTACACTACAGGTGTTGGACCTGCATTGGCCTGATCCTGGTCTTGTCAGTTACTTATAAAAATGTATCTTTGTTGAATTAATACACATTTCTAGAGGCGTAGCTCATTTGCAGCTCCGGAAAAAATTAAGAGACCACTCCAAATGTTCAGTTTCTCTCGTTTTACTATTTATATATGTTTATATGAGTAGAATGAACATTTTTGTTTTAAAATATAAACTATTGAAAACATTTCTACCAAATTCCAATACCTTTTTTGTCACATTTTCAATAAGTTATGTAGAGATGAAGATATAAGAACAATCCAGACTGGTCTCTTATTTCCAGAGCTGTATATCTGCTCTACAGCTTTCAACATAGCAGTTTTAAATCAGAATAGTTTATTCCTCTTGTATGTGCCACACCCCAAATCATGTCTGTCCCTGTTACACTGAATCAGCCAATCACACACACACACAACCCCAGACAACCAATGAAATCGCTTCTCCTTTTAACTCTCTACAAACACACACAGAGCATTGTCTATTGTTGTTGCTATCTGCTCGACCTCCCGCAAACATTTTGTCAGCCTCTTTCATTCTTCTAAAATGTTGTTTTTGAAACAGGAAGGAAAACAGTACACTGGCAGCTTATCAGACAGATCTTAGCCAGTTTAAGTGACTGTAGCAGCAGGAGACAGTGTGTGTGTGTGTGTGTGTGTGTGTGTGTGTGTGTGTGTGTGTGTGTGTGTGTCATCAAAGCTTGTGAATGTAGGCAGCAAAATGAACAATCTAACATTGTGCCCAACTGCCCACCTTGGCAGCCATTTAAAAAAATCTCTGTGAGTGTTTGATGTGTTACTAGTCTTTGGTTGATGCTGTCATTTTTATTTTGCACTGACTGATTAAAGCCAGACTGGTGTGGTATGTTGCACCAGTTTTTCTTTTGTATGGAAATTTAAGTTCCAAGCAAAAGATGAAAATAATCTAATGTGATTAAAGTTCAGTACGGTTATTGTAATCCATTGAATTTAAAGGAAAAATACTATACCGTGATATATATCCATATTGTGATATAAAATTACCTATATCGTGGTATAAGATTGGGTCCATATCGCCCAGCCCTACTGTGTGTGTATAATATCCTCTAACAAGTTAAAAAGCAGGAAATGTGTAAAGTTATGTCACATTAACTTTGCTCCAATCACTACAGTGCAAAGCAACGGAATGCCACATCTGTCAGTGTATGGAAATTAATCCAAATAAACATCCGTCGCTGACCACAAACTGATTGAGTCGACGTTGAAACTGATTCATGAGGAAGCCAGTAGTAGCAGCCACCCACACACACACACACACACACGCGAACACTCCTGATAACAGCTAGAGCGCTTTGCATTAGTTCCATGAAAGAGTTATTTCTGACAGCATTTCCCCTACCATTATACAGGCCAGGCCAACGGGACCCCCCCGCCAGGCCAACAGCTGCCCGAAAAAAAATCAAAACATAATAATTATTAATTATTATATTTTTTTGTCTGCGCGCCTCGGCGCGATGCGCGTGTGCATTCGGAGCGCACATGTCAAACAGGGAAACTGACGAGAAAGAACCTTCCTTTATAGGTCCATGGCATACACTGGAGATATTTAGGCAACCAATCTGTATCAACAGCTGAGACAGTGCAGCAAGTTATCTTGAAAACAGCAGGCTATTGTAGCCCTACAAGCTTTATTTTTTGGTATTTTCAATGATACTTTATTTTTATGTTTTAAATTGAGAACTAGGCTACATGAAATATAATGGTCGGATGAAATTTGGCTAAATTTGCACACATTTTGATTGATAGGCTAATCATGATGTGTAGCCTAGGTTAATTTATTTATTTTCAATGAATATTTAAATAAATTAAAGATCATGATCCAGATTATTCCAGAAATTAATGGTCTTAGTGTTTATTGTATTTTATTTTCATATCCATGTGTTTTTCTTCAATAGTTTATGGCTTGTGTCTCCAAATTATTCCAGAAAATTGTTTTAGGCAGGACATATGACAGCTGTTTACAGAGCAAAAAAAATAAAATCAGATTTAGCTTCTCAAAGTGCACCAGATTGATGCATTTAAGTTTAAAATGGTAAAGGTTTTCTTCAGCAGGGGCATGCCCCAAGACCCCACTAGAAGGTCCATTCTCCCCCAGCAGTCTCAAAAAATCCTGAGGGAAACACAAAATGTACAAACGTACCGAATGTGAAGGCATAATAACCCTATGCCCTAATTTGTAGCGGGCTGTCAAAAGAGGCTCATCCATATTACGGTTAGTTTTGGTCAATTTCTACAATAAATTTGGTACGCACGCCGCGCACAGACTCTTTAACAGCTTTTACCACCGGGCCTAAAAAAAAATCTAGGGGAAACACTGGACAGGGTTCCACTTCCTTCAGACACGTTTTTAATCAATGAATTCTCAAAACCTTTCCATGACATTTGATTTGATAACTGTTAAGTTTGCTCACTTTACTCACTCAGAAAAACAGTCACACTAGTTTTTAAACAATACTAATTCAAGGAACAATTTCACATAACGTAAGACATGTTTGGGGATTTTTTTATAATTTTTAAAACACGGGTGAAAATTTGTGTAAATTAAAAAAAAATTCCCCACAAAACTTCAGTTTTTAATTTTTTACTATGTCGAGGACTGGAAAACTGTTTTACCAAATTTCATCACTTTTTTTTCAAAGAATTTCATGACCAAAGATTTTTTAAAGAGATGTTAATGACGCATAAAAACTTAAATATTGCCAAAGCTGCATATTTATTCAAACAATTCTGTAATAAAAGTAATACAAAAAAATATTGTTTTAATGTAATCAACATGACAATATCTAAAAGTTAAAATGATACTCTATCTACCTGTAGTGCCGCGCCTTAAAACACACACACACCCAAGACACTTTCTTTCAACTATTTTATTTAAAAAAAAACCTACAGCTAATTATCTAGAGTTTTACTTTTTGTATAAAAAAAACCCCAAATAATTCCGTTATCTGCTTTCTAAACTACATGATCTTGCCAAATAGTTTGAGTCTTTAGTAACGTTAGAATGTCGAATGCTTTTGCTGTCATGTGTACTTTACTGCTTCCCTTGTTAGCTCCCCCTCCCCAGCTGTACTTTCGCCTCACGACATGAGAAATATGTGCCTAACTGTCACACACACACAGTTACAATGGAAGCTCTGGTGGCGTCAGTGCGTATTTTGACATGTTTCAACGAGTAGCAGTAGCAACCAGTGAACAGTGAGAGAGACTTAATAACATGTTTGTCAGGTCGGGAGCTGTTCCTGCCATACACACTCAGTTGGGTCTCGCGCACACACACACACGTCCAGGTTCTCTCTGTGTTGGGAAATGTGTTTGGAAATCTACGAATAGGAACACTGGAAACAAGCTGGAAGGAGAAACCCCTGGATCTGCCAAAAACGCAGACACACACACACACACACACACACACACACACACACACACACACACACACACACACACACACACACACACACACACACACACACACACACACACACACACACACACACACACACACACACACACACACACACACACACACACACACACACACACACACACACACACACACACACACACACACACACACACACACACACACACACACACACACACACACAGAAATTAGTCTTATATATGCAGGAATGGTAAAGTTTGTATTTCAGTAAAAGGGTGAAATTAAAGTAATTATCTGACCAGGTGCCAATTGTCTTTTTTCAAAACTATAGTGTGTAACTTTTTCATATAAAAGGAATGTCTGTTACATTCAAGCCATTGCCAAACGAGTTGACACAAAGTGGGTTAAGCCTACACTGTAAAGACAAGAATGCCAAAAAAAAAAACCTTAGCATTTCTGACTTGCTTTTTTCTTGTATTACTCAACATTGTAACTATGCAAAAGTCAGCAGAAGAAGGGGAGTGAAAACTGTGCTTCCAATCAAAAACTTTCCTGTAGTTCACTTGACCTTATGTACTAGGCCCTGACACACACACACACACACACACACACACACACACACACACACGCACACACGCACGCACACACGCGCGGGACCGTCCCATTCCCACACTCATTAAGTCACTTTCCCTCTGATATTCCATAGGGAGGCATGTTCTCAATGCAATAACTGGCAACAGTGAGCGTGAATACACAGCAGGAATTTACCCTTGGTGACACACACACGGAACATGCGCTCACTGTTAATTATTGCTAGCTTAGTTTTCCTTTTGAAGAAACTTTGACCATCTCTAAACCAACAGGCAGTGAGTCCCCCACACAGTCAACTAACCAGCACAAGTTAAATACTAAAGGTCTTTAACATGCATTTTCAGCATGTTTTAAAGAACAAAATGTCTTATAAATCAGACAGTTCTCAACATAAGAAAAAATCATTGCTCAAATAACCTTCAGAATTGTGCTGAGAATGATTATGGAAAGTGTAGTTGATGTAAGTGCTATAGAAGTCGAGATTTTAATTCAAAGTGTTGGGAAAAAAGGAATGTTGAGATAATGGTTGTTAAAGATGGTTGTATACGACACCCACACATCCGCAAACAGACAAGGTTTAGTCAAATAAACACTTAGACATTTTAAACCTTGTATTTAAAACTAGTATGAAGGAAGACATGTTATGGAAGCAAAACAGCCCAAAAAAATCTCAAAATTAACCAGTAATTGTGCTTGAAAAAACAGTGCTTTCGCCTGCAGTGTCTTGTCTCAACAGTGAAGGAATGGTGAGCCAGGGTTTGATGTTAATCTTTTGAAAGAATGTGTGATGTTTTCGGCTACACAACTGCGTGGCCTAATAAAGATGCAGGATTCAAACCCAGGCATGCTGTCCCACCACTAGTAACTATTCCAGGGATGTGGCTAGTTCTGTGCTACTAAGATACACACATGGAAACACACCCTCTTTCTCAATCCTTCCACACTGTTAGGCAATGGGTATTCCAATCATCCTCCTACTTATAATGCCTCTTAACACGCCCTTATAAGGGTTAAGACAAAAACTAACAAGCTCACAAGATAGGTTTAGTGTTGTTCCAAGTGTCAAAGGTAGTCACGAGAGATAAATGCCATCATATGGGTGGAGTGGACATTTCACATTTTTAAATATAATCAAAGGCTTGAATGGGTTTGTATTGTGAGCTGGCAGATGACTAAACATTGGGTAAAAAAAGACGGTCACCTTAGTAAAGTGAACAATAGTGGTTGGTTTTCACTGCTAGCCTGTTCAAGGGGGATTCGAAGTATTGCAAGGTATGTTAGCATTTTGGGGCCTAGGACCATAGACATAATTTATTATGTCTATGCCTAGGACACACACACACACACACACACACACACACACACACACACACACAGGGCCCTCAACATCCCACGTTGTTGACCCTTTTACCGTCCGTATTTATCTAAGAAAGACCTACAGTATGTGTAACTTAAGCCTTGTTTCAACAAGCAAAAACTCTATTCTTAACCATAAATGTATGGGGTGTTATATGGAGGGTTTGATTGGTGTAATATTAGACTATAGAGGAATTTGAGCTACTGTCTCGTTTAGATATCAACACCTAACGAAATAATGACTTTTCCCTACCCCAGACCTGTCAGATGAGAACAGTGATACTTTAACACAACTGCAGCCTTCTTAACTCAAAAGGGTTTCAAAAAAAGTTGCTAACCATGAGATAAATGTCCCAAGCACGACCATTTGGTTATGGAAAAGCTAATAGACTAGTTAAACCTTCCGAAAGAACAAATCATTAGGTTTTCAATGTAACATCAATTTTGAATTGTGGCTACAATGAATCACAGCAGCCTCAGAGTTACATATCTTTACATATCGGTCTTGAACGCACCAGAATCGGTCAGCTTCCTGTCAAGACTGCCTCGCCTACATTCAGTCATATCGGCCTAGACAAGACAAGTGGGACACACATACATAGGGCGCCTTGATACCACACCAAACCCTTACAAAAAAACACCTTTTAGCTGCTATTTACAGCCCAAAATGCCCACACAAAGCAATCACAGTTAGGATTGTTTTTCTATTTCGTTTTGCAACAATGTGACGCCCTATTTCCGCTCGGGAGTGGGCGAAAAAGTGCCGGGAAAAAAATAGCTATCAGTCAATGCCTAGCCTTCAAAGAGTGAGTGAAAGCAGTAGCTAGTGTGAGGACATAGGACACACACACACACACGTAATGCTTAATTCACAGCAAAATATAAGAAGATATGAGCCTTGATATCAGAGTGTGCAGTGAACACAAAGCTTGACATTGAAGAGAGAGATTTTTGGGCAGGAGAAAATCGTTGAAATAAAGTAGGGCTACACACACACACACACACACACACACACACACACACACACACACACACACACACACACACACACACACACACACACACACACACACACACACACACACACACACACACACACACACACACACACACACACACACACACACACACACACACACACACACACACACACACACACAAATCTAGAAATTTTTCATTTAACTTTTATTTATCCTCGAGAGACCAATTGAGGGGTGACCCTCATTTTCAATGGTGTCGAGTTCTTAAAATGCTTAATAGTTAGAATTTAACATGATAGCAAAGTGAGAACGAACATCTTGACATTGAGAGGGAGGTTTTGGGGAGGAGCAGCCTGTGAGAAAATGGTCGGAACAGCCCTGAAAGTGGGGCACTGTCTCGGTTTCTGGGGCAAAGAACACCCATAGGCCCATATGTAACTCGGTCTAGCCTATAATATGACCTCCACTATCCACCTCTCACCATATCCAATCCCAAATTCCGACCCCTTTCCCCTGCCATTTTCCCCCTTTCTCTGCGCCAACACTACCCCAAGCCTTAGGCGACTACTCCTAGCCCGTTTCCAGACGCCCAAACTCGGCCTTAGATAGCCGATATTGTAGCCTAAAAAATGTGGTGGTTGGTTCCCTTACCTTCCGTTGCTGTTTCTCCCACGCGGGGTCCAACAGAAGGTCCCTGTCCCACTCGTTCTCTTGCTCCATGTGAACCTGCACACCAGCCCCGGCCGAGGTTTGGTTATTAGACGCGTGATAATCGACCATGTCAAAGGCTGAAAGGACCCAAATGCGCCACCGAGGTTTCACGCTATCAGGATAGGCGTAAAAAAAACGTACAAAAAATGGGGGAAAATTGGTGGAAAAATAGGCCCCAAATTTAGTGGTTTGGGATGGGGAGATAAATGGAGTTCTTGTTCTTCTACGCTTTCAGCAGTGTGTGTAGATAGACTATGTATTTCTAATTGTGATGAATATCCGGCGTGTGCAGTGAGAAAATCCCCGCTGCTGCTGTGAGAAAGAAAAAGCTTTTTCCCTGTGAACTGTGTCGGCGCTGGGAGGAGGGACCGGCCGCTCCTACAGGCTGCGGGGGCGGGGTTAGGGGGGCGGGAGGGGCTGGGACAAGCTGGAGGCAGAGAGGGGAGGAGGGTCCGGTGGGGACTTTCAAAGTAATGGTGGGTTTTCACTTTCTTTTACTTTTTTTTTGTGATTTCATTTTTATTACGTTTTTTATTTATTTTTTTACATAAACAAAAGTGGTCAATTGAAAAAACAGTTTACAGTTGTGGGAGGATCCATTTCTAACTTAATGAAAAAGACAACAAAACAAAAGTGTGTGCCTTATTATATAGTATTGGATTTTCAAAGCAATGGTGGGCTTTCACTTTTTGGTCAATTAATTTGAGCTAGTTTTCTTTTACAAAAATAGTGGTCATCTATAATAAACAGTTAACAGTAAAGGGTAAGGATCCATTCCTAACTTAAAGGTGAATAGAGCGTTATAAAGTAATTGTGGGCTTTCACTTTTTTTTCTTCTTTTTTTTAGTTGTCTACAAAAACGAACAGTCAATAGTAGAGTCCATTTCTAACTTAATCAAAAAGACACAAAAAAGGAGTGTATGCTTAAATACACATAATCAAGGCCGTATTTACGGTATTGGTTAAAATATCCTGCAATACGTTGAGGGAGACAGATTCCCCAAATTTTCAAATAGGATAAAAAATTTCCCCTTCCAATATTTTGATACAAAATATATAAAGAAAAAAAGACAGGCGTGAGGCGTCAAATTAAAAAACACTTTTCAAATGTAATCATAAATATAAGTAAACTAAAGTGGCCATTTTTATTATTACTGCTTCTAGTTAATGTTACCATCCTTGACGATGTGACACCTATTATTGTAACACTAAACTTTTAATAAGATTTCACTTTAGCTAGAAAGGGGTAAGGGGAAAAATTAAAAAGGGATCAAATCAGCACAAATAGACATTATTTAAAAAAAAAATGTAATCAGTATGAATAATTTGAAATGACAGAAAATATTGGTAGATTTGAAGAAAAAAAATCTAGAGTGGATCCCCTGCAGTTTTGAATTTCATACATTGCCCTTATTTATATTTATCTTTTACTTGTTTTACAATCTTTTTTATCATACTTAACCTTGTGTATTATTTTCCTATGTATTACTTATTATATTTACTTATTTTGAATGATTAATTTTGAGGCTTTTATATCCATATTTCACCTGATTTGTTCTCCTTCCCTTCCTTCCCTGGAATGGACATTTTATTTTGAAGGCAACCCCGCCTATGTTGCGTTGTGAATCGGCGCATTTCTTTGCAGCTTGCCACACCTGTCTCCAGTAGCAACCATAGGCCCAGACGGCTCATGCATATTCATCTCACATTTGTACGTGACCTGCTGAAAACATATAAAAACATTTTTAAGCTAAAATATTAGAAACTTAAAACAATAAAACACATTAAAAACAAAATTTTCCTCAAATAAAATACACTATACATTTTCTGTGTTTTAATTGATTTGCCACAAACAATAAAGAAAACTAAGTTAACATGACAGGAAGCCCCAGTCATAAAGTTTCAAATTGTATAAATTTATGATCCAATTTATTTTAAAGGACATACCAACTATACCGTACACTTAACACCACAACAAACAATTCTGAAAACGTAGCCTATGTAATATTTGTTGTTTATGGTATATATTTTTTAGAATGAGCCTTTCATATCTTCATAGGAGCTGGGCACCCGTATACACTGAGGCCGCCATGTTGCACCGCCATGTTTCTACAGTAGCTTAGAATGGACAAACTTAACAGCCTAAAGGCTCATTTATGCTCTATGTTACATACGCAAACAGATACGGATGGAGCCTTGTGTCCGTACTCTGCGAACATTACGTCTGTATTTCTGCACGTATCCTGCAAGCTTGCGGATGCGTACCAAACGGACAGGACAGAGCATTACTACCGAAGATCACGGGGGGCGCATAGCCAACAGTTCACTTTCACTTACTGTACATTTGTTTACAAACACAAACGAAAGACATAATACTTTAGAAAATGTCCTAACTTTTGAGGAGAGGTTTTTGTGTGTTGGTACGAAATTACATACACATTTATCTATCTATGAAGTTACACGGCTGGGGCACAGGGACATACAACTACAACAGAGCAGCATGACCGGGGATCGCGCGGGGAAGAATGTCAGCTCGACGGCAGGCTGACGGCAGCAATAGAGAAGTGCCGGAGGTCCGTGTGAGACTAGTTTGTTTGACATGTTGTGATTAATGTCCTCACAGACCCCCGCTGTCTATAATACAGCCTCTAGTTTAGCCTCTTCCATCGCTACGGTAGTATATCGCTAAAGTTGTTTCTTCCATGGACCTATTATAAAATATTTATTCCAGTTAATTCACTGTTTGACTCTTCTTCTTCCTATTTGAGTAACTTTTTAAACTGAGCGGCGCTGCTGCCCACTAATGGTTGATTTGCGTAATGTCGATTCCAACATAAAGGACGCATGGAAGTATGAGGGCAGTGACGGATATAACGTTGTAAACGTACGTCTCTATTTACACACGGAATTGGAGCATAAATGAGCCCTTACGCGTTTTTTTGGGCGTCCTGGGGAAATGCACCTGTTTGAAGACCAAGAAGAAAGAGTAATATAGAATAAATAACCAAATACATCTTCACCTCATCACTTGATATTGTGGAAAGACTTGAGGCAGTGGTGGATGATGCCATCTTTAGTAACTAGCTTCTTGTCCTTGAAGGCCACCGTAGCTTCTGTAAATTCTCCCAAAAGGAAGGGGTTAGCAAGGGAGCGTTGCAATCTAGAATCTCATCACTAGATGACACTAAAACACTCCAATAATACACAGTAGCACCTTTATTTGATTCATATCTTGCCCGTGTCCATAAAAATCTCATAATCCAAAGTGTTAGAGAGCCATTGACCCACGGGACGGACTCTCATAAAATATAAACGGTTGAGTTGTTACTATCATCCATTACCCGGCCGGGCCCGTCCTGGCCGAGACACCTACACAACTAGGTCACGCTCAGGCTGTCAGGGCAAGTTAGCATCAACACCAGCGGCCCGCTGAAGTATGTGTGTGTGTGTGTGTGTGTGTGTGTGTGTGTGTGTGTGTGTGTGTGTGTGTGTGTGTGTGTGTGTGTGTGTGTGTGTGTGTGGCCCACTGAAGCAAACAGACCATGAGATGTGCCATAGTGAAGATAGCAGCTCTCTGATTGGACAATACAGATATGATTCATAATAACAGTCTGAGTGTGGGAACATTAGCACGAACAGGCCACCTAGAATATCAATGTTTCTTTTTATAGTTCTTATGAATTAATATTAACATGCAAACAGAGGAAAGGTGTTATGCACTCAAAGGGGCAGTGTGTAAAATCTGCATTTCTCAGAACAATGCAAATGTGATATGTTTCAAATTTGAGTCTCAAATCTTAAAAGTTTTGTGTTCAAATGTGGAACAAAGTTTGAAGTTGTTGTGTCTCCATATTTTTCGACCACATTTTACAAACCAAAAAAATGTATTCAACATTAAAACGAGAAAGTTAGTAGTGAAGCAGTGAACAGTCTGAGTGTGGAACAGGCCACAGAGAATTTTTTTTTTCTGTTTTTTAAAGCATATTTCTTTTGCAGACATTTGCAGAGCCTACATTTTAAAAAATCAAGTTATCAGGATCCATTGAGTAATTAAAAATGAGAGATAATATTAAAGTTGCTACAAGGAACTTTTAAATATGCTATTTTTATATATTTTTTCTCAATGCCTTTGTCAAGGGGAACACTCACCCAGGAACAACAGCTGGCGTAGTAAAAACACTACCGCTCTTGTCCAAAGGGGGCGAAATAATTAACATTAACTGAAAGTTCCTCGGAGCACCTTTGACATTTTAATATTTAGATACACAGTGCCAAAACACATAGCCTACATATGATAGGTAGGGTAACATGAAGTGGGGAGATTGACGACTACATGAACCAATCAGGGGCTGTCTTCCACTGACAGAGATTTGAGAAAGTCCAAATTGACATACGGTGAAGGAAATTAATGTGAATCCTGTTCCAGACAAGGCAGGTCTACATCAACACTGTTTGTTATTTGAAACTTAACTTGGTGTGGTAGCTGTGTGTAAGATTTTCTTGTGGTTGCCATGTTTATCGTTTTCAAGCATTTTAAAACATCTCTCGCCCGAACAGGGACTTGAACCCTGGACCCTCAGATTAAAAGTCTGATGCTCTACCGACTGAGCTATCCGGGCTCTGAGAGGAGCATTACACATGTTCAAAATAAAAAAAATAAAAAATATCAGATGTTAAAGTCAAAGTATGCACCACATTCCTTTGCAGTTTTGTAGAAGTCTCATTCTAAGGTAATACAATAAGTAACAACTTTGGTTTCATAGAGATTATACAGTAATTTAAACATGCTTGTATACATTTGATTCCATTTCTACCAAGTCTGGAAAATGACAATAAATTCTACACACTGCACCTTTAATGACACATTTGCTATTGATATATGACATTAATAATATGATGAATGATTGTAGTATCTGCAGCACAGTTTGGCAGGTTCTTTATCAAACCTATGGAACATAAATAGAACATCTTTATTGTCATTGTAACAAGAACAACGAAATTAAGTGCAGTCCTTGTTCAGTGCAAAAACATCACATTGAGGTAGTACGTATGCATGAATAAATACATTTAAATTGAATTAAAACTATAAAAATAGTCAACTATAGGCATAAAGTGTGTTCTATCGAAGGTAGCTGGCACAGACACTCTAATAGTATCACTGGGCAAAGCAACGAATACAGGCGCTTTTATCAGTGGTTAACATGCTCAATCACCATTGTTTTAACTCACTATTTGATATATAGCTAATATATATGTACTTAAAGGTGCTTCGAGGAACATTCAGTTTGTGTTCATTCCAGCGCCCCCTTTGGACAAAAGTGGTAGTGTTTTTAGCTGTAGTTCCTGGGTGAGCGTAACCATAACAAAGGCTTTAAGAAAAACTATACAAAAACAGCACTCTTAGCACTGGTGGTCTCGTTTGCTGTTACATATCATTTATGATCATCAGAGGAAAAAATTAGACTGTTTCAGAAGTATTTAGAAGTTCCTCTGAGCACCTTTAGGTACACAACAAAAACTTTTAAATATTTCTGAAACAGTCAAATTTTTCCTCTGATGATCATAAATGATATGTAACAGCAAATGAGACCATCAGTGCAAAGAATGCTATTTTTATATAGTTTTTTTCTTATACCTATGGGTGTACGCTCACCCAGGAACAAGGCTACTGCTTTTGTCCAAAGGGGTTGCAATAAGTTAATTTTAACTGAACGTTCCTCGGAGCACCTTTGAGATTTGAATATTTAGATACACACTGCCAAAAACAGCCTATGACAGGAAGGGCGACAGTAAGTGGGGAGAGCCCAGGCTAGATTGACAACTACATGAACCAATCAGGGGCTGCCTTCCACTAACAGAGATTGGAGAAAGTCCAAATTGATCTAGAAATTAATGTGGAGCTTGTGCAAGATAAGGCAGCTCTACATCAGCACTGTATTTAGTAGGAAAGTTTACTTGGTGAGGTACATATGTGTAAGATTTTCTTGTTGGCATGTTTTTTTTTTCAAGCATTTTAAAATTTCTCTCGCCCGAACAGGGACTTGAACCCTGGACCCTCAGATTAAAAGTCTGATGCTCTACCGATTTGTGCGGGGGGGGGGGGGGGGGGGGGGGACACCAATCACGTCTCGCCATCTCCTAGATGCGTTTTTATTTTTTTCCCTGGAGATGGCGGACCAATCACGTCTCGCCATCTCCTAGATGCGTTTTTATTTTTTTCACGATTGATGGCGAACCAATCACGTCTCGCCATCTCCTAGATGCGTTTTTATTTTTTTCATGATTTTCAACCAATCGCCGTGCCCCATGTCCTCGATTCAGTTTCCCTCGTGACTTCTCCGACCAATAGCGTTTTTTTTTAAGTGTCTTTATAAAGTTTCTTGTTAAACCTTAGTGTAGGCTACTGTTTCCTTATCACCGGGCCGCGGAGTCCCGTTGTGTGTTGTTTTGTGTTCGTCTCCACCGCCATGCGTAAAGGCAGTATTATGACAGCTGACAGGAGGAAAAAGAAAAAAATCATCTGACGAACGTGAGTAAACACGAAAACCTTTTTGCTTTGCTTTCTGCGCTCACCTATTTAGCTCTCTCCCTCTTTTATTAGCCCACACCTAGGCCTACACACACGTTAATTCTCACACATTTTATGTAGCTACTGAGTGGCCCCAAGGGCGCACTCACACTAGTGCCGTTTGCCTGTTCCGTGCTCAGCACGATTCAGCACGATTCCCCCCCCTCCCCACTCCCCCCGCAGGCCCGTGCTCACACTGCTCGTGGCCTGGGCACACTTGCACCTTGCCTACGTCACCGTGCACGTTTAGGATTTGGAGTCTACTTGTAGGCTATACGACTGTTTGTGAATATTTTCATCCGGCCAAATTTGCATCAAATATTCCACTTCCACATTAGAGCAACGAGAATCCTTAAGCTATTGTTTTTTTTTAAATGTAGTCTTGACGTAATAGGTCGCGGTGAACAGTCTCATATTTGTGCAGCACGCTGTTTATTATTAATATAACGGCCCGTCATCAGACCATATGTATCCGGATGGTTTTGTACACATCGATCGCTCCATCAAATCCAAGTCAGAACTTTTTGTATGGGCAGAGATCGTTTTTTTAAGTGTCTTTATAAAGTTTCTTGTTAAACCTTAGTGTAGGCTACTGTTTCCTTATCACCGGGCCGCGGTGTGTTGTTTTGGGTGCGTCTCCACCGCCATGCGTAAATGCAGTTATGACAGCTGACGGGAGGAAAAAGAAAAAAAATCATCTGACGAACGTGAGTAAACACGAAAACCTTTTTGCTGTGCTTTCTGAGCCGACCTAATTAGCTCTCTCCCTCTTTTATTAGCCCACACCTAGGCTTACACACACGTTAATTCTCACACATTATAGCTACAAGTCCAAGTGGTGGGCAATTCTGGTGCCGACTAGTAAGGCAGCGGACGTTAACGGACAATGCATCCTTAATAAATTCACGTCAGGAACGCCGCCTGTGCGCTTGCTTGTGCGCGTGTCATCTCATTAGCATCTGTACTTTGGCCACGGCACACCTCTCCCAGGTGTGCCGTGGCCAAGGGGCTGTTCCGTGCTGGAATACGGATGGCGTGGTCACACTAGCCAAACGTTCTAGACTTTAGTATGCTAATGAGCTTTGGCACGGGGCCGCGGCCCTAGTGTGAGTGGCCCCTCAATCCTCTTTTCAAACGCCCGTTCACGGTGTTAAAATAAAGTGACCATTACTTCTTAGCCGATTGAATTTATAATGTAGGTAGCGGCGGTAGCCTGATAAGTGCTTTTCTTCCACACCCAGATATCTGGCTTTCCTAAATAAAAACATCTTAATCATTACGATAGTAGGTCTGCATTAAGTTATGCTATTGGTTGGCAAAACGAAGGCAGACCTATTCTCGTAATTATTAAGCTATAGCCTACCTAACATCACTAAACCGTTAAATCATTGTCCTCTTTTTGAGCGGAAAAAAAGAACTGTGTCAATATCTTGCTAAAATAATCATACCGTTAGGCTACTGTGGCATGTTATTCTTATTCATGTATTACACACTGATCTCACTTTAGTTAGAGTTAGCTGATTTAGACAACACTGTATTTCACTGTATTAACATTGCCCTCACTGGAGGCTGTATATTCAGGTGTAATGATATTTAGTGGTTAAACGTTTGTTGGTTTGTTATAAATGACACTTCCATATTTATGGTAGATGGCTTCAAAACTCAAAAAGCACAGAGCGACGGGGCATGAGGAGTGGATGCTACGCCTGCGGAGGTTTGCTGCCCTTGGGGTTTGGCCCTCAGATGCAGGAAACAGGCCGGCTCCTGGACGTGTCCGCTGTGATGACAACAAGCTCAGCCAGCAATCCAGCTCTCTCCTCCCCAGCTTCTCTCCAGACTCCAGCTGCATCTGACAGTACAGAGGCCCCTGAGCAACAACTGGTAATTATTCTTTTCATATCTGTTATCATACTGTGACAGTGTGCACACCTGCCCATGATGTAATCAAGTATGTAAAATGTTTATAAGGTAATATGTAAAAATCCTAAGAATGAACAAAAGCTTAATAAAATAAAATCTTATTGCATTTAACAGATCATGCCATCGGTCTGTGCCACCCCTCCTCCTGTGCTGCCAATGTACACTCCTCCTCCTGTGCCTCCCACTCATCTCACCGGCCCCTCTCCCCATTGCTCACACTGCTGGTCCCTCTGGGGCCGCGGCTAGGACCCTAGCAGCACCTGAGCAACAACTGGTAAGTCTTCTTGTGACACTTTACACTGCAACAGCTGTGATAGTGTGTTTTCGTTTAGTTTTTTGATTGAAATGTACTGTGACATTTTCTAGGCTGTGGATGAGCGTGGTGTCCCAGGGATGGACAAAGTGGACAGCCTGGCACGAGGGCTGAACCTGGCAACACCGTCAGCCCACAACAGGCGGGGACCATCGTGGCTCTGTGCCAGCAGAGGCTGGCCTACTCTGCACGGCACCAGCCACTAGCTGGACGTTACCGTGCAAACAAAACTGCATTTGTGCCAGGGGTGGAGAGCATGACCCGGAGTGTGGCCGGCTCATCAGGGTCCCCTGCCCAGTGGCCAGACTGCTGCCGACTAGTTGAGTCAATTTTCATTAAGCTCTGCGAGCTTTACAAGAGACAGGGCAGTCAGTCACTGACTAGATGGACTCTGATTCTGACCGACTACCGAAAGATCAGGCAGCTTGTCCTGGGCAATGGGACAGTGATGCAGGGCACTACCCTACAGTTGTTTGAGGTGAGCCAGACAACTGTCAACCAGTGGCACAACAGGCGGCTGAAGAGGCAGGACCTCAGCATCCTGCAGCAAGGACTCCACCTTCCTCCACAAGTACCTGTTGCTCCGGTGCCTCTCCCACCTCACACAATGAGGCCCACTGCTGCTCCTGTACATCCTGGTCCTAAAATCCAATACAACCTGTCAAAGAGCACAGTAGGGCAGGCAGTGGACAGGAGGAAGACTGCGGCTCCCCACCTCCATAGCTGGCACAGACACTCTGATAGTGTCCTGGGCAAAGCAACGAATACAGGCGCTTTTATCAGTGGGTTATATGCTCAATCACCATTGTTTTAACTCACTACTGTATTTGATATATGGGAACTTAAAAGGGGCTTCGAGGAACATTCAGTTTGTGTTCATTCTAGCGCCCCCTTTGGACAAAAGTGGTAGTGTTTTACTACGACAGCTGTTGTTCCTTGAGTTTTACCATGACAAAGGCATTGAGAAAAACTATATTAAAACAGCCTTCTTAGCACTGATGATCTTGTTTGCTGTCACATGTAATGCATGATCATCACGGGAAAAAATTAGACTGTTTCAGAAATATTTAAAAGTTCCTCGTAGCACCTTTAAGTCAATCACATACAACTGAATGGGATCAGACCGACTCATTAGGATTTACTTTGTTTTTACACTAACATTTATTTTTCAGTGAATTTAATTCAAAATCTGTCTTTGTGTCTGAAACTTCATCTCATTGTCATATGAGTCAAACCGTAACTATGGAAACGACACAGGCAAGGGTCAAAGGTTAAAGCTGGGGTGGAGAATTTGGGGAGAATAATACCTCAACCGCTCCACTTGTTCTCTTTGGTCCCTCCCCTATGGTCCCTCCCTGACATGCTCTACACCAACAATGTCGGTGCCAAAGTGAATGGACAGTCCCAACAGCCAATAAGAACAGAGAATCTTTTTTTTTTTTTTTTTTTTAGAATCGGAGCCTCGCTCTGATTGGTCAAAGTGTACCGCTCATGTTAATTTTGACCAATCAGAAATCAAATACCCAGGGGGCGCCATTAGCTTAGTTGGTAGGGCGTCCCCCCCATGGGCCTCGGCCAGCAGCGGACCCGGGTTCGATTCCAGCCCGCGGTCGTTCTCTGCATGTCACTCCCCTCTCTGCCCCATTTCAACTCTGTCTCTACACTATCAATAAAGCATAAAATTGCCAAAAAAAATCTTAAAAATAAATTAAGAATAAAATAATCACATACCGCAGCTTTAAAGGTGCTGTAAGCGGAATGGTTCTTTTAGCTAACTTCCTGTCAGTTACTGCAGTTAGCAGTCCCCTCGCTCGTCCCTACCTCACCACATTAATGCATTGCGGTCCTCAAGTAGCGAGTTATCTAGCATCATCTCAGATCCATAAGTGTGATAAAACATGATAAAAACCATCAAAACAGACATTGTGAAGGATTTTTACCTGCTCCGCCATTGTAGGAGCATACCCATTCACCCATCTGTTGCTCTGGCGTGCACCGGCAGTGAGACCATGGAGTGTATATAGTATTTATGAGTGAGACGGGTGTCGGTTTGAAGCGTTCTCTCTTCTGATTGGATAAAAATTTCGGGATACTACAATAAATTTATTTGCTGATTACATGCAAAGCAGCGGCCTGAGAGATCGGTTTTATGAAACGCGCACATTATGCAAGTGATCACTGTATGAATAAAGAGCGATTTAACACTTATATTAACATAAATACACTGCTTACTTCACCTTTAATGTAGAAAAGTGTTCTATGAAGAATGTGTCACTGCCACTGGTTTGGTGACACTTAAGCAAAGGTGATGGAGTGGAGGTGGAAGTGTAAGTCGGTAAAAATTACACATTGATAAATAAAATCAAATAAGTTTACTTTTTTTCAGTGTATGAGGTGTCATTTAGGCCATATGTCAAGAATGTATGCACATTTTTCACACATACACTTAAAACGCATGCATGTGGTGTGTGTGTGTGTGTGTGTGTGTCTGTGTGTGTGTGTGTGTGTGTGTGTGTGTGTGTGTGTGTGTGCACGCAGACACAAGCTGTACGGTTGTGTGTGTGTGAGAAATTGTGGTGTGTGTGGAAGCATTCTTGATATTTGGCCTAAATGGCACCCTTCACTTACACATTAATTTGCTTACTGTAGCTAGATTAAATTGAAGGCCTGTCGTGTATGATGAGACTCCCTAATTTTTCCTCTGCTCCTAGGAACTTTCAGTTTTCGTTAATCCTTGCGTCCCCTTTGGACAAAAGCGGTAGAGTTTTTACTCGACTGTTTCAGAAATAAAGTAGTACCTTTACGCTTAAATGTACATTTACAAGCGTGCAACTGTTTCTGTTCAAATTATTGTCAAATTTTTTGTACTTCTGCATGTTTACTTTTGTCCTGTGTTATGGGGTATCATTTTGTCCCCTCTGTTTCTCTTTAATTGTATTCAATTCCACACCATGTGCTCTTTTAATGCCAGCCAGGTCAGGAGTAATAAACGTACATATAGATTATGTAACCATCTCCATAGGCCTAGTTAGAGGATATACGTCTTCTGGCTTGTAGTTTATTCTTAAGAGTTTTGACCCCAGACTGCGGGGGATTTTCTGACCTTCTGTTCTTAGCTGATGTCTGGTATGTGTAAATATCCGTCTCCCCGCATCGTTCTTTACAGACAGAGCAGTCAAGAGATCTAAATACCACAGCTTAAGTGTGAGTGTGCTTGTGTGTGTGTGTGTGAGAGAGAGAGAGTGTGTGTTTGTGTGTCTGTGAGTGGGGGTGGGTAAGCCCAATTGAGAAAAACTCTAAATCCATTGCAGGAAATTTGGATAAAGCCTAGAGTTGTGTATATCATAACATATATTTATATACACATTTATAATATTATTTTATTTTTTGAATTTTGAACATGTGTCCTGCCCCTTTAAGAGCCCGGATAGCTCAGTCGCTAGAGCATCAGACTTTTAATCTGAGGGTCCAGGGTTGAAGTCCCTGTTCGGGCGAGAGAAGTTTTAAAATGCTTGAAAACCAAAAACATGGCAACCACAAGAAAATCTTACACACAGCTGCTACTCCAGTTAAAATGCTAACCACATACTGTAAAGTACTGTTCAGTGTAGCTTATAATATAAGCCTGATAGTTTCACTTCTGTTTATCCACACCACATTAGGCCTCTCTCCAATCTCCATGGTGAGGCGCCCACCATTAAATGACCGGGCCAATAAGGGCCTGCGTTCTGACCTAACATTTGTCCCTTTTTTGCGGCGGTGTGAAAGGCCTAATAGTGAAAGGCTGCCCATGATTGTTCATAAATGTTTGGGTTTTCGAATATCTTCCTCTCCACATCCACAATTTAGAACTATTTTATATTTATTTTTGCAGCTATCAGTTGCTATATATTTCATTTTGCATTATGGGACAATATTGTCCTACCAATTTCATATATAATACTGTACATGTTATTATTATTATTATTTATTTTTTAACCTTTATTTATACAGGTATATCCCATTGAGACCGAAGACTCTTTTGCAAGAGAGACCTGTTTTCCTTTCCCACGTTACCATTCACACACACATTCATACACCGATAGCAGGCTAACTATCGACATTCACACGAGGCAAGGTGGGTGAAGTGTCTTGCCCAAGGACACAACAACTATGACACAGGTGGTAGGACGGGTATCGAACCTCCAACCCTTTGATCATCGGCCAACCCGCTATACCACCTGAGCCCCAAAATTAGAAATGGAATTGCAAATGCTGGTGTGTGTGTGTGTGTGTCTGTGTGAGAGTGTGTTTGTGTGCGTGTGTGTCTGCGTGGGGGTGGGTGTGAGCCTTCAAGCAATTGAGAAAAACTCTAAATCCATTGCAGGAAATTTGGATAAAGCCTAGTGTTAACAGAATTTAGTTTGCTTTATGATTGTATAATATTTTAATGCACAATACATGCTTTCTGCCTATTGAACTTTGTCCCAGTAAACCTGACAACTCCAAAGGGTTTTTGCTACACTTTAGGACAAACTTGTTGTTTAGCCTTGAAGAAGAAACTGCCTAATAAGATTTTGGCACATACAGAGGTATGACGCATTCATGTGCACAGTAGTTGAGGAGAAAAGACTCCCTAAATTTCCCATATCCTGTTATCTGCCTAATTAAAAATGTTTCTGCTTTCGCCAGCAAAACAAGGGCTGGACACACCAAACCTAGTATGTGTTTGCGCACACACCACCTTCTCTTGCATATAATCCCATGTACACTGTTCATTTCTTTGTATTCAATCATGTAAGCCCACTTGTGATACATGTTATTTGACCCTTGCATTTGCTGTTTGCAAGTAAACACCTGCTTTCAAGAAAGCCTGACTCAGTTTCAATTATTCAAACACTTGGGTAGTTTGATGAAATAATTCTAGTAACACCTAGAGTTGTATATATCATAATAACATATATTTTTATATGCGTTCTGACCTAACATTCGTCTCTATAGTGGAAGGCAGCCCCAGATTGTTCATACATTTTTGGGTTTTCGAAAATCTTCCTCTACACATTTTCAATTTAAAACTATTTTATATTTATTTTTAGCAGCTATCAGTTGCTATATATATTTCATTTTGCATTATGGGACAATATTGTACTACCAATTTCATATATAATATTGTACATGTTAATTAGAAATGGAAGTGCAAATGCTGGTCCATTTATTGGAGGATTGTTGTTTACTTCAGTGAAATCATTCACTGTCTGAGAGGAAACGTGACTTACGTAAACAACAATGTCCAGAGTGAGCAGTGAGTGAGTGAACCAAGGGCATCATATATGTGGGGGTGGAGGGCCACTGGAACATATATTTCACAGTGGTCGCTGAGGGTAGGGTGGACGGTGGTCATTCCCCCCCCCCCCACACACACACAAAACTGTTAAAAACAACTTTAACCTAAAAGCTAAGCATCATGCCTGGGCCACATATTCTGCGTGGCTGAGCTCATGGACTTGAGGATAAATGCGGCTGGGCCCAGAGCTCTGTGGCTCCCCCCGAATAAATCTTAAGAAACAACCTCTATTTTTGTGCTTTTTTTGTTTTGTTTTGTTTTGTTTTTCTGGCCCCTCATGCACATTTTAAAAGAATTTTCAATTTTTTTTTCTTATCTGGCTTAATCGTTGAAATTTTTTTAGCCTTTAGAATTTAAATTCAAATATATTTAAGTTGGTGTATCAGTCACGAAATCATTTCCCACAAACACCAGAAAAAATATTCAAAATGTTAAAAAAAAAAAATAACAAAAAAAGAAAGAAAGAAATTAAGAAAAAAATAAGGCTTCTCCACTAGGAGGTGCTGCAGACCTTCTTCCCGAGGCCATGGGATGGATTATTGGGGGGAATTGCAACCCCTCCAATAATCATTCAATAAAATGAATGTGAAACAGATTTGGGTTTACATGTTCCTGGACCTTTTATGCTCAAACATCTTGGGTGGGCGAAATACTAATATTGTATGTGTGAACATACATTTAAATAAACCAGTGGCTTTCTGTGTCTTCAGAAACCTGGGAGATCATGAGTAATGTTACAATGTTTGTTCATTTCAACATCAGCCGTATGTCTTTATGAATGTTGAGCTTTTGGTTTTAAGTAGCCTGTTCTTAGTTTGTAGTGAACTTTCTAAAAACCCTTGACTTTAATTTTGGGCTAATCTCACAATTAGAATAATGTCACATGGTTGAATGAGATTAAGATGACGAATCTTTATATCAAGTCCGTCCACAATTTCGACTCTATCTCCCGTAGGGAGGGCATGAGACTTGATGTATCTGCTAATTGTTAGTCTCGCAAAGCCAGACCAAACTACAGCAAGTAGTAGGGTCTGGAAGCACTCTGTTTAGAGCCGTCTATTCGGGTGGGGAAACCGGGGGAAACTGGGCTAGCCTGTTTGTATTTGTTTAAACCAATCACAATCATCTAGGGCGGGGCTAACCCCGGGAAGCAGCAGCGGTGTCCTGCAAAATAGTGCCGGGGGGGGGGGGACTTATTTTGATGGAACGTCTTCACGTCCAGAGACTGTCAGAGAAATGGCTAAACCCGCAAACGCCACACAAAAACTATTAAAGACAAAAGGAATATACATAGTGTGTTGCTTTCTAACCAGCATGTCAAGACACCATACACTTTAGCCCCCGAGGAGCTCACGGGATAACTTAACCGGAGTTAACTAGCCACCCACGTAGTGTTATGTCTGGTAACATTATCATCGGCGGTTGAGAGGACGGCTACGGCGGTCGAGTAGAATTTTTAGCATTCGAGAACTTATGTCACCACCTCCTATCGCTGTAGTCAGAGCCGTAGTCCGTCTGTTTACAGGCAGAACAGGGTTTTGACGTTGTGAGCGCTACACCAACTGCAGCAAGTAGCCGTAAGAGTTGCTAGGTGATAGTGGAAGCCGTTGGAATCTTTCCCCGTCGCTAAAACACCGCTGCATAGTCCCTAATTCACCAAAGAAAGGGAACGGCGGATCTTAATCTAGCTGGTTATAAGGTCCGGTGCTCAATTCAAACCCCCACGCTTCATTTTCCAGAGTTTATGAGGGTATTTCTGCCCGGGGGTAGTTGTACAATGAAGTTGGACAGCTAGGCTAAGCTAGGATGCATCCCGGACCGCCGCCGCCAATATTATTATCCCGAAGTATCGCCACACTTTATTTCTGTCTACAGTAATGTGACTTCTCACACCCTGTGTGTGTGTGTGTGTGTGTGTGTGTGTGTGTGTGTGAGAGAGAGAGCGCTGCACATAAGCACACGGGTTGACTGAGCGAATTGTTTCCGAATTTGAGGGGGATCACAATAGGGGAAAGCCAGCAACCGGAATAGGAGGGGGCTGCGTCAGGGCTGCGTAGCTTTTCGACGCAAGCGAATAGACGCTGGCGGAAGTGGTCATGCCAGACTAGCTAATTGTGGACATACGTATTGGTCGCGTGTATTTAAAAATTGTCCGCCCGAACAGGGACTTGAACCCTGGACCCTCAGATTAAAAGTCTGATGCTCTACCGACTGAGCTATCCGGGCTCTGAGAGGCATATGATGCAGATGTTCAAAATAACTTTATTGACAAAATGGCTACGTACAGCCTTAACCCTAACCCTAACCCTAACCCTAACCCCAACCCTATTGAATATTAATGATGTGCACATAACAAGAATTTAGTTACAAATAAATGTAAAAGTAAACGAAACGGAAATAATACACAGAATGAACGCAACGGGGAAATTATTAGTCTATGTAAAAACACTAAACATTTACCCCACGCAGTTTTTGAGGTTTTTGATTCGAGTAAATGCAAGCCCATTGTTTGAACTCCCTGTTAAAGGCAATATAACAAGGATTCTTTCCTGTTAATTTACATGTGCAGATATGGAATTTGACCATTTTAAAGCTCTTGGAGTAGACTAGACATTACCTATCTTACCTCATATGTTTGCCATCCTGCCGGAATCCTTACACTATTTCCCCTTTATTTTGCCTGGTACGTTGACAAAAAGGATCATTTTGTAACCATGGACTGTTTGTATCGCCAAAAGCAACTAAACAGCAATCTAGATTTTTTAGATTATGCAACATTCCCATCTAGTGGCGGTGTGGTGAAGTTACACGTGTGCGTCGCCCTACGTCACACAATAATAAGGAAGTAGCGGTCACACAAACAAACAGCACACGACTACTAGCGATGTGTCTTTTGTTCACTGTAGTCTCGTATTAAACGTTATAAATGTTATAATGTCTTAGCGTGAGACTTGAACAATACATCTGCGTGATAATAGCCGCCATTAAAGGCTCAGTTCGTTCAAAGTAGATTAGTAGTTGACGTCGCTGTCTATTTATCATTTGAGGTGTGTGCATGTGGTTTCTATGGAGAGATATTCAGTGCAGAAAGTCATCGGTGAAGGCTCCTTCGGTCGCGCTTTGCTTGTCTGCTGTAAAAACAGCCATGAGAAATATGTTGTTAAGGAGATCCAGCTGCCAAAGGTATGTGCAAACAGATATAGTGATGTTTTGTTCACTGATAGGCTGTACATTTACACTGTAGGCTACAGCTTGATTCTCACCTGTAAAAAAAACAGGTAGGCGAAGTGCACATGCACTGGTTAACCCTAATGCTAGCAAGTCTGCCTGGTTTAAAAAAATAAATCAATAATACTAATAACCCTATGATTAAAAAAGAAGAGATTTTTTTTTAAATTAACATTTATTCCAAGAGCTAGCCTATGTAATGTACAGATAGGAGAAACATATTTGTTGTTACCTTCATCTCCTGGGTCTAGAGTACCTAACACACCAGGCGGGTGTCAAGGGTTGAAATACATTTTAAAAATATTTAAAAAAATTGAAAGCAGAAAAGATTCAAATACATATTGTGTCAAGCATCAAATGTTGTATTTTGAACCACACAGTACATTAAAATACTGCATCCTATAATTAAATCCAGGCTGTATATTTAGGCTATAGATGTATAGAATAATGTTATTTGCACCATGCCTATGATAACCCAGCAGACTTTTGCCCACACAGAGACACAAAGGCTGCTATTTTCCATAACAGAGAATAAAATGTATGTTGTAATTGCGCTTTTCTAGAAGCAGACAAAATTGGAGAATTCGAGGAGAGAAGCTGTCCTGCTGTCCAAAATGAAACATCCTAATATAGTGGCCTTCAGGGAGTCGTTCGAAGGTATTCACACACCACTCACGCACTTGCACGCACACGCACGCACGCACGCACACACAAACACACACACACACAAGCACGCAAGCACTCACTCACGCACACACACACACACACACACCACACGGGCGCGTGCACACACACACACACACACACACACTCACTCACTCACTCACTCACTCACTCACTCACTCACTCACTCACTCACTCACTCACTCACTCACTCACTCACTCACTCACTCACTCACTCACTCACTCACTCACACACGCACACACGCACACACACACACAATAATCCATATCCTTGTATTTCTCAGCTGACTCCCTGCTGTGTATTGTGATGGAGTTCTGCAGTGGAGGAGATCTGCTCCAGAGGATCAAACAGCAGCAAACCAAACAGTTCTGTGTGGATGACGTACGTTTTGCAAACTCAAGTTATTCTTACTGTTTCCTGCAGAGTACTAAGATATTCTACTGAAGAGAACGTACAATGACTTTGATTACATTTTACTTATGTACAAGAAACAGTACCTGTCTAAAAATCTACTCTAGTAAAAGTAAAAACGTTTTTATTTAAAAATTATGTTTTTTTACATAGTGACGGATATGATGTATAATGTAGCGAAGTTTCAACAAAAAACATACATAAGTAATAGTAAAACACAGATTTTAAAAACTTTACGCTACACAAAACAACTACTCTATGAAAGTTATTGTATAATCCTTGACTTTCCCTCTCTGGTTTGATGTAACTGTTTTGTTCCCTTTTTTAAATGTAGCTTCATTCAAATATATTTTTCTCTCCAGATCTTGAGGTGGTTTGCTCAGATGTGTTCTGCAGCTCAACACATCCATGACAAACGGGTTCTGCACAGAGACCTGAAGTCCAAGGTACAGAAGTCTGTAGACATTATAGTTTCTACATGTTAAAGGCCCCGGCAACCCAAATTCACTAAATCCTTGTAAAAAATGGATTGGATTTATATAGCGCTTTCCTAGGCACTCAAAGCGCTTTACAGGGTCATACCGGTGGCGGAAGCGTGACTATGTTATTTGGGGGGTAAACTGAATGCTATTTGAAATGTCTGTCACCAATGCATGACATCATGATGGTTGGCTGCTCTTATTTTGCTTTGTGTGGTTTTTAAGACCTGCTCTAGTATTTGATCATACAGTCATCACTTCTCCTTCATGTTGTTCCTTCACCCAGAACATTTTCCTGACAGACAGTGGGACAGTGAAACTCGGGGACTTTGGCTCGGCGTGTGTTCTCAACAGGTACGGCAAGAGAGAGGCACCAATTTTATTTATAAGTTTGCCTTTTTTTATGTCAATGCTTTTGGGCTTCGTTTGCTGCTACATTTTAAAGCCTTGGTGTGTAACTTCTGACTTTTGTGGAGCTGATAGGCTTAATCAACTTTGTGTCAACTCGTTTGGTGACAGCTTGAATTTAACAGACATGCGTTTATTTGAAAAAGTTACGCACTATAGCTTTAAATGGGCTATATAAATACATTTTAACTTTTGTATTGCAGCTCGAAGGCCTACGCTCACACCTATGTGGGGACGCCGTATTACGTCGCTCCAGAAATCTGGGACAACAAGCCATACAACAACAAGAGGTATGTTATCATCATAAGATAATGTCCATTATGAATAAAAAAAAATACTGTTATGTGCATTTTTAACATGTTTTTAAGAACAAAATGTCTCATGAATCAGACAGTAAACAACATGTGAACAAATGCTTCTGTAATAACCTGCAGAATAGTGCCAAGAATGATCAAGTGTGCTTTGGAAGATGACATTTTTGGTTCAGACTTCAGAGTATTGAAAAAAAATAATGTTGAGATAATGGCCGTTAAAGATGAGACAAAACAGACCAGGTTCAGTCAAATGAACACCTACATGTACATTTTGGACCTTTTGATTTATACTAGTATGAAAGAAGACATGTTATGGAAGCAAAACAGACAGAAATCTAACCAAAGTCGCTTGTGAAACACTGCTTTCAATGAGACAGTCTTGGATGTCACAGTGTCAATAAATAAATGCACCAACGGTTTTTCAAACCAGCCAGTGTTCTAGAATGATGATGTAACTAAGGCGTGTTCTAACCCGTTCTGTATATCTCTGTGACTGTTTGCCAATACATGACGAATGTCTAGTTTGAATGAATAACCGTCTGTGTGTGTGTGTGTGTGTGTGTGTGTGTGTGTGTGTGTGTGTGTGTGTGTGTGCGTGTGCCTGTGTGTCTGCGTGTTTGTGTGTGTGTGTGTGTGTATTCTGCAGTGATGTGTGGTCGCTAGGCTGCGTCCTCTACGAGCTCTGCACCCTGAGACACCCGGTAATATACCACACACACACACACACACACACACACACACACACACACACACACACACACACACACACACACACACACACACACACACACACACACACATATGCAGACACACACACGCAGACACACACACACACACACACACACACGCAGACACACACACACACACACACACACACACACACACACACACACACACACACACACACACACACACACACACACACACACACACACACACACATGTATTAAGGGTTTGACTGTGGGCCTCTTTCCAAATATTGTGAATGAATCCTTGTATAGAACTGAAACAAAGCATTGTTGTAGAACGATGGCTGCCCCAGTGTCTTCAGCTGCGATGGATTATCTGCTGTCTATTTTATTTTGTGGCTCACATGTTTCAGTTTATTTAATGAAAATAAATATCTGACGTTGTTCTGATTGGTCCCTTAAATACCATCAGCTCTTTTCTGATTGGTCCCTTAAATACCTTCAGCTCTTTTGGTCCAAAACTTCTTTCTTTCAACTTAAAAACATTTCTAAAATTAGGTAAATTTTCTTGTCAAACTTTGACTTAATTCTCAAAATATTGTAGATTTTTATTTTTTTTCGATAATATTATGACTGTTATTATACTATTATGACTATGTTTTTTTTCATGATTTTATTTATTTATTTTTCCCTAGTCCCTTGCCCTAATACTCTGTCCTACTAAAGAAATATACTTTAATATTATAGCCTAATTTTTAAATTGTTGGGATTTTTCTTACTATAGAACACAAACACACAACTGAAAAAGCGAACACACAAATAAAAGACAAAACAATATTATACTTTTTTTTTATTACTATCATTATTATAACTTGTCCCGTAGACCCTCACTTTTGTCACACACACACACACACACACACACACACACACACACACACACACACACACACACACACACACACACACACACACACACACACACACACACACACACACACACTCCCACACCCTCACCCTCACCCTCACCCTCACTCTTCTCTCTGTTCCAGTTCCAGGCGTCCAGTTGGAAGTCCCTGATACTGAAGGTGTGTCGCGGGTCGTTTGCCCCCCTCCCCTCCCACCTGCCCTACGAGCTCCAGTATCTAGTGAAGCAGATGTTTAAGACCAACCCTAAAGACCGGCCGTCACTAAGCACTATCCTGAGCTCTCACAGGGTCTCAAGGCTGCTAAGAACACACCTGCCCACACAGGTAAACACACCTTAAAGGTTCAGTAAGCGGAATGGTCAGTTTAGCTAACTTCGTGTCAGTTACTGCAGTTAGCAGTCCCCTTGCTCGTCCCCACGTCACCACATTAATGCACTGCGGTCTTCAAGCAGCGAGTTATCTAGAATCATCTCAGATCCATAAGTGTGATAAAACATGATAAAAAAAACATCAAAACAGACATTGGGAAGGATTTTTACCTGCTCCGCCATTGTAGGCGCATTCACATTCACCCATCTGTCGCTCTGCACATACACCGGCAGTGAGACGGGTGCCGGTTTGTAGCGTTCTCTCTTCTGATTGGTTATCAGAAGTGGGATCAGCGAAAAGTTTATTTGCCGATTACATGCAGAGCGGGTGACTGAGAGATCGGCTTTATGAAACGCGCACACTATGTAAGTGATCACTGTATTAATAAAGTTTGTAAACGCTGCCTTACTGAGAAATACAGAGAGAGTGTTGTGAAGCTGATCGGCTTAATCAACTTTGTGTCAACTCATAATTAATTAACAGTATATAAAAACTTTCACACTATAGCTTAGAGTTGAATTTTGTATTACTCCTGGTCTATGATGATACTTCCTTCTATATTGATACCCCCAATAATGTATGAATTTTTTTTCTCCAAATTGTCTCATGGCTTCTCATCCATCATAAGGACATATAGTCCCAGGGCATGTTGTTCCTGGTGAGAATTTAAACTCTTGGCCCCCGTCCCAGCTGTTCTGACCCTGTGTGGAATGTGCCCTGTGCCCTGGTCTGTTGCTTCAGATGGCTCGTGTTATGTGTTCGACTTACTGCAGTAAAGAAACTCTGTGAATCTCTCACATTAAAGATGATGCCTTCAGGGCCCGGGGATTTGTAGCTCCACTCAGGAAAACAAACCGCTAATCAAAGGCCTTCATTATGTTAGAAAGACCCGGATGTCCTACCACATCCAGCCGAGATTTTTAGTGTTGAAAACAGTATGCTATCTGGGCGATTCTGACCCACAATCCAGTGCGCACCAGAAGTGAAATCACATCGACGGAGCCTCGATATGAAATATGGATGCGACGGATATAAAAGCAAGAGGCAAGATCAAGGCGCAATGTTATGGTGAATAATAATCAAGTAAAGGTATGTCCCAAGTGTACCATACTGCATCCTAACTAGATTCTGTTTATGGTCAGATGTAGTATGTAGAATAGAGAAAAGAAAGAGTATGTGATTTGGAACGCAGGGTGTATGTAAATGATTGTCTGGTCTGGTGTGTTGAAATTGCTTTGCCTCTTGGTATAATAAAGTTATTTGAATGTTCCTCAGGCGCTGGAGAGAGAGGAACATGGTCGATGGGTCAGAGAAGACGGACAGAAAATGGCTGAACTTCTAGCAGAGAAAAGTTTAATAAAAACATCTACTTTAGAAGGTAAAGTCCAACAAGAGGTTACCTATGTAGCCATGGAAAACAAGGTTACACTGCTGAGATCCTGTGAGAAACACATAGCATTTTATATTAAAGTATCCCATATATATTTTTAAAGGTTAGATATGAACTCTGCTTGTACTTATAGAGGTGATGCTTAAAGGGGTAGTTCAGGATTTTAGACATAGGGCCTTATTCCCAAGTTAGCCTTGGTGTTCTTTATCATTGGAGACAGTTTTCAACACATTTAATTCAGTCCTTCTAGTTGCAGAGTGCGCTCGTGCTAAGCTAGCGCACGGCATCGGGGGATACCTAGCCTGCTACTAAAACAGTCTTACCCACTCCACAGTACACCCGAGGCCAATCAATTATAACGCCAGACTATCGATGTAAATGTCTGTGTTGATAGAATAATTTTAGAAATAAAACCAACCTTGCATCGCATGAATTATCGCATTTTGAGGGACTACTTTCTTAGCAGCAGCGGACTTTTACTTTGCTGTGTAACCGAATCACTACAGCAGAAAGTAAACAGAGCAGCGTGGGACAGAAACTGAAACTGCACTGCCACCAGTCTACCGTCATTCTGTCCCGGTTCTCTGCTGCAGCTCCAGCGGGGGCTGTCTCTACAGACGCTCTTTCTCTTTCTGCCCTTTGAGCATCCCTCTCAATTCTTCATCAGTGTATTCCGGCTCGTACAGGTACGGGCAGCAGCAGGTAAACAAACTATTATAGAGCCTGTAACCTAGGTATTAGTCCGCCGCTGCCGCAGCCTACAAGGAATAAAGTCCCTCAAAATGCAATATGCGAGGTTGGTTTTATTTCTAAAATTATTCTATCAACACAGACATTTACATCGATAGTCTGGCGTTATAATTGATTGGCCTCGGGTGTACTGTGGAGTGGGTAAGACTGTTTTAGTTGCAGGCTAGATATCCCCCCGATGCCGTGCGCTAGCTTAGCACGAGCGCACTCTGCAACTAGAAGGACTGAATTAAATGTGTTGAAAACTGTCTCCACTGATAAAGAACACCAAGGCTAACTTGGGAATAAGGCCCTATGTCTAAAATCCTGAACTACCCCTTTAAGTGTGAAATGCTATAAAGTCTTTGCAGAAGTGAGAAAGTCTATGTTTAGGACAAGATAACAAGTACAAAAGGCTATTGCAAAGATCAGTAATTAAGCTATACACTATAATAAGAATTTTAATAGCTTAGTTTTTTATAGCGCCTTTCAAGAAACCCAGGGATGCTTTACAAAGTACAGGGGAATGAAAGAAGGTGATAACACAAGCAAACACGCCAATATTACACACTGTACCTTTAATTTCTTTCCCTCAGGTATGGAGTTCTCGGAGTCCCCCAGTGAAAGCAGAGAGGCCGGTCCTAGGAAGCAGTGGTCCGCTGAGCCATCGGACACTGTGCTACAGATGTTAGCTAATGCTAGCATCGTGACATCTGACAGTATGATGTCATTGTCTACCAACCAGACACTAACAGGGTCTACTCATGGACGTAAGAGCAATATCTCAAGAATGCATCGAGGGATTTTACCATCAAATTTAGCACACACTCTTTTGTTTCTGTGTTTACTTTTTCAGTTGTGTGTGTGTGTGTGTGTGTGTGTTCTCTAATTTACACTTTTAATAGAGAATAAACTGACAACATTTTGAGGTCAAAATTCAAGTTCACTGTGACGTTGAATCTTATGAGCACAACAACAGAAAACAGAAAAGTCTTCAGATTTTATTTTATTAGTAAAAGAAGTAGTAAATATGGGCTGCTGTTTCCTACACTGTGCCAGAGGCTGTGGAGGGCGTGAGACAGAGGAGACGCTGGGACACAGATCCTCCTGAGAAACTCCTCAGTCTGCTGGAGAAAGTCCAGCTGAGCCGAGCCTTCAGCACCTTCATCATCAGCAGAGGAGGTCTGAGCACGTCTCAATACATCTCATGCTGTCAGTTTAACGCGTAATTAACGGCGTTAACGCAAACCCATTTTAACCACGTTAATTTTTTTATCGCGCAAACGTTGTGGATTTTACTCATGCTGTTGTGATATAGTGAGCAGAAATGTTAGTGCTGGAAAAACAATGTTTCGCCTGCTGTATCATTGTAGTAGAACACATTGTAGTGTATGTTTTCAATTCATCCTTGATAAGAATATGTGCGTGTAGAGGATGATGGTATCTTGGTATAAAATGTAAATTTAAATGCTGGGGGTGCTCGTGGTGTAGTGGTTAGAGCTCCCCCATAGAGGCTCAGTCCTCTTCACAGCAGACCCGGGTTAGAATCCAGCCCAGGTCGTTCTCTGCAAGTCATTCCCCTCTCTGCCCCATTTCATCTCTGTCTCTCCAAAATGTGTCTTATAAAGCTGAAAAACGCCAAAAAATTATATTTGAAGATGTTTATGTATTAATGGTTTATTAGAAAAATTAATTAATTTCTCTGGTGCTTGTCCCTTCCATTCTCCAGGTGCTTCCCCCCTGACGGGCCCCTTATCTGGGCCGCAGAACGACCACACAGACGGTCCAGAGCTGGAGGTTTCTACAGACCAGGAACGACTGCAGCCTCGCTCTGATGACGAGGACACGTGAGTAACACTGAGTTCAGAGTTAATAGGCGAAATATGTGTTTGTTTATTTGACTAAACCTTGTCTTGTTTGTGCCTGTGTTTTTCTCCTGTACCACCTACTTTAACAGACATTATCTCAACATTTGATTTCTTCAATAGTCTGAACCAGAAATCTCAAAATAAATATATATGCTATTTGTAAAAAAAAAAAAAAATAAAAAAAAAAATTACAAAATAAAAAAATAACTGCTTTTTAACTCCCTTTACAAAACCTGACCTCTCTATTATGCAAACCAAGTTAAAATGGCGTTGCAGCAGTTTTGCATGTCTTTCCCCTCTTAACCCCATTTCACCTCTCTCTCTCCAAATATGTCTAATAAAGAAAAAATGCCAAAAAATCTTTAAATTAAAAAAAAATTAAAAATATGTTTTTCTCTTCACAGAGACTTTGAGGAGGATTCTCCCTCTGACTGGTTTGACGAAGTTGAGAAAATGTTTCCAGACTCTTGAGTGACACCATTCCAGGACGGTTGATGTTGATGTTTACATTCGATCCGGACACTAACTGTTTGCACACGCCACAGTCATTTCACATGCTGTTCATATGAGACTACGTTTTTAAAGTTTTTCCACTGTTTTTGAAGAAACATTGCTGCAACAAAACACTAACATTTGTATTGAAAACTGTTTGAGTTAGCCATTAAATAAAGGTTTTTTGAGATTTGTGTGTATTTGTGTGTGTGGCCTGTGTCTCATGCGAACTCATGTAAACAAGGGGGTCCCACCATAGCTAACAACATGCCCGTTTGCAGAGCCTAGGCTGTGTATTAATACTGGACGCACGCACACATTTGTGTCATTGACCAAGACACCTCACCCCAAACTGCTCCAGGGGCGCTGTACCATGGCTGACCCTGCACTCTGACCCCCTTCGAAGTGTGGGAACTTGAAGGGGATATGCGGAAAGACTAATTTAAATCAAATACAGCCATTGACTAATAAAGTAACTTAAATATTCCCACTAGACTAATATAAGGCCGTTTGTCTGGCTATTGTTTTGATTCTCAGCAAAGCAGGAAATATATTAGACTTGTGAAGTCACACCTTTGTCTGCGCACACACACACACACACACCAGTTTTAGCACCTTTTGAAGTCGACTTCCTCTGAATCATTAAAACTAGACTAAACTGTGGAAGACAATAAAGAAATAAATGAAAAGAAAATAAATCTCTAGACTAAACACGTTTGGTCATTGGCGGAGACACTAACAAACTCTGGCTGTTATTTTTAATTTGCTGTTATCACAAAAAACACGACAGTGCTAGTATTTTGATTGTGTGCCACTAGGGGGAGGTGAAATCACAGTTCAACCTTTTGTGTTGGAGGGAGAAAAGATAAATACTAGGTTGGTTTAAATTGAAGCTGGGGTGGACTTGTCTATTTTGCTTCCATAACATTTCAGACAAATCAGAAATAGGTGCATATCCATGGTTAGGAAAGCTAAATCAGACTACTACCTCAAACTAATTTCAAACTGCTACTCCAACCCTGCACTATTTTGGAAGGCTGTGAATTATAACAAAAACAATTCTAGCACTGTTCCCAGTCAGTTAAAAATAAATGATCAGATTTTAAATGATCAGAAAGAAATTGGTTTAGCTTTCAATAAACACTTTATAGCTGCTGGTAAACTCTTTCACAATGGAGTATCTACGCCTTCTACGCCTACCACCACGAGAAATAAAAATAGCATACCACCTGTCTCTAAAACTCCTCTTTTCAGCCTTGTTCAAGTCCCAACAAGTATTGTTGTAGATGCGCTTCTTGCCATCAACCCCAGGAAGTACATGGGAGAGGACAATTTGGACCCATTTTCAATAAATCTCTCTGCACTTATCATATCAAAACAAATAACCCATATTTTTAATCTTTCCATCTCCTCTGGTATTGTTCCTAAAGTCTGGAAAAAAGCTCACGTCATTCCATTACATAAAGGGGGTGACAAAAGTGATCTTAACAATTACAGGCCAATTTCCAAACTCCCATGCCTGGCAAAAATTCTAGAATCAGTCATTAATACTCAGTTGAAATCCTTTTTATCCAGTGCTTCCATTTTGAGTCCATTTCAATCTGGTTTTAGGGCAGGCCACAGTACTGTATCTGCTGTCACTTTGGTCTTAGACAACATTGTTACAGCTATCGATAAAAAAATGCACTGTGCAGCACTTTTTGTTGATCTGTCAAAAGCTTTTGATACTTTAGATCACCATTTGCTTTTAGAAAGGCTGCATGAAATTGGTTTTGATTATTCTACATGTAGCTGGTTTAGGGACTATCTCTCTGATAGACAGCAGTCAGTTAAGCTGGGAAGCTACCAAACTGAGTTTTTAACAGTTACAAATGGTGTTCCGCAGGGCTCAATTTTAGGTCCAGTCCTATTCACAATTTACATCAATAACATTGTTTCATCACTACAAAACTGCCATGCCCATTTGTATGCGGACGACACTGTACTGTATTGCATTTCTGATTCAGTGCAACAATCTGTTCAGAACCTACAGAGCTCTTTTAACACCCTGCAGAACTGTCTAGTGGATCTCAGGCTTGTCCTTAATATAGAAAAAACAAAATATATGTGCTTTTCCAGAGCAAGAATTACACATTTTAATGATCTTATTATTCACACAAATAATGGATCTCATATTGAAAGAGTCACTGAATATAAATATCTTGGCATCTGGATAGATGAAAAACTCTCTTTTACATTTCACATAAAAAATCTTGTCTGTCGTCTCCGACAAAAGATTGGCTATTTTTATAGGAATAAAGCCACCTTCCCGTTGTTCAGTAGGAAAAGGGTTATTGAGGCAGTTTTTATGTCTGTCCTTGATTACGGTGATGTGGTTTATCGGCATGCATCTCGTTCATGCCTTAAACTCCTAGACTCTGTATTTCACTCTGCTTTGAGATTCATTACAGGAGATGCTTATGATACACACCATTGTGTTTTATATGAAAAGGTTGGGTGGTCCTCCCTTAAGGAGAGACGTGATGCACATTGGCATATTTTTATATATAAAGCTCTGACTGGAAAGCTACCACTATATTTGACAGAAATGCTGCTTATTTCAGATGGGCTTTATCAAACCCGCTCAACTGACATGCTCATGTTATATGTCCCCTATGCCCGGTCTGAGCTTGGTAAAACCGCTTTTAGCCATAGTGCCCCTGACTCCTGGAACAGCCTACAACATACAATTAAAATAAATACACTCATAACTGTTAACCAATTTAAAATTATTATTTTGAATCAGCCCCTCTACACTTGTAACTGTTTTAATTAGGCTATTATGTCTCTCATTCAATTGATCTGAATGTTTTAAATTGTTGTTGTCTGTGTGTGTGTGTGTGTGTGTGTGTGTAAACTTGTTATGTATTCTCATTGTATATTGTGTATCTGTACAAACTCGACGTCATTGTAAAAGAGGGTCACCCCTCAATTGATCTTTCGAGGTTAAATAAAGGAAAATGAAATGAAAATGAAATGAATGAAAATTTCTTTTTTCATACCAGTATAACTACATGGTCCATTTAGTGTAATGTACATTTTGTTGTTTATTTTTAATATATTATCAATAATCTGAAGCAAAAGCTACTTAGGGCTCCTTTGTTTACATACCAGTTTACAAAGCCTGGGCTGTGTATTAACTGATTTAGAAAAATAGTGATTTTGACAACAAGAATGGTTGACTCCACCTTTAACACAAAATACAATTACACACACACACACACACACACACACACACACACACACACACACACACACACACACACACACACACACACACACACACACACACACACACACACACACAGACAAAGCTCTCCCAAGCCCAACTACTCCGACACCCACTTCATACAAGGGAATAAGTATAGAGACCGTTGCTATCTTTGTTTTGCCAAATGAAAACCTTGACATAATACAATGAAAATACAAACTAGACCAGCCTCGCCCAAGACACTTTAGCTGTCAAAGTCCCTCCCATTGTCTAACAGTGAGACCAAGACCCTGCTATGTGACTGTCTGCTGTATGGGAGATATCTGCCCACTTTGTGCTATATTAAGGAAACCCAGCACTGCAGTATGCCCCTTATCTTTAGACCACACTGAATCCCCCCTCTCTCAAACACACACACACGCGCACACAGTCGTTTATCCCTTATATGTTTCCCCTTGTACCTTCAAAGATCCCAGTTTAGCAACAGTGCAGATAAAGAGTTATAGGCCTTCCACCACCAGCATACTGTGTGTCCTGCTGATACGAGGGTCTCATACATAGATAGTACATAGTCTCACATCACTGTCAATGAGGAACTGAATAATCTCTCTAGAGCTCAGACACATTATGTAAACTGACAAGTGTGCCATACTACTACAAGTACTGTTCATTTCTTTAAAAAAATATATATACAGCTCTGGAAAAAAATAAGAGACCACTCCAAATGTTCAGTGTCTCTCGTTTTACTATTTATAGGCATATGTTTGAGTAGAATGAACATTTTGGTTTTATTCTATAAACTACTGAAAACATTTCTACCAAATTCAAATACATTCATGTGTCATTAAGAGCATTTTCAATAAGTTATGTAGAGATGAAGATTTAAGAAAAATCCAAACTGGTCTCTTAATTTTTTCTGGAGCTGTATATTTAAGGAAATTCTTTTGGCTTTTTCAAAGCTTTATTGATAGTGCAGCAGAGAGACAGAGATGAAATGGGGCAGAGAGGGGATTTGAGCCTCTTAACTCTCTTGTTGGTCTACTTTACTTTAATTGACATATGTATCTCATCACAGGAAATAATACATCAATCGAGTATCTCACACTATCTTACAGTCTAATAACAGAACAAAGGAAGATATGGTTTATTGCAAGTCAATAAACATCGTGCAGGTGTTACGGTTATTTTGTCCCCCCCATTTAACTACTGGGTCAAAGGTTCCAGAATAGAATAGACAGAGAGTCCTGACGGAACACTTTTAATGGAGTTGTTCTTTCACATAATATACAGACCAGAGACACACAGGGAGATGAACCGGGGACTTCCTCCTGCAGGAAGGATGTCTTGTCTGTTGTATCTCAATGGCTAAAAATGGGCCAGAAAAAAGAGGGGGGGGGGAAATGATTTGAATGAATAGTTTGTGTGTCCAGCACTTAGGGTTACGAGGGTTATGGGGTCAACGTTACATTTCACATTTTATTGCTTAGACAGTTTGCTGAGAGGTTGAGTTAACACCGTTGCCATTCATTGGTTTCACTCATTTTCAAAACAGTTAAAGCCCCTGTATTGTAAACCCAAATCCACACAATTCTTCTATGTCATTTGGGGAGTTAGTTGCATGATAGATAAGCATCTGAAAAGAGTTATAGGCTTATTTATCAATCCAAATGAAAGATATTGTTATTTAAGTTTGATAAACTTTTACAAAAAAAAAACAGCACTAAGTATGCTCTGGTTCTTCTTACAAGTGTTTTTTTAACCAATCACGGCAGTTCTCTGCTCGAATGTTCGACTAAAACAATGACTGTTGCCATGGAGATTGTTTGATATGGCCACGCCCTCACAGTCCTGTCAAACGGTCAGTAAAAAAAGTGGGTAAAAAATGCTTTTTTCTTTATTCAGATTTTTTAAGAGCATATTGAGACACCAAACCTTTTTATCATATGCATTTTTGAACACTATATCAGACCAGGTTGACAGAGGCTTTAATACCATTTCTAAGGTGACTGGGCTGTGATGTGTGTTTTAGTTGTAAACACTGCGTGGCCCTTGTGTCACTGTGGAGCGTTACGTGCGAGCAAAGCAGCGCGCTTCTCTTTCCTCCGACATGTCATTTGAAAAGGTGCTACATCCTGTATTGTTCTACTGGCTACTCACAGCCACTGATAGGAGTGTGTGTGTGTGTGTGTGTGTGTGTGTGTGTGTGTGTGTGTGTGTGTGTGTGTGTGTGTGTGGGTGTGTGTGTGTGTGTCTACTCTAGAGCCACAGTGAGTGTGTGTGTGTTTGTGTGTGTGTGTGTGTGTGTGTGTCTGTGTGTGTGTGTGTGTGTGTCTGTGTGTGTCTAATCTAGAGCCACAGTGAGTGTGTGTGTCTCAGACTGAAATGCTTCATTGATTTCACTCCCGCTCATCCTGCTGACCTGATAGCAAACTTCCTCTCTTATCAAAGCATGCACAAAAGGATACACAATATATTCTATTTTATTACTGTTTCTTTCTGAATTCACCCCTTTTTTGTCTTGTGTTTTCCCTCTTTATATTATACTATGCTGGTGAAAACATTTTATAAAATGTCACAAATGCTTTTAATAAAGAATATTTAAACAGAAAACATTCACAAAGCGTCTTTTCATTTTGTCGTTTGGGGAAATATTGTCTGTAAGCAAAAGGCAACTCTTTTAGGCAACCCTAACATGAACCTACTTCATACCTGAACCTTAAAACCTATAGTGTTAACCCTCAAACAGCTCCTTCAAAAGCCTGTCCCAAAGTGAAAACCGGACAAAATGTCCCTATGTCCCCACTCTTAAGATCTAAAATGTAATTAGGAGAAGTTATGTAAAGCAGAGGTGAGCATCAATGTCTGTAGCCTATTTTTAAAAGTTGGTTTATGTCTGTGCACACAACAACCCTCAGCTTCTGTCGACACCAGCCATGAAATATCGACTCCTGTAATCTTGCGACAATCTCGCTGGCCTTTTGTAACTCAGTCACACACACACACACACACACACACACACACACACACACACACACACACACACACACACACACACACACACACACACACACACACACACACACACACACACACACACACACACACACACACACACACACACACACACACACACACAGAGACAGTCCCTGTTTTCAGGAAGAGCAAAGCAGATGCAAGTTGACCCAGTGAACTCAATGCTTAGAAAGGCATTTTCTACTAAAACTATTTCAGTTTTCTTGTTCAAAGCAAATGAAGGGATCCGCACTGTTTCATTTTAAAGCTATAGTGCGTAACCCTTTTATATTAAGCCATCGTCAAACGAGTTGACACAAAGAAGTTGATGAAGCCTATCAGCTCCACCAAACTCTCTCTGTATTTCTCAGCATGGCAGCGTTTACAAACTGGTGTCGCCCCCCCCCCCCGACACTGGAGCAGGAACTCAGAAAAATCCCCAAGAAGCGCCCATGTATGTACACTACCACTATGGTCCAAAGGGGGCGCTACAATGAACAAGAACTGGAATTTACTAGTAGCAACAAGCTTTAAAACAATCTGTCATAAGTCTTGTCTGCTCTTCGTATATTATTGGCTCTAAGGAAGGATGGGAAAGGGACAGGCCAGCGACCTAGACTAACCCAGCAGGAGTCAGCGGGCGTGGGCGCCCCAAACAATGGCAGCGTTTAAAATCTGATAATGGCGGCAAGAAGCTCAACTAGACCTCATCTAGGATCCAAATATAACTGTTTCTACTTTGAGCTTCAATGATGAATTGTGGAGCTACTTGAAAAACCCAGACACACACAGACACACACAGACACATGCACACACACACACACACACACACACACACACACAGACACAGACACACACACACAGACACAGGCACACACACACACACACACAGACACACACACACACACACACACACACCCACCCACACACACACACACACACACACACACACACACACACACACACACACACACACACACACACACACACACACACACACACTACAACTTAGAAACACACACACACACACAGACAGACACACAGACACACACACACACACACACACACACACAGACACACACACACACACTACAACTTAGAAACACACACACACACACACACATACAACCCCCCCCCCCCCACACACACACACACACACACACTCTTTCTATTGTCCGACACAGAGCACAAAAACACTGTCAGTAGACAATGGAGGGTCACTGCCGAGGCCTCAGAATAATCATAACAATGACAGGTCCCTTATTTATATCTGTTAAGAGACTCCCCACTGCAGCCTGAGTGCTTTGTTATTAACAGGAAGAGAGCTGCTCCCTCTGTATATAAACAGACTTCTCTTTAGAGTGAGTCACGGTAGCACATTTCATTGTTTTCTTTCACCGTGCGGTTGATACCAGTTAGTAGCTATTAAAGGCACAGTGCGTAAAAAAGGGATTTTCTTTTAGAACAGACAGAAATTAGAAATGGAATATATTGTTATATAGATGTATAACTGCTTGAAAGTAAAAGTTGTATCTTTAGAATGAGCCTTTTATATCTACATAGGTGCTACCATGTTGTACCACCGCATTTCTACAGTAGCACAGAATGGACAAACTTAACGGCCTTACGCGTTTTTATATACAGTGGGCGTCCTGGGGAAATGCACCTATTGGAAGACCAAGAAGAAGTACTATAGAATAAACACATCTTCACCTCATCACTTGATATTGTGGAAAGACTTGAGGCAGTGGTGGATGATGCCATCTTTAGTAACTAGCCTCTTGTCCTTGAACGGCACATTAGCTTCTGTAAATTCTTCAAACGGGAGTGGTTAGCAAGGGAGCGTTGAAATCTAGATTTTTCTAGATCTAGAGCTCTTGCGCCAGTGTCAATGGGGCGACACCAGTTATTAAACGCTGCCATACTGAGAAATACAGAGAGAGTTTTGTGGAGCTGATAGGCTTAATCAACTTTGTGTCAACTTGTTTCGCAATGGCTTGAATGTAACCGACATTCATTCATATGGAAAAGTTACCCACTATAGCTTTAAAGGGGAATTGGACCACAATAAGCAAAGCTACCAACTCAGTTGAACTATGTGCTGGAATCCATCTAAGCACATGGAAGGATTAGCGACGCCCGGTACGCGCTAACACTACTGAACAGTTTCATAAACAAATGTCCTTAGCACACACTCACAAACACACACACACACACACACACTCGCGCACACACACACACACACACACACACACACACACACACACACACACACACACACACACACACACACACACACACACACACACACACACACACTCACACACACAAAGCTAACCCTAACAGGTCAGTCTTTAGGTCGGCATGTTCCCGAGAGGAATTCCAAAGACACTCCCAGACCACACAATACTTTCACTGTCTCCTTACACCACGGAGAATCACCACTTTAAGTGATGTACTCGTCTATTCAAGCCAATCTTTGTTCGAAAGACACTGGAGGCAAAACATTGTTTTTTCAAGCACTGGTTAATATTTTGCTTCCATAACATGTCTTCTTTCATACTAGTACGAATGAAAGGTCCAACATGTACAATTAGGTTTTGATTGGACTGAACCTTGTCTGTTTGTGTCTGTATATTTCTCTCTTTTCAAAATGAAAAAAAGATTTGAACTCTGACGTTATGCAACATCTAGATTTTAGTTTGTTTGAAAAATGCAACTGTACATAATTATTTAGACATGGCAACATTTGTATAGTTATTCAAATGATAAAAAATACAGATGTAATACAAATATATGTTTTGATGTCCGTAATCAACGGGCAAAGTTTTATGATGATATCTAAAAACGTTACCCTTTTTAATTCACCTGCAGTGTCTAGCATTAATCATGATAATTGTTGACCCACTAAATTTGTTTTTATAAAATTGACATTTATTTTCCCCAAAAACATCATTGCAAGTTCCTTTAGTCAACCTTAAAGATGTTACGATTCAAACACAGACTGCTCTCAGAGTGACAACACATTGATTGACCCTCTAACCTCAGTTTGCCCTGTAGGTTATCAGCTCTGCTCCAGGACAACACACACACACACACACACACACACACGCACACGCACACACACACACAAACACACACACACACACACACGCACGCACACACACACACGTACCACACACACACACACACACACACAACACTCGCTCAATTAGCTCCGTCATGTCACACACAGATAAGACCAATAAGGTGTTCCTGGACACCATCAAACAAGAGGGTCAAGACAAATCCATATGTTATAGATATAGGACAAACAGCTTGTTCTTAAACCCTACATGATGTTCCTGAAGATAACAACTACTGTGTGTGAGCAGTGTACCTACTGTATGTGCTCATGAACCAGCTCTGTCAAGTAACTGACAGTATTGAAGTAACTATTTACAAAAGGGCACTTTTTTTTATAAAGAAGCATCGTTTTAATTTTTTTGAAAGTCAATCAATCCTCATATATTGATTGTGCTTTTTCAGTTGATTTACTAACACATTAAAGGTGGAGTTAGCGATTCTGGAGTGAATATCTCCTCATGATCCAATACCTGGGTGTACTGTGTGTGCGCTGAATACACAGCCTAGGCTCTGTAAACGGACATGTTACTAGCTACGGTAGGCCCCTTTGTTTACACACCAGTTTATAGAATATAGCCCAACATCACAATTGACAATTTGTATCAGGTGGCTTGAAAAATATATAATAAGGTATGTGTGATCTAATTGGTCAAAAGACACACACACACACACACACACACACACACACACACACACACACACACACACACACACACACACACACACACACACACATCCACGCCACACAAGTTCAAACTAGATAAAACGATCGATGAAAAGTTAATGGTTAATCTTTTTATCAGTCATGACATTTGGACTTTTTCCAAACCTATGTCACACTGTCTGCATCACTGGAAATGTCTCACCCACTGAAAAATAAATCGACAAAAGCAGTGTGATTCTGTGTGTGTGTGTGTGTGTGTGTGTGTGTGTGTGTGTGTGTGTGTGTGTGTGTGATCATTGCGAGAGTTACTTGGCATCTTTCGAAACTGCAAAATGCAAAGTGTTGCCTTTCACCGGATGCTATCGTGTGAAGGAAGTTTCACAAGTTTAAGATGGTGAAGGAATGTGTGTGGCAGGACTTTCACATTTTGATCAGTACCTCGTTTAGACAGTGCCTTGCCAAAGTATTCATACCCTTTGAACTTTTCCACATTTTGTCACGTTACAACCACACACGTTCATTTATTTTATTGGGATTTCATGTGATAGACCAACACAGAGTGGCGCATCATTGTGAAGTGGAATGAAAATGATACATTGTTTAAAAAAAATAATTATAAATAAAAAAACTGAAAAGTGTGGCGTGCAAAAGTATTCAGCCCCCCTGAGTCAATACTTTGTAGAACCACGTATTGCTGCAATTACAGCTGCAAGTCTTTTGGGGTATGTCTCTACCAGCTTTGTACATCTAGAGACTGATATTTTTTCCCATTCTTCTTTGCAAAATAGCTTAAACTTCAGATTCAGCGTCAGATTGGATGGAGAGCGTCTGTGAACAGCAATTTCCAAGTCTTTCCAAAAAACCTCAAACTTCAAGACAGTTAATCACTTGGATATAGATACAGATACATACCCTAACCCTTAAAAAAGGAGTAACAATTTAATATTGTTTTTCCTCAAGCAAATCAATTCTCTTTAGCCATTACATTCTTCGAGTGTAGGCTACTCAGAATATTAGACATTTTACATTATATTACCCAGAAGCAAAAACAGAGTTACACACACACACACACACACACACACACACACACACACACACACACACACACACACACACACACACACACACACACACACACACACACACACACACACACACACACATACACACACACACACACACACACACACACACACAAAACACACACACACACACACGCACACACATTCAAATACCTGCTTGAGCAGCACATGAACAATACAGTTATCAGTAGGCTATGATTGACACAAAGTGTTTGTCAGATCATCTGAGAGATGAATGGAACATTTGACATAAGCAGAATTCTCCAAAGTGGGCGCCAGAATGAACACAAATGGAAAGTTCCTCGGAGCACTTAGGGGTTTCCATAGCAACAACTCCCGGCCCAACCTGTCCCATTTAACACACACCTTTACACACATACACACACACACACACACACACGCACAAACGCGCGCCCGCACACACACATACACACACACACACACACACACACACACACACACACACACACACACACACACACACACACACCTACCTCATAATCACTTTTCACTTTCTCCAACAGACTGTAATATAATGTTAAGTCAGGCTCACACACTCAACCCTGAAGCAAAGGGCAGGAGATTGTACTCTTCCACTTATTCATGACTGATGTTTTATGAGTATGTCATTTTCTAAACACTTCTGTATTCACTTGTGGAAAACATAAATAAAATAAAAAATACTAATTTAAAAAAAGAGATTGCAAATTGTACTATTAGGTTTATGTGTGTGTCCTGGGGTTAGAGAAAGCCTGCATTGTAGAGTGGCAATCCCTGGAAATAAATATGCTTATAGCTTACTCAAGAGTGTGAGTGCTACAGGGAGTGACTGTGTGTGTGTGTGTGTGTGTGTGTGTGTGTGTGTGTGTGTGTGTGTGTGTGTGTGTTTGAGTGAGTGTTTATTGGAATTTCCTGTCACTTTCAGGGAATAGATTTAGTCAGAACTGTTATCAGCTATTCCTACAAGTCTCAATTCAAGCTGGGACTTGTGGCGCACGGACACACACACACACACACACACACACACACACACACACACACACACACACACACACACACACACACACACACACACACAATTGATTCAAATCAAAACACTCTAGGCATGACTTATTTTAGTTTGACTCACTGGAAATGGGACTTTTCACACAGAGCTCCCACCACAGTTTCAGGCACACACACACTTTGCAATTCTTGCCTTGAGGTTAAATACTCATGCAATCAATAAGGGCCCAAACAGTGAAAGTCATTGTGAGGATGATGTTTCCATGGTAGGCTATCAGTGTTCCAATCAGTGGGGTAATACGGTATGTCGGGAAAACACTAGACCACTTTCTCGAAAGGAAATTCTTATTACAAACTTCCTAGAATTAGGTTAGTAGTAGTAGTTCACTGAAATGGCAAACTACAAATGATGATCATATAGATGCTGAAAAATATATGAATTGCAGGTTGGAAGATGTTGTAACAGGCTGAAAGAAATATATATTGGTCGAGAAAAGAGTTTAACTTTTTTCTTCTTCTTTGGCCTAATAACATACCCTAACTTGACCAAGTGGTATTAAGATAAATCAATCAGGTAAAGTTAACATATCATGAATGTATCATGAATATTAAGTAAGTGCTGTTTACTTTACAATTGTATTTTATCCACAAAACAAAATATGACATTAATTAAGTTTGTCATAAAAAAAAAAAAAAATCTATAGGAGAATCCCAGACCCCCTGCTAATGTTGACACAGCCACTACACCCATGCTCCGTCAAATAGCCTATAGTTTGAATGTTCCATTTTAATTTCCTGTTTGCGTTGTTGCTATACAGTACATACAGCTCTGGAAAAAAGGGACACAACTCAAAATGTTCAGTGTCTCTTATTTTATGTCATTAATTTTAGAGCATTTCCTTTGAGTTATGTAGAGATGAAGATTTAAGAAAAATCCAGACTGGTCTCTAAATTTTTTCCAGAGCTGAATATACAGTAGGCTATAGGCTAAAACTCTAGCAAGACCGTCCCTGTTTCACCTCTCTGCGTGCCTCATACATAGTGTTTTTGTAAACACCGGCGAGCCCAGATGAAGGGAGTGTTTTATCAACATTCTCTAGTGTTGTCTGTTTCATTCCTGAGATGTTATGTAACCAAAGCGCTGACCTGGTCAAATGCTTTCTCCTCTGTTTGATAAGGAACCCTAACCCTAACCCTCCACTGTTTGATAAGGAACCCTAACCCTAACCCTAACTCTCCTCTGTTTGATAAGGAACCCCAACCCTAACCCTAACTCTCCTCTGTTTGATAAGGAACCCTAACCCTAACCCTCCACTGTTTGATAAGGAACCCTAACCCTAACCCTAACTCTCCTCTGTTTGATAAGGAACCCCAACCCTAACCCTAACTCTCCTCTGTTTGATAAGGAACCCTAACCCTAACCCTCCACTGTTTGATAAGGAACCCTAACCCTAACCCTCCACTGTTTGATAAGGAACCCTAACCCTAACTCTCCTCTGTTTGATAAGGAACCCTAACCCTAACCCTCCACTGTTTGATAAGGAACCCTAACCCTAACCCTAACCCTCCTTTGTTTGATAAGGAACCCTAACCCTAACTCTCCTCTGTTTGATAAGGAACCCTAACCCTAACCCTCCACTGTTTGATAAGGAACCCTAACCCTAACCCTCCACTGTTTGATAAGGAACCCCAACCCTAACCCTAACCCTCCACTGTTTGATAAGGAACCCTAACCCTAACTCTCCTCTGTTTGATAAGGAACCCTAACCCTAACCCTCCACTGTTTGATAAGGAACCCTAACCCTAACCCTCCTCTGTTTGATAAGGAACCCTAACCCTAACCCTCCTCTGTTTGATAAGGAACCCTAACCCTAACCCTCCTCTGTTTGATAAGGAACCCTAACCCTAACTCTCCTCTGTTTGATAAGGAACCCTAACCCTCCACTGTTTGATAAGGAACCCTAACCCTAACCCTCCTCTGTTTGATAAGGGCTGTTTATGGTGGGAGGCCGCGGGGAGTTAGGGAGGATTATATGTGACGGGATGGGGCCGTTATTCAGCCCGACCACCCTGTTCGCACACACACACACGCACTCACGCGAAAACACACACGCGTACACACACACACACACACACACACACACACACACACACACACACACACACACACACACACACACACACACACACACACACACACACACACACACACACACACACACACACACACACACACACACAGGGCCCGGTCCTCAATGGTTATTATTTTAGTTTAGTGCTGTCTCTGGTTTTACAATGAGTATGGCTGTCTGTTTGTGCTAGAACAAGTGAGTTTGTTAACAAAGACTGACCAACTTAAAGCTGTAGGCTACTGTGTAAGATTTTCAAATGAAAAAGGTTGATTTTTATATTTCTTATATTATTTTTCACTTGTATTTTGTCCACAATAGTGATTATGGAGAACGCTTGTTGTCAAAATCACTTTTGTCAAAATCAGTGAATATCCCTTCATGATCCACTTCCTGTGCGTACTATGTGTGCACTAAACAAAAATCAGGTTTTCTTGTTTACATACCGTGGTTAACATAGGCTACCAGTTTACAGAGACTAGGTTGTGTATTAACAAACAAAAACAGGCTTTTGGATAACTATTCGGCTAATTATTTAGACTTTACAGAGCAGTCAAGACACCAAAAATTCCTGTCACATAGTTACGTATGGTACATAATTACATAGTTCAGCTTTAATGCAATGTTTTGCTCCTTTGCATTGTGGGTTTTTATCACCTAACCCACTTTTAATAGAGCCATAATAATACTTGTTTACCACCAAACCAAGGTATGCCCATTATAACGAGCGATGTGGAATGTGACTCTGTGTAATTGTAGGAAACTAGTGCGGATATCTACATGGGAACTCGCTGCTCCTATAATAACGGCCATTAAAACATCTAAATTTATCCTGTGAAAGAGGCTTGATTATCCTGTGCACAGACCCCCTCCTAGTCCCCCAAGATCTATTCAGTGGAACTGGCGCTTCCTTGTCATGTGAGAAGTTAATCTAAAAAAACTCCTTCCTTAAGACTTGGTGGAGTCAGTGATTCTAGAGAACGCTTGTTGTCAAAATCACTTTCTGTCGAAATCAGTGAATAACTCCTCACGATACGCTACCTGTCTGTAGGTATACAGTGTGTGCGCTGATGGAAATCTGGTGTAAATACACAGCCTAGGCTCTGTGAACTGGTATGTAAACAAAGGGTAAAGTGGCCCAGTGTAGCTTGTAGTAGGCCTAGGCTACTGATGCAAGTGTAACAACCGAAGTATAAGCCGATCAGTATAGGCTAGCTTGGCCCAAATCTGATTTTGACAAAAAGTGATTTGGAAAACAAGCATTCTCCAGAATTACTGACTCCACACACACACACACACACACACACACACACACACACACACACACACACACACACACACACACACACACACACACACACACACACACACACACACACACATACAAAATTGACTCCTGACATGAGTTCTCAGCACATCAGAAGATCTCCAGTCAGTTGGGACTTCAAAGCAAAACATTATAAAGGTTCATTGGACAACACGCTTGATTAGCTTCAGAGAAATAGCCACTTAAAGTTACGAGGTAAAGCCCCTGTTAAAACAACTACACAATATCCTTCTAACTAAGTCATTTGGGGAGTAGGTTGTATGATAGTAAAGCATCTGAAAAGAGTATCTATCTATCTATCTATCTATCTATCTATCTATCTATCTATCTATCTATCTATCTATCTATCTATCTATCTATCTATCTATCTATCTATCTATCTATCTATCTATCTATCTATCTATCTAAATTAAAGATATTGTCATTACAGTTCGATAATCTTTACAGAAATTAGGTTTAGATGAGGTAGTCTATGTTCTGGTTCTTATGACACAGTAAGTATTTTGAACCAATCACGGCAGCTCTCTGCCCGAACGTTCTATATACAGAGCAAATGGTATGAATATATTACTTCTAGAATATCTACAACAGCTGTTTGTAAATGCTGCCATACTCTAGATTTATATGAAAAAGTCATTCACAATAGCTTTAAATAAGAGAACAGAAATACACGTCAAAACTCCTTTTGAAGGGCGCTCCGGTGGCGTCGTGGATAGAGTGACCCGTGGACCTTTACTGCATGTCATCCCCCCTCTCTCTCTGCCTCCCCATTTCAACTCAGTATTATCTAATAAAGCTAGAAAATGCCCCCCCCCAAAAAAAAAATCGTCTTTTGAAGTCTTAATCTTAGATATCAATAGAAACGTTTACTAGTGTGAAACTTTTATAGTTTCTTCTTATCGCTGGTACAATAAACGTCCCCAGAAACTGAGTCAGTCTCGTAAAGTTGAATAACGCTTTGATCCGTCATGTGGACCATCTGAAATTACTGAAGCAATGCAGAACACAATGTATGTGATGATATGCAGTGTGTGTGTGTGTGTGTGTGTGTGCGTGCGTCTGTGTGTGTGTGTATGTGTCTCTCTCTGCCTGTCTCTCTCTCTCCCTGTCTCTCTCTCCGCCTCCCTCTCTCCCCCTCCCTCTCTCTCTCTCTCTCTCTGTCCTGTGTTTTCTCTGCCTGCACCCTGCTGTGTGGAGAGGTCAGGCTGATTAGATAACTGTTGTGTATACGGAGCAGCACACGAGGGGGCCGACGCCTGATACCCAAAGCTCAAACAGCCAAGGACTTATGGCGCTTTTCCACCGCACATGTAGCTCGACTCGACTCAACTCGACTCGACTCAACTTGGTTTGGTAGCAGCACGGGTCGTTTTCCACCGCAAATAGTAGGCCTACCTGCTGAACGTGGGCGGGGTCGTCGTAAGGGGCTGAAAGCCTACTCCGGAGCAAAGTAGCAAAGCAGAAATTACGAGCAGTTGTTGCACTATTAACTGAACCAACCGCCAAAAACACGGATGAAAAATGTTTAAGAAATACCCCCCTTGTATCTGTTTGCTAAAAGAAGTAGAATAATATTGCTACGGGCCATTAAAAGGGATGGTTGTTGTCCCGATGTGTGACTCTGCCACACAGTCAGCTGTAGGGATGCGTCACGTACATCCCTATGCACGTAAACACGGGCATGATAAAGTTGACTGTTTAGTGCTTGTTTCAGGATACGTGTTTTCAAATGCAAGCCGTGTCTCAGCCTGAATATTTTATTGAGGTAATCAGTTCAGTCCGAGGCTTGTAATGTAATCTCTCGCTATCATGTCTGTCCCAGGTGGCTACTATTTAGCCTAGCTGCTAGCTGCCCTACATGTCTCCTCTCGTATGTAAGTAACTTCCCCAACAACCAACACTGGGTGAGCTTAGCGAATATATGGAAAATAAATTCGGATCTGTGATGCAAATCAAATGAAAGAGAGCCAGAGAAGGCTGCATGCGGCGTAAATACACTGAAAAGTCCCGGAGAGTTGGGGAGAATAAACAACAGAATGAAGCCGGTAGTCTCTGGCCACTGATTGGCCAGACAATAGTCTCTGGCCAATCAGTGGCCGGCCGTCTGCCGACGTCACCTTTTAGCATCGGCTCAGCTCGCTTGGAACCTAGAGCGAGGCGATACCAAAAAAGCAGCCGCTACGTGGTACCAGGTACCATGAAATTGCGGTGGAAACGGCAAAAATGCGATTCGAGTCGAGCTGATACCATGCGGTGGAAAAGCGCCATTAGTCTTAAGGCCAGGACACACCGGCCCGATAATTGCCGTCGTAGAGTCGGGAGGGGACGGGGACACAAATCTGTTTGGTGTGTGCCGTGAAATCGGTCGTCGTAGATGTCGTTGGGCTTCTTTTGAGCCGATTGACCATGTTCAATCGGCGGCGGGCAGTCTTTCAGTTGGAGCAATTTGATTTCTGGAGGGCTAGCGAATCAGTGAAGCCCGGAAGTGAGGCGGGTAGCACAAACAGCTAACAACAGTTAGCCATTGTTTTAATGTGTTTGTTTGTTTCGTTCAGCGAGTACTCACATGCATCAACCCTTGTTGACTGCTCGACACCATGCTCGACACTCTCTGCTAAAAATGGTGCTCTTTATGGTCCATAAATATAAATACGTATTTCTATCTATGTTTATGGTCTAGAGAGCCGTCCCATCATTTCCGGCTTCCGTATTTTTTCAGGCCACAATACAGATTAGCGCCAACTGCTGTTATGGAGACATTACGTCACGCGCAAGCGCAGAGCGTACGGAAAGTCAGCAGTCAGTTTGGTGTGTTCTTTGCACTTTTTCGGCCGCGACGGGAAGACTGGAGCTGCCTGAATCGGCAAACTCCATTTTCGGGTAGTCGGACTGGTGTGTCCTGGCCTTTAAAGCACGGGTGTACAAATTCTGCTTAGGACCCCAGGAAGGCTTGGGCCGGCTCTGAGGGGAAATGTGTCTGTTTAATGTGCAAGGAAAGTGTTGCCGTGAAGAAGGATTACAATTTACGAAGACACTAAGAAACTAAACATCAGAGCAGCTACATGTCCTGATAAATGTGTTATTCTTGCGAAGTGGCCCGGCCCTTCATAGATTTTTCTGTATGTGGCCCTCAGTGAAAAAAGTTTGGACACCCCTGGCCCTGTCTTAAAGCATCTAGCGGCACTTCTTGAAGCAGCAAAAAAAAATCTATAATTTAAATGAATGTCCGTTACATTCAAGCCATGGCCAAACAAGTTGATACAAAGAAGTTGATTAAGCCTATCAGCTCCACAAAACTCTCTCTGTATTTCTCAGTATGGCAGCGTTTACAAACTGGTGTCGTCCCCCCCCCCCCCCCCCCCCCCCGCCCCCATGACACTGGCGCAGGAGCTCAAAAAAAATCCCAAGAAGAGTCCAAGAAATGTTTCAGTTGTTGACTATACTGCTAAGAAAAAACCTGGACATAGAGCAGACGGTATAAAATCCATGAGTGATCACTGATGGCTTACCTCATGTAGATGCACTGACAGTGTTGCTGTAATTACTCATGGGTTAACATTCCCAAAATATTCACAAGAACTGTATTTTCTTCTTTAATTAATTCACTCTAGGTTCAAAAAATATTTTAAAAAAGTTCAAATAATTAGCTTATCTACACACTCTAACTGCATTCTAAGTGTGATTTCCTGTGTGTGTGTGTGTGTGTGTGTGTGTCTGTGGCCTGTGTGTGTGTGTGTGTGTGTGTGTGTGTGTATTTATGTGTCTGTGGCCTGACCCATAGAGACAAACTGCCTGGAACGTTCCCACAGGTTTACATAATGATTAATCAACGATGCCTTCCTTGTTGAATACTCTCAAGGACATTTTTTAACACCTAAATCATTGCGTTTTACATATATCTATTTAATTGATATATTAATCATCTTTTTTTATGATATAATATGATATAATATAATAATTATTTCTTCATTTAGGACTCTCTCACGTAGTTCCATGGCTATATAAAGAAAGTTAGGAAATACATAAAACATATAAACAAACATACAATATACTTAAATTGTACATTTTCAATTATTTTAGTTTCCTGTATTTTGCAAATATTTTACATGATGTCCTTTTCTATTGCACATTTTGTTTTGCCTCATTATTTATAATTGATACTGTTCTATTGATACTTACAGTAGCTTTCACTTTTGGTCCAATATGTTATTTTCAAGTTCAACATTTAAAGGTGCACTATGTAACGTTGGGTGTGTCAGAGAAGTGAACATTTTCTAAGATATATTCTCATAAGTGAATAAACAAACTTTCCTCACAGGAAAATGTAGTTCCCTGGAACACTGTTTGAAGTGAGAAAGCTTCCTGAAAACTTACTGTTTCACTGTTGTTGTTGTTGTTGTTTACAGCAGCAGGGCCCACAGTTTGGTTTACAAACATATTCTAGTCTTATGTTTAGTTCATGGTACTTTATTCTATCCTTAGTACTTATTGCACCGTGGGTCCATGACAGAGGTATTTTGAAAGCCTCTGTCTGGCACATACTTCAGAAATTGCCCGTAAGGTTGACGTGACCTCACTTTGTGGTAGTTTGTGATTCTCAGTAAAGCTTGTTTCAAAGTCACACCACTTCTTCTGTGCCAAATACTAGTTTGTTTTGACAAAAGCACGGGTCTGACCCCTGTCCTTGGCTCACTCACATGCCCCTTAGAACTAGAGTTATAGAGGTGTGTGTGTGTGTGTGTGTGTGTGTGTGTGTGTGTGTGTGTGTGTGTGTGTGTGTGTGTGTATGTGTGTGTGTGTGTGTGTGTGTGTGTGTGAATAAAGTGTGTGTGAGTGACCTTCGGGCTATGTCAATAAAGTTAAATCACCATATGCTTTGTGTTACTCACTCCCATACTGGGTTGAGTGCTCACTGAAGGAACTTATCACTTGATAATTGGTTCACAGCTTGAAGAGTATTTCACAGATGTTTTTCTTTTAAAGGTAAACAGGACGTACGGCTTCAGTTAAGTGCAGGCAGTGATTCTGGAGAAAATATTTGTTGGTAAAATCACTTTGTCAAAATCAGTGAATATCTCCTGACGATCCTCTCTACCTGTCTCTACTGTGTGTGTGTGTGTGTGTGTGTGTGTGTGTGTGTGTGTGTGTGTGTGTGTGTGTGTGTGTGTGTGTGTGTGTGTGTGTGTGTGTGTGATACAAATTAGGTGTTAATACACAGCCTAGGCTCTGGAAACTATTATTTTGCAAGCTACGGTGGGCCCCCTTTGTTTACACACCAGTTTACAGAGCCTAGGCTGTGTTATCACCGGATTTTTTCTCAACGCACACAGTACAGACAGGTAGCAGAAACAGATTTTGACAACAAGTGTTCTCAATAATCACTGACTCCATCTTTGAAATAAATGTGTTTAAAAAAAATACAAATAAGGGTTTGAGCTATTATTCTTTTAAGTAGCCTATCCCACTGTATCACTTATACAGCAATACTCTGGTGCAGAGGGCCAGGCCTGACAGTTACAATATTCAAAACACCATGTTCTTGTGGAAGAGGAAAACATACAACTCCAGAAAAAAAAGACCAGTCTGGATTTTTCTTAAATCTTCATCTCTACACAACTTATTAAAAATGCTCTTAATGACAAAGAATGTATTGGAATTTGTTTGAAATGTTGTCAGTAGTTTATAGAATAAAACCAAAATGTTCATTCTACTCAAACATATGCCTATAACTAGTCAAACGAGAGACACTGAACATTTGGAGTGGTCTCTTAATTTTTTCCAGAGCTGTGTGTTACAGAATGACTAAATTTAATTATATTTTCAATTAAATTAAAAATACAATACATACGCTACTTTATTTCCTCTATAGTACCAACTATTACTTACTGCTCAAGCAGAGACCAGTATGACACACAGCAGTATATTGTTATTCTAGACCTGGTGATTCTAACCGCATGTTATAGTTCATATCTATTTAATCGTTTGCTGGAATACGTGAATAGTCTGTTTTAGTCATTTGACATTTGTGAAGACTTCCCCCTCCAGCCGCCCGTTACCACACAGGAAGCTGACACTCCACACTGGGACTCAGTTAGACTTCAACAGACTAACTTCCACTTCGTTAGCCTCATAGCATAATTGCCTATATCATATTTACTCTACTCTACTTTTACTCTACATCTACTCTATTCTACATCTACTCTACTCTACTTTTCGTTAGCCTAATAGCATAATTGCCTTAGTCATATTTCAAAGTTTATAGAGTAGGGTAAAGTAGATGTAGAGTAGAGTAGATGTAGAATATAGTAGATGTAGAGTAAAAGTAGAGTAGAGTGAATATGATTTAGGCAATTATGCTATGAGGCAAACGACTTGTTCAACTCATTTGTATGTAGGACAAATAAATGAGAAGTTTAGCATTTAAATAGTGTTAATACAGACCTGTTTTTTAAGTAGTCTAATTCTTTTTTTTCGTTTTATAAGATACATGTTATCGTAGCAACAGTAGTTTTCACTTTTTGGTCCAATGTGTTATTGTCAAGTTCAACATTTAAAGGTGCACTATGTAACTTTGGGTGTGTCAGAGAAGTGAACATTTTCTAAGATATATTCTCATAACTGAATAAGAAGACTTGTGATCCCTGGAACACTGTTTGAAGTGGAAAAGCTTCCTGAAAAGTTACCTTTTCACTGTTGTTGTTTACAGCAGCAGGGCCCACAGTTTGGTTCAACATATTCTAGTCTCATGTTCAGTTCATGGTGTCTCAAAATAATTTACTTTTTAGATTTATGATGATAGAATGAGATGTAGAGTAAGAATGTTTTGTAAACTAACTGCAGGCTCTGCATAAGTAAACAAATCCCCCTCCTCTGAAACTGTACAGTGCACCTTCAAAATTGTTATTAGGCTATGTCAAACGAAAAAAATAATATTTATACAAAAACTATTGAGGAGCAAATGCTTGTTTAAACAGTATATGACTTTTATTCATTACTGTGACATGATGAGTGCAGTATGTAGGATTCTGTGTCAGTGCATTTATTGATCTATAAAGAACAAAATAAGGCACTTTTCTATGACCTTTTATGTATCTCACAATAATAAAAAACAACAACAACAATACACAAAGCCCTGTACAATCGTGATATAACTTTGTTAATTTAAAAGATGCTACGCTAAAGTAAAGTTAGCACCATAACAACTTACCACAGGAAAACATTTACACATACATACAGTATGTATACAATATACAACACATGGCACATTCTTTATCATAACTGTCCATGCAGTTCCGTATAATAACATTCCGTTCCAGGTCAGCGAGCGAGTAATTGCGCTTTAACACGATTAGAGAATAAATCCCCAGAGGAAAAGGGACGTCAGTTGGTGGTAAATAACGAATCCACGGATGTGAACAAAAGGGTCATTTGGCCGGAATACTGTTTGTAAAGGCGTTCACTGAATGGTCCAAATATATTCGCCCTGAGATGAAGACTGATATCAGATAATACTTCTTTGGCAGGTGCTCCGTAGAACACTCCAAAACAATCCAGTGTTCCAATGTTTGTAGGAAGGAATTTAAAGGTGTAGTCAGTGATTCTGGAGAACACTTGTTGTCAAAAATCACTTTTTAGATCAAAATCAGTGAATATCTCCTCAAGGTCTGCTACCTGTGCACAGCCTAGGCTCTGTAAACTGATAAGTAAACAAAAGGCCCACGTACTGTAGCTAGCAACATGCCCGTTTTAGAGCTATGATGCTAGCTACTGTGGGCCCCCTTTGTTTACATACCAGTTTAAAGAGCCAAAGCTGTGCGTTAACACTTGATTTTTTTTCCCAGTGCGCACACAGTACGGACAGGTAGCAGATCACGAGAACACATTCACTGATTTGAACAAATGTTCTCCAGAATCACTGTCCCGGCTGTATGTAGCAGCCCAACCTTTAACAGCCTATATCTCTCACTCTGAGCCCCGAGGCCCCACACTGTCAAACCAAACTCCAGAATCACTGACTCCACCTTTACGAGCCCATATTACACTGTCAGACCGAGCTCTCGTTGTTAAAGACTTTAGCCTTCAGGTTGCGCAGGCTGGCGTTCAGGTTGGAGCCGTTTTGCGACTGCAGCGCGTCCGACTCGTGTGAGCGGTTTCCCTGGCTCTTCCTCATGATGGAGTTCTGTATTGTCTCCGAGGTGAAGTAGTAAACGATGGGGTCGAAGCAGCAGTTTGACACGGCGATGCACAGGGCTATGGGGTAGATCGTCCGCACCACAGACTCCGCTACACAGCCCTGTAACGTCTTGGTGCGCACCAGAGCGTAAAACACCAAGTTTACATTGTACGGGATGAAGCAGAAGCAGAAAATGGAAAGGTGCACGATTATCATGCGTAGGATCTTGGTTTTGTTGAGCTTCCCGCCACGGCTGATAGTTTGTGGGCGTCGTAAAGTCTGCAACACCATAATAGAACAGCCGACGTTTAGCAGGAGCGGGATAATGAAGCCGACTGTCTCTATGAATATCACCACTTTGGAGAGGTGGGACTTCCACTGCTTGGAGGAGAAGTTTTCAAAGCAGAAAGTCGAGCCGTTGTTTTTGTCCTCTGAGGTCGTGCTCAACAGGAAGCCGGTGGGGAGACTCCCTGACAACACCAGCACCCACACGGCCACACACACTATCTTCGCGTTGCGTTTTGTCCGAATTCCCCTCGACCGAAACGGGTGCACTATGGCCAAAAACCTGTCCACGCTTATGCAGGTGAGAAAGAGCATGCTGCCGTACATGTTGGTGTAGAAGAGAGAGACGGAGAATTTACACAGCATGCTCCCGAAAGGCCAGTTGATGTTGATGAAGTAGAAGACCCTTAGAGGCAGCGTGAAGACAAACAACAGGTCGGACACAACCAGGTTCATCATATACGTCGTGGTTTCGTTTCTTAGTTTCAAGGAGCAGGTGAAAATGTAAATGGCCACAGCATTGGTTATCAGTCCCACTACGAACACAATGCTGAAGATGGTGCTGTACAACGGGTACTTGAACCCATCGTTTCTTTCGCACGTGTTGTTGTTGTTGTTGTTCGCCGAGATATTTCCATTTCCAAGCGTTTGAAAAAAGGTGAAATTATTGTCAATGGTTGGACTCGGTTGGACGGTATAGTTGTACATTGTGACGGTTGATGATGAGGCGGAGGAGGGGGGTCCGTTATGTAATGGCTATATAATGACCGGACAAAGAGTTCACAATGAATGGAGACTAGAGCACAGAACAGTTCCAGACTAGAATGCATTGAAATACACTCCGTATAGGCTGATAATTCCAGTCCAAGATTGAGAAGAATGATAGAATCCACTGTCTCAGCACTGCTGTCACTGATGTAGTTATTTTGGGGGTGGCCTCATGTTGAAAAAAAGACCCCCCCTGCCTGCATCCTACACACACACACACACACACACACACACACACACACACACACACACACACACACACACACACACACACACACACACACACACACACACACACACACACACACACACACAGAGGACACAGATATTCAAGTGTCCTCCCCTCCCCCTTGCCTTGTCTCTCCGCACCACAAATTGCTTTCAGTCTGAGCTGTTACTCACTCAGATAAATCAGTCAGTCACAAATAAATGTGTATTCTCAATTTCACTCTAGAAATCCCAAGCCTTTACGAGCTGTGTTAGTCCACAAAAGGTAGTGATGGCATGTCCATATTCAGCTCCATACAATAGACAATCTCATGGTAAAATCCCTTGTCTGTCTTTGTCAAAGAAAGTCCCAAAAAATCCTGTATGTTGGTCCTTTTTTCAGCTCCAAAAGCAGCAAAATTGTCAGTAGATTTTCAGAGCTCTCTCACATGGTCCACCAAGTTCCTTCACCTCCTTCCAGAAAGCTGAACTTAAGCTCTCTCTCTCTCTCTCCGTCCGTGTGTGTCACAACAATGTGAGTGTTCTTTCTTTCTTTCTTTCTTTCTTTCTTTCTTTCACTAATTGTTCTAAAGGGTCTGCTTCCTGTCTGAGCCCTTTTGCTCGTCTAGCTCTTGCTAAATGACTCACTCACTCTCTTCTCTGTCCGTTTCCCAGAGCAGTTGACAGCCTCACGCGCTCACAATCTGCACTCAGCACGCTCTATAGGCTCCACTTCTCCTTTGTGTGTGTGCCGGTCGAGGCAGCACACAGTTTTTGTACTTAAAGTGGGAGGGAACCAAGCAAAAGTAACCCCACCCATTTTGCCTTGTCTGGCCTAACTCCTCCCTATCCTTTGTCTTGTTCTACAGTTAAAGGAGGGGGCAACCCAAAACAACTTCTCTATAGTAAGGGAATTCAGCAATATTTAGGGTGAGACCTTTACCAGCAATATTGAATATGAAACTAATTTTGTCAACTAACGTTTTAAATGTGCCGTATTCTATGCTGCTGTTGTCAGACTACATAATCTTTCTGTTACAATGGTTACAATGTCAGATTAAACAATGTTATAAAGTCATCAATCACACACACACACACACACACACACACACACACACACACACACACACACACACACACACACACACACACACACACACACACACACGGTTACACTGTCAGATAAAACAATGTTATAAAGTCGTACACTGGCCGAGAGACATAACAAACAATATGTTGCCCAGTGATTGCATTGTGAAGGGAATTCATCAAGTTGTGATAAATCCATAATGAAACTTCAATCATTATTTATACTGCACTTTTCATACACAGTGAAGGCAACACAAAGCGCTTCACACAATTAAAACAAAACTAAAACAAACGATATCCCCCCCCCCCACACACACACACACGCATGCAGACAGACAGATAGAAAAACAGACAGACAGAAAGACACACACACACACACACACACACACACACACACACACACACACACACACAAACACACAAGTTGAAGTTAAAGCATGGATCAATAGATACAGGAATAAAACAGGAAATGTGGATGGGCTATTTAGACATCATGGTATGGAAGAGGAAGCTACCTTCATCAATCGCTGGGGGGGAATTCTAATTTTTGTTTGTTAGTTTTGTAAAGATAAAACTCTTCCACTTCTTTTCATCATGACAGAGATGATAAAAATAGTTGAAATAATCTAGATACCACTGTTCTGTTAAAGGATGCCGTATGATACGTTCTTATTTCAACAGTCAAGCCATAAAAAAAGATCAAACGTGCCTTAGATGTTCACTCAAAGACTTTGAAGGTGCAGTCAGTGATTCTGGAGAACGCTTGTTTTCAAAATCAGTGAATATCTCCTCACAATCTGCTTCCTGTCTTTAGTGTGTGTGTGTGTGTGTGTGTGTGTTGAAAACAATCAGGTGTTAACACACAGCCTACGCTGTAAATGCTATGTAAACACAAAGGATATGTAGAAAAAAAAGGGTACAGTAGCTAACACCATGCCTGTTTAGCCTGTGTAATAACACTGGATTTTATTTCACTGCACTGCACACACAGTATGGACAGGTAGCGGATCGTAAGTAGATATTCACTGATTTTGACAACAAGCGTTCTCCAGAATCACTGACTGCACCTTTAAATGCTCGAGGAACAAGCAAAGTGAACTGTATCCTTGTAGTTTTTGACAGCCAGTGTGGGCAGCAGCATAATACGAACAGTAGTGTAGTGTAGTATTCTGCAAAGGGACATTGTAAAATCACAACAGAAAGCTTTCTCTATTCAGAATCAAGCCCTTGTCCGTCCGTATAGCACATCTTCAACTTCTATCGGTTCTCTGTAAAATAGCAATTCAAGTTCTGTTAGAAAAGTCCCCTCTTGGCAGTCAGTTAAAACATTGCAGCCTTTGTTGTGATTGAAGTAGGTTAGGGAGGCAGGAATGCTGAGTTTAGAGAGAATTAGTCTTAGGCAAGAAACTTTTCTTTCTCGGCTTCTTGATTGGCAGTGTAGTCAGTGAATACGTGTGAGACTAGCGTGAGGGGATTTGTGTTTGTGGGTGTGACTGTGTTAAATATGAAGTGTTAATTGTTTGTGTGGGATTTTGGTGCTATTGAAAAATGCATAATTGAGCATCTTGAAAAGCCCTATATACATAATAAGATTATTACATATTCATATAATAATTAGTCCTGGTAATAGCAACCTATAAAACTACATTTGCCTTTCTTGTAGGACATTAACGTTTCTGCGCTCTTGCTTTCCGTAAGGCAGTAGTCTAGTTCCTAAAAAGCAGATAAAAGAAAATATCAAGTGTGATTAATTGCTATTAATTAAAGCAAATACACTACTAAACAGATTAAGCCCTGTATGCAAACATAAGCCTTATATTATGGCTTCAACCGGCCTATATACCTGTTCGGGTTTTCCATTTAGTAATTAATGTTTGCCAAGCAGATTAAAGAAGTGAAAGGTTTATTACTGTTATATTATAGTAGTTTTATTATACTATTTATTTATTTATTTATTTATGTTTAGTTATCATCGGAATAAAACTATATAAAGAACTTGTTCAGCAACCATGGGCATAGGTTTTGTTTCAAAGTTGGAAGGGGAGATCGGCAAAGTTAAAGTAGCTTTAACTCTAACACAAATTTTGCCGCCGGTGATCATAAATGACATGTAACAGCAAATGAGACCATCAGTCATCAGACCATCAAAAATGCTTTTTAAATATAGTTTTTCTTAATGCCTTGTTCATGGGTACGCTCACCAAGGAACAACAGCTGGCGTAGTGAAAACACTACCGCTCTTGTCCAAAGGGGGAGATAGAGTTAACATAAACTGAAAGTTCCTCGGAGCACCCTTAAGATCAAATATTTAACCTTTGCGTGAGTACATCCCCGTCTGCAATCTTAATGCTTATTATAACACAACAATATTGTCACCTGTATGCCTGTCTGTCTGTCTGTCTGTCTGTCTGTCTGTCTGTCTGTCTGTCTGTCTGTCTGTCTGTCTGTCTGTCTGTCTTTTCTCAGGCATATTCTTTGTATTGTAAAAAGCCTTCAGTCGTGGCCTTGCTTTGGGGGTGCCAGACACAGTTTCCTGGCATTGTCAGACCTTTAACAGTCCAGGGAGTTCAGGCCTCATGTTTTTGTTTAGCAGACCACATACTCGCATGAGAAGCGCTTGTTTTTATGAGCTGGATGGAACAGTTATGCGGGTCAGAGACAATAGTTCAGGGCTTTTTTTCTATTTTCTTGAGCGTTTCAGTCTAGCCTTGATCGTGTTGATTTTGCGGTTCACTTGACAAAGGAATGGCAACAACACGACCTCGCTGCCTTTGAAATTCCACCGCAAATATCTTCCTACATTTGTTTTTTTGCTATTGTTGGTATTTCTGTGAAGTTGAAATGGGACAATAATTGTATTAGTGGCATGTTGTTAAGGCTAGAACACATAATAGGCTCATACATTAGGCTCTGTTTATATCAATGGAGTCGGTTTCAAACGGGGAAATATTATTTGTACCCCTCAATATTTAGAAGAGGTAGATTTTACACCCTAAAAAAAATATGAAAGAAAACCCTCTGCGAAAAATGAAACATGTCATTTATGATCATCAGAGGAAAAAGGAGACTGTTTCAGAAATATTTTAAAGTTCCTTGCAGCACCTTTAATTTTGACGTTGATTTATTTGATATAATCTGTGTCACTTTTAAACACTGTTTTGATCAACAGTGTTAATAAGTGACAGTTACAAATGCTATCTTTTACCCCTGTTTCAAGTCTTTGTGCTAAGCTAAGCTAACGTGGCACAATCGGTAGCTTTATATTACAGGTACAAATATGGAAAACCAAAACTAAAAACGATACTCAGAGTGACTCATTTCATCCTGGGGTTAACCGTAGAGAGGTTTAGGACAGAGACTAGATGTGAAAGGCAGATGCAAAGAGCTGTTTTTGGAGTTGAGTCAACATGTTTGTGATAACAGAAACGTAATGGAGCTTCCTTTTGAGTGTTCGGTACTTTTTCTGTTTCATCTACACTCAAATTTGGGAACAAGTTACATAGTGCAGCTTTAAAGTTTACCGTAATTTTTTTTTTACAAATACATTATATATTTGTTCATCTTTACCAGCCAAGCAAATTCCTGTCTCTTAGTGGTTTCTGTGTCAATCTCAGTCTCGTTCCACCATTACAAATTTGGTGAAAGAGACTTCAGTCCGAACATACACGGATGTGGTCGACATACAAGTTGTCTAATGGAGGCTAATCTTGAATCTTGATGTATTTGTTTGTTTTTACTCTCTCATAAATGCAATTTCTAATGTCTAGTCTTGATGTATTGCATGCCCCTGTAAAGCACTTTGAATGGCCTTGTGTCTGAATTGAGCTATAGAATAAAACTTGCCTTGCCTTGTGTCAACACATTGGTGATTACATGAACTGAATGCAGCCTCACTATAAAGTATGTTGTACTTTTTCTGGATCTTACTGCCTGTACCAACAACTCACAAAAGACTTGTGCATTTTGCCAACTCGATTATAGGACTAAAATAAATAAATAATTAGGTGTTTTGTAATTAGGGCTTAAATGCCAAGGCTTGAAAATCCCCATGTAACTTGTAAACAATGCCTAATCCCAACCCTTTAAATAAGTTTCTCATATAACACATCCTTATCCACCTAAATCTATTATGTGTAATCAGTACAACATTTAAAACAGGCAGCCCAACTGAAAACTGTTGAACGAATGCCTTGGAGGTCTTGGCAAATACACATTCTGGACCACAGTCAGCTTTACTGCGATTCCAAGCACTTTTTGGCACATTGTGTTATAGTAACCTTGGAAACAGAGACTGCACCAATGTTGTGATGGAGTCCACAAACAGACAAACAGCAAAGTCAAACTAGCACAAACCAAAGTCACCAACTGCACTGCGGGCAACACACACACACACACCGCTAACTGACACCATGGAAGTGTTACAAGGCTGCTATGGCAACAAAAAGCCAGTAAGTGTAAACCACAGCCCTGACAAAATAAATAAATACAAATAAATAAATAAAATTACATATTTTTGTGATAATAGAAAATTAAAGTATATGAGATTATGTCTTCCGAAAGAGACTAAAATCTTTAAAGGTGCAGTGTGTAACTTTTTGGGTGTAGTCTTGCTTTAAGAATAGGCTACTAGTGTACCATCAACAGTAGTTTTCACTTTTGGTCTAATATGTTATTTTCAAAGTTCAACAGTTAAGGCAAAGGCAAGAGGGGGCTTCTGGATATTTAGAACACGCCTAGATAAAAATGTTAGGAGTAAAACAAAACAAAAATAAAAAAGAAGAAATTCCACAGAATACTTCAAAGGGAAGATATTGTGCCATCACTGAGAAAGTATGATGAGATGTCCACGATCAAAGTTGAAGGGAGAATCCTCAGTTTATATTATCTCTGTCTCCATTCCTTCTTGGCTGCACCTTCATTTTGTGATTTATTACAGAGTGAAAACCAAAACAGTCCTGACATCTGAAAAACATCACTGCTGTAGGTCTTTGAGAGTGAAGTGCTCCCACACACACACACACACACACACACACACACACACACACACACACACACACACACACACACACACACACACACACTCTCTCTCTCTCTCTCTCTCTCTCTCTCTCTCATCAACCTTAAGCTTTTGACGGCTTTGTAAAATAAATAGTTCTACCTCCCTGTGGAACCACTGAGTGCACGGATAGTTTATCAAAATATATTTTACTGGATGTCTTAGCAACTTAGTGTCACAACTTTTAAAAACATTTTTTTATAAACCTCCCTGTCTTTGTATAGTGCCAAAACCCCAACACACACACACACACACACACACACACACACACACACACACACACACACACACACACACACACACACACACACACACACACACACACACACACACACACACACACACACACACACACACACACACACACACACACACACACTCTCTCTCTCTCTCTCTTCAGTAAGTAGGATAAACAGAAACCACAAGCTGCTTGAGTGCACTTGATAATAACAGTTTTTTATGAGCCACAAAACCATCCTATGGCACGTGAGGTTGTCCTGTGTGTGTGTGTGTGTGTATTCATACTTTAACATGCATCTTTGTGAGGAGAAGTTTTAGCTAGAATTTGGCCTCCAGTACTTGTGTCTTGTGATAAGCACACAGCGTTAAATGTAAATTTAGGTAAACTTAAGTAAATCGTATATGTCTTAAAAGACAAAAAGTCTTAAATTAAGCTCAAAGATAAATGGTCCAGTGTCCCAGTACCAACGGCCAAAACAACACATTTAGAATTTAAAAACCTTGGTTGCCGTTCCCCTTTTGTGGCTAAATCTTGGTTTGTTTGTATCAATTGAGCAAATTTTTCCCAGACCAGAAACAGACAAACAGATAATTTCATTTTCTGCGCTTCAGTGCAAATTTCACAGCATTCTTTCAGACCTTATACAGTGAGACCAGTGATTTAAATATTACCTCGAGGGATAGGCACACAGGCACACACACACACACACACACACACACACATATACACATACACATACACTCCCACACACATGTAGAGGCTAAACAAACCATGATACTGCATGCGTGAGTAGCTAAGTATTGAAGTATTTAAGTTATTTCTGTTGAAAAGAGAAGCTAGCCGTTGTTTAGGTATTTAACAAAAAGCTGAAGTAGCATATTATTGCTTGCACGCTAGGTTGCGGTAAGAGGATATGGTGTGTTAACTCTGTAACAATCTAAGAGCGGTGTGTATATAGCCACTGGAGCTACAAACTGATTCTAGGAAAAGCCATAGAAACCTATGTGTGAGCAAAACAAATATACATTTTTTTATTGATTATTTTTTATTTTCATACTGTACATAGACTAAACCTCCACTTAAAGCACACATACTTTTTGGTCAACCTTTATCTTGAAAAATAGAAAATACTGTAGTTATTGGCAAGTATGAAAAAGCATACACATTTTAAGGTGCTTACTTGAAGTATAATTCTACTATACCACTACATTTCAAAGGGAGATATTGGTCGTATCGAGACTACAATATTTCTTACCATAATGTTAAGCAGTTTAAATCACTTTTCAAAATAAAATGTTTCTTACACATGAATGCTTGTAGCTGTCAATATTTCACCTAAATGAAAAATAAAAATATATTTTTTAAAAGTATTTTTTTTACTAATAACTATTATGTTGCTGTTCTAAATCGAACTGTTAATTTTAACTTTCAACATATAAATTGAAGCAAATTAAATGTCTTTATTGTGACCAAATGAATCCATAATTAAGATGTCATATTCCGTCCCGCTGTGGGAGTGTTTGGTTTGGGTGTGGCAGAGCGCCCAATGCCGTTGGCAGTTGTTTGCACTTCCTCCTATTCCATGTAAAACAGTTTAACGTACGTGTGTGTACATGTGAGGGAGTGTGTGTGTGCGTGTGAGGGAGTGTGTGTGTGTGTGTGTGAATGAATGAGTGTGTACGTGAGAACTTGCAGTAAGAATAACCTTATACAGTGCAATATATATTCATGTATATTGTGGCTAATGTAATTTACGGACATAAAAGGCCAAAATTACAAGATTTTCTGTTATTAAAATCATGTTTTGACTATTAACTTGACAATTATTATAGATGTTTCAGTTCTAGTTTGGCTAAATCACCATAGAAACTCACAACAAATGCTCATTATACTGTATATTGTACGTAGGCGTTTTCCTCAAAGCCATGTGCTCATAAAATTAACATCATTTGTTTTGGGACGAGCCAGTAACTGGAACCAAGTAACTGAATTACTGTCAATGGGGCTGCTGATCTGGCTCATGGTTCTTTTTGGTGTGAAAGGCCAACATTGACATCTGCCCAACATGCCATCTGTCTATTAGGGCACATAATACGATCAAGGTAATTCATTTAAGTTGAGACTGCATGGAAGTAAAAAAATTATATATGAAAAAAAAATACATTATTTGATAACGTTTAATGTGATTTTAAATTTCACAAATTAATTTCTTTTTTAGATGCCAGTTATTATTGAATCATTGTGTTGCCTAGTGCTGTGAGTCTGACTTCTATTTGCACTCCTGGATATGCATAGAAGTAAAATAAACATATTTTTTCAAAAAAAAATGAGAAAAATCTTGCCAATTATTACTCAGTCACTGAAATGCCTTGTGGTGTAAGGTGTTCCTGTTATTCTGTCTTAAATTGCAGTTCAGGACACACACACACGCACACACACACATGCACACACACACACACACACACACACACACACACACACACCAACTTGTAGAACAACACAAGCTTCCTCTGGCAGGAAGACTTTGAAAATGTGTGTGCTATAACATCTCATTGTGAAAACATGAGTCATACTGTGTTAGATCTGGACACGTGTTCAAACCATTTCCCTCAACTCTCTGTATGAATGATGCAACAGTAGCAACAGCATTATTCTGTATTACAGGTGGAGTCAGCGATTCTGGAGAACGCTTGTTGTCAAAATCACTTTTAGTAAAAATCAGTGAATATCTCCTCATGATCCACTATTTGTCCGTACGGTGTGTTCCCTGATAAAAGATCCAGTGTTAATAAACAGCCTAGGCTCTGTAAACAAGCATGTAAACAAAGGGTATGTAGACAAAGGGGGCCCACTGTAGCTAGCAACATGTCCATTTGGGCCCTTTTTATTTATTTAATAATTTATATATTTTTATCTTACACTTTCAATAATTATTTCACTTAAACAGCTGGGAGTTTAGGAAATGACTATTCTTTTATTGTGTGCAGCAGTTATAAATAAAGTTTCATTTGATTTGATTACAGAAGCTTTCAGCAAAGAAATGCATTTTGTAACACACTCCCCCCCGATGGCACATTCAGGTATCACAGTTTGGTTTTGCAGCCAAATTCATATCAGGACATTTTTCTTAATATTATCTTCAATATTAAACAATGAGTAAACATTTACGGTTAAAGCTATAGTGCATAAACCTTCTCAAATAAATTAATGTCCGTTACATTAAAGCCATCGGCAAACAAATTGACAAAGTTGATAAAGCCTATCAGCTCCACAAAACAAAACTCTCTGTATTTCTCAGTGTGGCAGTGTTTACAAACTGGTGTCGACAGTGTTGTTGTATTTACTCAGAATTGCTCATGGGGGCAAAAGAAGTTCTGCACTATAACTTTAATTATGCAGCAAACGACCAACCAACTCAGAATTAACACATAACAAATAGTATAGTTTTATTATATGATTTTAATACATTTTAGTTTATCAAATGTTACAATAAGTGCCACTGTTTGCAGCTTACAGCATTTTCCATATAAAATGGAACAGAATAACAACGACAATTATCAAAACGTTCCAAAAAAAAAAAAACACAATAATTGGCCTGTTAAAGTAAAAGCGTTTTGTTACAATCTATTTGGGAATTAAATGTGGAAATTGTCAGTGACTACATTTTAAGACCCCCGTGTGGGTTTATTCAGCTATATTTAAAACAGTCCGTTGGCATTTACACTAAGAAGGTGCTACCAGGGGAGAGATATACAAAGAAACACTTGTAAAAAGAAACACAAGTTTGCTGCCAACATACTGTATAAACAATAAAAAAAAAAAATCACAAAAAAAAAACTTTTGTAAACATACCAAATTGTAATGAAATGCAACTGTAAAATCAGCCGCGTGTGCATTATAACATTACCAAGAGGCTACACACAGGATTCAATATGCTTGTGTGGTCAAAACACAAGTAAACATGCAGTTAGTAGGACGTCCTTATCTCTCTCGTAAAGTGTACGGTGGCCAAAGTCTATACAGCGACGCAGTGCAAACAATGGTCAATAAAAATATCAAAATCAAACGTTAACCATATGTTTGGATGGCAACGGTTTATAGCTACATATAAAACAAATAGTGGCAAAGGTTCACTATGACCGCTGCAAGAGATAATAATTGATATTAGCATTGATAAGATACAAACTATAATCTGGTAAAAAGAAAAGTGTCAAAAATATTACGATGCTGGAGAATGCTTGTCCTCTAAATAATTTTGTCAAAATCAGTGAATAGCCTCTTTCTTCAAGATCTGCTACCTGCACTGAAAATGAATCCAGTGTTAATGCACAATCTAGGCTCTGTAAACTGGTTTTGCCAAAAAACTATTTTGACAACAAGCATTATCCAGAATAGCTCCACCTTTAAATTGATATTATCATTGATAAGACACAAACTATATAATTGTGTAAAAAAAAGTTTCAGAAATAAGTCTCAATCCACTAGAGCAGGTTCATATTTTCCCATTAACTTCTACTGTATTTCTCAATCTTGAACGTTTGAGAATCAAGGCTTCAACGAAAAGCAGCACAATGTGAAAATTAAAATGTTATCACTTTTTTATGCCTCAATGATTAGACATAATAATGTTCCACCGACACTATGATATATGCATTGATAATAATGTGTTTGACCAACTGATAATGGGCAGTTTGATATAAAATAAAAAGAAAACATTAAAGAAAAAGCCAAACCCTTATATTGCAGTGATTTCGGTTAAGCTTGCAGCGATATCAGGCATCCTGTCTGTACTGGTTTTAACTCCCATGCACCCTGTAGCAGCCAACAATGTAAATACAGCAAACTATTTAATCATTTCTCTATGTATCAAAAAGGCCAATAATGTAGTAACTTGCCAATAACGTTAGAACATTTCTGAACAAATAACGTAATAAATTATAGACAAATCCCCCTCCTCTGAAACTGTGTTAAATGTAAAGTTATACAAGTATATTATTACATTATCTGCTCCAGTGGTTACATGTTGAAAGTAATTTTTTTAAACCCTACAATTATGGGAAACAAGTTATTAGGTTATTGGTTCCGAATTTTTTTACGTTATTGGCAAGTTAAAAACATAATCAAATTTTGTTATATTAAAAATAGAAACAAAAAGGGGTGCTCGTGGTGTAGTGGTTAGAGCTCCCCCCATAGAGTCTCAGTCCTCTTCACAGCAGACCCGGGTTAGAATCCAGCCCGGGTCGTTCTCTGCAAGTCATTCCCATCTCTGCCCCATTTCTGTCTCTCTACACTGTCTAATAATGATATATATATATATACAGTGTTGTATATATTTTTTAAATAAATATTACGTTATTGGTCGTTATCAGATTGTTGGCTGCTACAATAACTGATCAGCCTGACATTAACTTTGGTTTAATGGTGGACTCTCAGCGAGCTTAAATTTCTTATTTTGAAATTCATCACACACACACTCGTTCTGGTCAGTTTTAGACTGTATATGAATAGACACACACACACACACACACACACACACACACACACACACACACACACACACACACACACACACACACACACACACACACACACACACACACACACACACACACACACACACACACACACACACACACACACACACACACACACACACACACACACACACACACACACACACACACACACACACACACTATTGTAGTCAGTTTTTGAAGGCCCCGTAGCGACTGGCTTTACTAATGAAGTTCTTGAGCAGGTCGTGGTCCATCTCTGCAAAGGCCTGCGTCTGCGTTACCGCGGTGAGGTGGTTCACGCAAAACTTGAAGCAGAATTCCTCCAGGTCCTAGAAATGAATCGAGAGCTTTCTGGTGAGAGAGGGCTGATAGACACGCACTAGCTAGTGAAGGGTCCCACCACCGCCTATTGGGTTTGACTGTGTGTCTGAGGGTAAATATAGGCCTACAGGGCACCCACTGGGTCTTAAGAGCATTACATTTAACAGGTGGGGTAAGCAAGTCTGGAATATGTTGTTGACAAATTCAATTCAAATCAGTGAATACCTCGATCCTGTAATATTATCAAAATCAGGCCTCAAAAGTATGATATTTCACCAAAAAGATATTTTCATTATATCCTTCATGATTTTGCCAGTATGGCCATGACACTGTCTTTGGCATTATATTTAGATTTTAAAGGTCTAAAAGGGTCTTAAATGTAAGCTGTAGAGCCGTGGGGGCCCCCTGTTGGCTAGCAGCTTACCCGCGCCTCATACTTGACGGCAGCAGAGAACAGCGTGATGGCGTTCTCCTCCGAGATGCCTCTCTTGATCGTCTCCTGACACAATCTCTTCAGACGAGTCTCCCCGTAGAACGTGGCCAAGTCTAGTAAACCTAAAAGAGTAACACACAGGTGGATGGGTTCAGGAGTTTTCTATTCATTTATAGTCAATGGTTACATTGAAATTTGTCTTTCCACATACCCCCTCTCAAGTTACCACACTTCAGAGGGGGTTGGAGTGCAGGGTCAGCCATAGTATAGCGGCCCTGGAGCAGTTTGGGGTTAACTGTCTTAAGGACACAATGGTAGAGATGGTGGGAACCGTAGATGTAATAGCAGCCACCACTACTTTTGTTACTAACACCCTCTAGTCCGGTGCCGGGGATCCAACCACAGACCTAATGGTTACTGGTCGGCCACCCTTCCTGAGTGTAGGCCATCCTCGCACCCCTTGTTTTGAATTTTTTGAAGTTTTAGTTTATTAGTCAATGGTTCCATTGAAAGGCCTGCGCTCCCTGTCTTACCGATGGCGTCCTCCGGGGGCAGGTTGATGGTGTCTGTGTAGAGATACTCCAGGAAGGCTCGGTACACCAGGTAGGAGAACTGGTGGATCGCTATCGCCTCCTCGTCCGTCTCGTTCAGCAGAGCGCGGAAATGCTCACACCTGCACCGGGGAGGGAGGGAGCCAAATACTCACTTAACACATACAATGCATTATTTAATTTACAACAGTGGAGGGAGGGAGCACATTACTCTCTTGATATACCATAATACCTAGCGGGCAAAACCCATTTTTTTTTTTTTTAAAAGACATGGAGCGTTGTAAAAGGTTGTTCACCAGAAATTATATCCAGGACCTTCCAGGATCCCAACCTGGGTGGACAACCTGGTCAACTAGCTGCTGGAAAGCTACAGCGGGCCGATAGAGCAAATCAGAACCAATGTTTAAGCGAATGGGGGGTGGGCTAATAGGGAATTTTTTTAACTTATAGATATCATTATGAAACTTTGCAAGTTGATTATTACTGACATTAAAACAACAACTTTTTGTATTACAGTATTTTCCAAAATGTTTGAATAAATATGAAAAATCATCAATATCTTACTAATGATGTGTACATTTTCATATCTGCAAAACCCCAAAATCTAGATGTTGGACAAAAGCAGAGTCAATTTGTTTTTACATTTTTAAAACTAAACAAGTGTCCAACTGCCTGAAGCTTTTCCTAATCACAGTTCAAATGTGATCAATAACCCATAGAAAATGAATTCTTTCCAAGGGAATGTCTAGCCGTTTCCTAAAATACCAGCTGGAGACTCCAAAAGGACACTTTTGGTCCATGGCACATGAAATGTAACTGTGTAAAAAAATAATTTTCTATGGTTTATTGATCAAATTTGAACTGTGATTAGGAAAGGCTTCAGGCAGTTGGACACTTGGAAACTACTGTAATACAAAAAGTTTTTGTTTTAATGTCAGTAATCAACTGGCAATGTTTCATAATGATATCTATAAGTTCAAAAAATTCCCCATTAGCCCATCCCCATTCACCCCCATTCACTTAAACATTGGTTCTGATTTGCTATGTCGGCCCGCTGTAGCTTTCCAGCAGCTTGTTGACAAGGTTGTCCACCCAGGTTGTGATCGTGGAAGGTCCTAGATGTCATTTTTGGTGAACAACCTTTTACAACGCTCCATGTCCATAAAATCACTTTGCCCCCTGGGTATGTTTAAATTCATAAATTTTTTCATTGACTTACCACGAAAAAAATAATTAATTTATTTACAATAGTGCTTTTATGAGCACATGTATGTATACTTACCAACTGCAATTCATAGGGAAATTATGCAGTTTACAGCACTCACAAAATCTGTTTTAATACACAGTTTAGGCTCTGTATAATGGTATATAAACAAAAGGGGCCCACCGTAGCGAGCAACTTGTTCGATTACAGAGCCTAGGCTGTGTATTAACAACAGATTTTTTTCAGGGCACACAGAGGTAGTGGATCGTGAGGAGAAATTCACTGATTTTGACAAAAAGTGATTTTGCATTCTCAAGAATCACTGACTCAACCTTTAATGTGCCTTGTCTCTGAAATAAATAAATAAAATCCTGTATAAATACCACACCACCAGGGATCCAGCATTGGTCCTATTCATACACAGTCTGTGTATTTTTAGCAAATCAAGTTATACTAAATCAACCAGCAAATTTGTCTTTCCGAGCAATTGCGTTTCAAAACACTGTTACACACAGACAACTGAGTTTTTCATTTAACATTTCAAGCCGATGGTCTGACCGGGATTGTGACTTGCGTGTGCACTAACAGACAGACAGACAGACTGGCTCCTTCCTACTGACAGAGCACAGAGCAAAGCACAGGAATGCTGCGGCTTTGTGTGTGACTGTGGTTATAAAAAGAAAAGCAGGAAGCAATAGGTTTGTCTTAGCTTCCCCGTGACATTCACAGGAAAAAAAACACTGTCTAACGGTCCGGATGGGGTTTATATATATACAGGCAACGATGCATTCAGGGGCTATAGGTTAAATTTCCTGAGCACAGAAGGAGGGTTCAGTCAGTGCATTTGTGGTCATGAAAACTGCACTAAAAAAAGGTCATTACCTCTAGATAATTCTGTGACATTAAAAGTGGAAGTCAGTGATTCTGGAGAATGCTTGTTGTCACTAGGGCTGCAACTAACGATTATTTTGATAATTGATTAATCTGTCGATTATTTTCTCGATTAATCGATTATTAATCGATTAGTGTTTTGGCCTGTAAAATGTCAGAAAATGGTGAAAAATGTTGATCAATTTTCCAAAGCCCATGTTGACTTCCTCAAATGTATTTTTACGTCCAAAACACACAGATATTTCAGTTAACTGTCATAATAGGATTAAAGAAACCAGAACATACCGTATTTTCCGCACTATAAGCCGCACTGGACTATAAGCCGCAGGTGTTATAATGTTTAATTACCATATGTAAGAGTTTGTGCACAGAGGGGATAGTCGGGAAAGAGATGGCTGCTTGAGGAATCTCCCATTTATTAACATTTCAACAAACAAGTTGCATATTTGCATAACGTACGTAAGTGTTACCATTTAGTGCAATAGTAGCTACTAGGGATGGACACGAGTGTTTTCACTACTCGTGTGATCGCTTGCATTCCTCGAGGATCAATCGATTCCTCGTTAAACTTTTTTCTATTTTTAGAACGCAACGCATCTGTCTACAGAACAACGGTTCACCGTAATAAAGCGCTCAATGCTTATCAAATCAAATCAGTTTTATTTGTATAGCCCAAAATCACAAATACATTTGTCTCAGTGGGCTTATGTCAAACAGTCACAGTTGCCATATGATATTAAGGATAAAACACATTTTCCTCACTGAAAGTAATTAAATAAGCGGGCCACAATTTAAACCGATCGTGTAGGTCTGCGATGGGGAGAAAAAAAAGAGAAAAAAAGCATGGGCTGTAGTTGTAACAAAAAAAATAGCCTAAGTCACCATTTAAAATAAGAAGGGCAGCAGATAATATAAAATTATTGTCATACAATTTAAATACATATAAATAACTCACCAAAGCAGATAGCTGTATATCCAACCGCGTAATGCTCACTCCGTGTCCGTGAATAATTACCGCGACAAATTCCTCATTAACGGAACGTTACACCGGTCGGTTTTTGAATCTTATCCCCATATTCCCTATTGAAGCCTTCTTAACTGTTGTTGGCTCGGAGCGAATGTGCCTGAAGTAAGCCTTGCTTCTTCTTTACTTTTCTTTCCAAGCGTAGAGCACCTTGCATGCTCACCTGGAGTCTACTCATTACAAACTGAGAGTAACAGGTGTCATCTCCCCTTTTTATAAACATAACTTTATCATCTGCTTTGAAATAATTGGACAGTTATATTCCTGAAAATGTTCTGGAGAAAGGAGATACCGTGTTCAGCTCCGCGGTGCTGTGGAGAACACAGGCTGCGCTGTGGTGGCACGGAGGATGCAGTTATTTCCAGTTGCTGTTTGACACAACGCTCAGTTTATTGCACTTGCATCAAAATATTTGATTTTGTTAAACTTTATTTTATCCGTTTTGTGCCGTTTTGTACACTATATAATATTTTAGAATAGGGGCGGCCCGCCAGCCTAAAGGCTACAGACACTAAAAAAAAAAAACTATTTTCCTCATCCACCAATCGAGTTCATTTGAAACCAGGAGTACTCGAGTACTCGATTACTAACGCCCATCCCTAGTAGCTACAGAACATATACTGTGCTGTGTAATAACAGGGTCGAAAAATGGGGAAAAAGTTGCGGCTTTTAGTCCGAAATTACGGTATTCACATTTGAGAAGCTGAAATCAGAGAATTTAGAAATTTTTTATTAAAAAATTACTCGAAATGATTAATCGATTATCAAAATAGTTGTTGATTATTTTAATAATCGATTAATAATCGATTCGTCGATTAATCATTGCAGCTCTAGTTGTCAAATTTCTTTGTCGTCAAAATCAGTGAATATCTCTTCACAATCGGCTACCTGTCCGTACTGTGTGTGAGCTGAAAAATTCTGGTGTTAATAAAACAGCCTAGGATCTGTAAACGGGCATGTTGCTAGCTACAGTGGGCCCCCTTTGTTTAAATAACTTTCCATTGCCTCCTCAGTACGGACAAGTAGCTGATTGTGAGGAGATATTCACGCTTTAAAGCAAAGTCAAGCTGAAAAAGGGAACGGTGCACTTGCTTAACATCAGAGAGGATATCCTAGACACACACACAGTTTCAGTTCCTTATAAGGATATTCATGTGTGTTCAAAAGTACTTCTGAACTTGGTTTGTGTGATGAGGAAACAACGACAAACAGGCAACAAGTGGTATATTCTGAATTAGAGATAGACAGATTCATCGGGCAATTGACATAATGGTCTTAGGCCGATTTCTGTGTTCACAAATTGAAACTGTGTGTGAGTACAATTTAAAAATGTTTGCCCACATTGTACACCTCACTAGACACTCGCCAACTAACCAAAGTATCATGTAAGTGAAAGGGAACTGTGCTGTTTAGGTGACTATGTTGTTCCTAAGGTGTCTATATCGTAGTGAAACATATTTTATTTTCAGTGCCTAATTCAGCTAAACATTTGTGATTTTCTTCAAACTCTTTTCTCACATATAAATGTTAAACATGTCAAAATAATTCACCACAACACAATACATACATTTTGCAAAACTGTCGCAATCCACAAGAAGCACATTGTCTCGTTTACTGTACCTGATTTTGAGCAAGGCTTTATGAACATGGATACATTTCCCATCAACTAAGAACTTCAGGTCTGAGATCTCCGGGCTGTCGAACTCTTTCTTCAAAGACTGAGCAACAGTCAGGTAGTCGTCGCCATCTGGCAAAAATAAAATAAAAGTTAATTTTTTTTCTTCATTTAAGTAGAAATAAAAAACAATATTGTCTGTAATGGTAAGTGGACTTGACTCGTATAGCGCTTTTTAGACGATTTTATGAGCCTCAAAGCGCTATACATTTCTTACCACATTCACACACACACACACACACACACACACACACTCACACACACACACATGGCAGTAGCTGCCATGCAAGGCGCTCTCTGAACCATTGGGAGCAGTTTAGGGTTCAGTGTCTCCTTGCCCAGGGACACTTGGACATGTGGCGGGGAGACAGGGGATCGAACCACCGACCCTGCACTCCAGTGGACGACCGCCCTACACACATCGCCACTGCCGCCCCAAATCTCATCTCAACTCAACCTCACTTTGAGAGCTTTGCGTCTGTTAAAAGGGTTCTGTCTTAAAATTTGACAGGTGCTAAATGATGTGTTATATCTATTTTACAGTGCCGTAACAACTTCAATATTTTCTATAAAAGATATAGCACACATATGTTCAGTATAGAGTATATTGTAAAAAGAAAAATCAGGGGAATAACAATTTGTTTTTCTCTAGTATTACAGCTGTACAGATCAAAAAGATTGCACTCATGAGAGCACTTAAAGTTGCGAAACAGAGTATAAACAAAACATGAAGCTCTGGTAGTGTCATGTTTCTGCTCCTCAGTTTGAGATGAGATGCGTCGGAGCGATCGTTTCACACCGACAGGATACAGAGAGTTTCCTGTTTGTTTCTCAGACACTTCCAGGAATTTGTCCCTGAGACACACGAGCGCACGGCGGGGTGTGATCACCTCTCACCAGGCAATGCGACAAACTGTGTCAAAATCATTCAAAAAAATAAATAATAATAATTATTATTATTGAGGATGTCCGAATTTTGTGGCTCAAGTAGAATTTGTGGAAATCTTTAAGACAGGGATAATCTATAGCACACGGGTCACTCTTGAGAAATAAAGACCGGCTTATAACAAGGCTTCTCACTATACAAATGTGTTATTTGTATGGACAGGTAGCAGTCTTGAGGAGATAAACACTGATTTTGAGAAAAAGGGATTATGACAACAAGCGTTCTCCAGAATCACTGCCTCCACCTTTAACAGCGGTCAGTTATGGAGAAATAACGGCCTGTAGAATGCCATGATTGACCAATCAGCACACAGCATTTTATCAATGCCGTGTAATAAGCATAACTGTCCACTCCCATGTTGATCAGAATATTAAAAACTTGAAAAAGATCCCTTTAAATTTACATTTACAACAAATTTATCAGTTACGTGAAATGAATGAATGAAATCTTTATTTATGAACGATTAAACAAAAATAGATAATAATAATAAAAATAAATAAAATAACACAAGGAAAAAACAATATGAATTAAAAAAAAAATACTACTCCAATCAAGTTATTAAGAAAAAACAACAACAGAACAAAAACATTATTATACATTTTAAAAAAAAGTAAATAATAAAAATCATAATTTAAAATGTTCAAAACCTCCTCCTCTTACCTACTGATAGCAGATGCCATGTGACGGCTGGCGTGGCGAAGCAAGCGAACACATCATCTGTGCTGCTGAAGTGAGTGAGGTGAGGACTGGCTACGGCCTGACCGCGACACTGGCCCCACATTACCACCTGCCCGCTCTGCGTCTTCGCTGCCGAGGTGTGACTCGTGTGACAGCCCGCCACCTCCACCATTCTAGAGATGAGATGAGCAGGATATAAACCCTAAAGTACTAATAATGTATAGTCTTCTTAAGTGTGTTTGAACGTATATGTTCCAATATTGGGGCGCTCCGGTGGCGTAGTGGATAGAGCGCGTACCATATTGGCTCCGGCCTTCGTTGCAGTGGTCGAGGGTTCAAATCTGACCCCTACACCTTCACTGCAGGTCATCCCCCCTCTCTCTCTCTGTCTCCCCATTTCAACTCTGTACTATTCAATAAAGCTTGAAAATGCCAAAAAATGTCTTTAAAAAATATATATGTTCCAATACGGCATATATAGAGTAAGTAGAGTGCGTAAAAACTAACAGGCAGCCAACGTTAAGATATTTTTTGTCTGCTGATTCAGATTTCCACATTGTTAAAATATGTTCCAATATAAAGTAAGTGTGGCTCGTGTGCCAGAGTAAGTAATTAAGTAAGTAAAATGTATTTATATAGCGCTTTTCACAGACAGGGTCACAAAGTGCTTTACAATGTGCACAGAGAATAAAAGCATAGTTAAATACTAGTAAATACGTCTAAGAGTCAAATTGATAAAAAAAACACAACAGATAAAATTAGCAACATATAAAAGACAGAAGTTAGTTACCCAAAAGTTGAACTTGTGTTACTGTGTGTTGAGTGCTGACCATAGATAGTATATAAAAAGGTACTGACCTGTCTTTGTCTGTGTTGATGAGCGTAGGCAGAGCTTGGTTGCTCTTGTTGCCGGTGCCCAGCTGTCCGTAGGAGTTCGCCCCCCAGGAGTAAACCAACCCCTCGTCTGTCAGCGCCAGGGTGTGAGCGTAACCACAGGCAACCTGGATATGGGAGAAGGGAGACAGGGATGTTAAAGGAGAAGTAAGTGATTTTTTGTTCATATATGTGTTAAATCTCTCTATATTCATACAGTTAGAATTTCGAGTATCCCGCTCGTTTTTATCCAATCAAGAGATAGAGCGCTATCAAAAGAGGCGGGTCTCTGTGCCCGTGAACGATGACTCGCTGCTTTCCATCGCGGCACTATCTGATGAAGACAGCTGTGTGTTCATGTGGTGGTGACGTAAGGACGAGGGAGGGGACTGCTAACTGCAGCCACTGACAGGAACTAAGCTAAAAGGATCATATCACCTATATAATAACCATTGTGCTAATTATTTAGACATGGCAGAGCAGTCACTAAAGAGACCACAAATTCATGTTACATATTAACGCACTATAGCTTTAATATAAATGACATTTTTAACATTATAAAAGGGGCTTTTTGAGGTTAATATTTTTGTGGCTGTTACCTGGACGACGTTGACGCCTTGCAGAGCGGCGATCCTACAGGGCGTTTGCTGGTTTCCATTGTTGCCCAGACCCAGCTGTCCGTTACAGTTGTATCCCCAACCATAGATCTACAGACAGAGCGGGAAATCAGACTGTGCACACACTATTTCATTTCATTTCATTCAATCTTTATTTATCATCAATTGAGGGGTGACCATCATTTGCAATGACGCTGAGTCAAACAAATGCAAAGCAAAAACAACAATAGATACAATATATAATTCAAAAACATCAAATATACAACAACCAATAAAGAGAAGAAAAAATAAAAAATAAAATAAAATAAAGGGTAAAATTTAAAAAAAAAAATGAAAAATGGTTGAAAATAATAGAATAATGACCTCTCCATTGTCGAGTACGGCCATGGAGCAGAGCTGTCCACAGGCGATGTTCACCACCACTTTGTTCTGTAAACAGCTGCTGACGCGGCGCGGTGTCGGCTGGTTGGCAGTCGACCCGGAGCCCACCTGGCCGGAGTTGTTGTATCCCCACGCGAACACCTGAAAGCAGAGGTATAAGTTCACTTTACAAAGATATACACAGATTTTAAAGGTGGAGTCAGTGATTCTGTCAAATGCTTGTCATCAAAATAACTTGAGTCAATATCGACCACATGATTCCGCTACCTGTTTGAATGTGTGTGCGCTGAAAAAAATCAAGATATTCACTGATTTTGACAATAGATTTTTTTTTACAACAAGTGTTCTCTAGGAATGCTGACTGCTCCTTAAACGTTACAAAACAAATGGCATAAAATAAATAATTTGACTATTTGAATCCAGGTGAAAAAATGTCAATGTAGTTCAACTAACAGCATTCAGCAAGCAAAAACAACCTGTCTAATTCCATGTACGGTATTTCACTACTGGTACCAAACACTGTTGCTATGTTGACCTACCAGCAAGCTACTGAAAAATATCTTCAAAAAATACTAGTTTAATTCCATGTAGTCCCCTACTCCCGAACACTGTTGCTATTTTACCTCTCCATCTGTAGTCAGGGCGATGGTGTGGTGCGACCCACAGGCGACCTCAGTCACTCTCTTGCTGAGCAGGTTGGTGGAGACCAGAGCCGGGGTCAAGCCGTGATTGGTCGTCCCGTTGCCCAGCTGACTGTAGCCGTTATGGCCCCACGCAAACACCTCGCCATCTAGAAATATGGTGCAATATGTTTTAAATATTTATATGTACAACAATGGCACAATTTTAGCTGATAATTTATTGCAATGAATGCTGTTTTCAAATTATAAATGAAGATTTGTGTGATAGTGTGTGAGCATCAATGACATAGCCTTATCACTAAACCGAATTCTAGACACTTGAAAGTATCATATTTATATATTTTTTTTAAAGATTTTTTTGTTGGCATTTACACGCAAACACCTCGCCATCTACACAGACAATAACTACTTATTCCTGTTTTTGCATGTATAGTTTATTAGATTATAGGCAAGGCAAGTTTATTCATATAGCACAATTCATGGAAATTCCAAGTGCTTTAGAGGGGCTTTAAATACATCAATATTAAATATTAGACGTAATAATAAAAAAAGAGCAAATAGTTTAGCAAATAGAAAAATTTATAAAAAATTTAAGAAATATAAATAACCTTTTTCACCGAATCAGGTGATATTTGATAGAGTATGAGCAGCAATGACACAGCATCATCACTAAACCAGATTCTAGACATTTGAAAGTATCATATTATATATTTGTGCTTGTAACATCACCCCCATGGGCCTCCTGTCTTATCAGTGTGACTCTCAGTTCCCCGTCCTGCCGTTACCTGAGGTAGCAATTACCACATGCGGGCCGGTCCCGTAGCTCAGAGACACGATCTTCTTCCCACACAACACGTCGATGCGTCGCGGCTCTATGGTGCTCTGCAGGTCTCCCAGGCCCAGACAGCCACTGCAGTTAGTGCCCAGTGCAAAGACCTGACAAGACAAAAACAATACTGATGAAATGGTATTATTCTTTATTGTTTTGTTGTGGATCCCCATTAGTTGACGCAGAAGCGGCAGACTAGTGTTCCTGGGGTCCAGTCAAAATTTGAACACACAAAAAACAAATCATCACTCACATTCACTCAAATACAGTAAAAGTACAGTGACAAGACTACAAATACATAACAACAGTTGCAAACAAACACATGGGCATCTGGGCGCCTCAGAGCGCGCAAACACCCACATCAAAACACTACATTACATTACATGTCATTTAGCAGACGCTTTTATACAATGCCATTTACAACTGGAGCACACATTCATACACCGATAGCAGCAGCTACCACGCAGGGTGCAAGCTAACTATCGGGAGCAATTTGGGATTCAGTGTCTCTTTGCCCAGGGACACTTGGACATGTGGCGGGGAGACGGGGGATCGAACATTATGACATAAATGCTAGGTTAGGATGTTCATAGATAAATTCATGGTATAACCCCAAAAAATCCTTATATTTTCATGACTGACACTATAAAACAATATTTGTAATGTCGTAAACCTGTCTATAAAGTGTCTGAAATCACCTCCCGCAATATATCAATCTATACGTCACTATTTCCTGCTACAAATCATAAACTGTTTATGCCACTGGTTTAACCAGATGGTGTAGGCTGTTTGGATGAGGCATGCTGTTGTCTAAACCGTAGCACAGGATAACATGTGAGCTTGCTGAGGTATTAGGCCTAACAGCTAAAGATAGCCTCATTCTATCTGCTTATCTCTGTTGACTGGACCTGCAACCTGTATATTCTGAATATGCTGTAAAAATTAAAGAAAGATTTGAACTCTGACTTAATCCAACATCAAGATTTTAGTTGTTTTTTTCCAAAATGTATGCAATACTTAGTCAAATATTGCGAAATTTGCACATTTATTCAAACATTTCTGAACATTTCTAATACAAAAGATAATTGTTTTTATGTCAGTAATCAACTGGCAAAGTTTCATGATAATAAGTTAAAAAATTACCCTATTCACCTGCAGTATCTCACCTTTTAATAAATCAACCAACTAATGTTTGTTGTCCCTTTTAAATAAAGAAATCTCTTAAAAAAAAAACTCTTATACATCTGAACACAAACAAAAGGATTAAATGGCCCTTACTAAGTGTGTTACCTCATCATTGACTGTGACATACACTCTCACCCCCCCCCCCCCCCCCCCCCCCCCCCCCCCCACACACACACACACACACACACACAGCTCCTTACTGAGTGTGTTACCTCGTCATTGACTGTGACATACAGCGCTTCGTTGGCGGCGCTGCCAAACACACAGGCCTGACGGATAAGACGAAGTTCCTCCGGAGGAAGGAGCGCAAACACTGGCCACTTCCCCACGTCCAGCATGCTACTCAGCTGAAGAAAAAAACACATACCATTAGTTATCCAGTGAATTTATCTATCTATCTATCCTACTACAACTCAGCTGAGGAAGTAACACATACTGTATGTCACATTAGGTATCCAGTGAATTTGTACAGTAAAATATGTGTATGTATACTGTACAAAATACTAAGGATATGTGGGAACAGGCCAACAATCAATCTATCTATCTATCTATCTATCTATCTATCTATCTATCTATCTATCTGATCCTGAGACTAGTCTAGTCTAGGTACATTGGTTTTTATACAATAAAAAAAATCATTACATTTTTTTGGTGTCATTGTGAAGATATTTCTGCTCTGGTTAGTAAAGTCATGATTGCATTCACATGACTATTGCTGCCGTTTTTATTTTCATAGTAACTGTTATCAGATCTGTCAGTACTACACCAAATGAAGGCCTAGCTTGATGGTTGAATAAATAGGCTTAAAAGTAAAAGTGAATTATAAACTAAGCATTGGCCAATTATTAACCTAACACTGTCTAAGAAATGTCTAGCTCACACACACAGACAAGCACGTAGGCTAGGCACTGAGCCCAGATTTGTAGACAGATTAGTTAGTTAGTTATATTGTATTTGACATGGACATAACAGTTACATAGGACTGACCAGGTGCATTGTGTAAGTGTTATAGCACACAGATCTCAACAGCTGTTTTGAAAGTTTTGAAATGACCGAAATGATAAAATATGCAATATCACAGTGAAACAAGAGCAGCAATATACATACAGTCAAATATATACATGATATATAAAGCAAAGATTAATACAATACATGCATTTTGACTGAGGTAAATGCATGAACATGTGCTTATTGACACCACAGTATTATATTATATCATGTTTTAAGGATGGTCTACACACCCACATACAGTACATTGATTTTGAGTGGATTGCAAAGGCATTTTGTATGCTATTTATTTGAAATTATTTATCAGCTCCCCTCAAAATCAATACTTGTATGATGATAGCAAACTATTTAGTGTAAAGGTGCATTCTCCAAACTCATATAAGACTAAGTTAAATGCATGTTATCAAGGGACCAAAGCATTAAATGATTAGCGAAACAAAACAAGCTATTCTCAGCTACATTATAGTCAACATTCTTATCCTCTAAATTACCTGTTTAGTAAAAGTCGCTGCCATATCCGGCAAATAATACAGCGATTGCCTGTCAGTGACAATAACATGGAGTTGCACTTGATCTCTTGAAGACCATCCCTACCTTAAAAACATCCTAACTTATTCAAATCAACATTTTAAATAGGACATGAACATACAAGGACACCAAAAATTGAGGCATATAGCGCAGAAAGACTTGAAAAAACATTAAAGTTAAGTTTCTTACGCCTGCCAATAGCCATAGCTTAACTATGGAGCTATCACATAAACAACTATTAAGCTAATTAGCGCAAGAGTGTTGTTGTTGCCATGGATGTTCGTTACCTTGCCGTTGTCTTAGCTACTGTCTCTTCCGCGAGGTCTTTTTCTAATCACTGAATACTTGAACATTGAATAACTGTCAACAAACATATTTTAGGGTGAATTAAGTTGTCGATTAAAACATTTCGGTTGCCTGATGTGTGTCTTGCTTCATAGCAAGTACTAGCTTCGGTCGCTAAAGCAAAGCCTCCGACTGACGCAAATACATTGAACACACCACCACCGTACTTCCTGTATTTAGGTGGTGCGTTCAGGGAAACTCGGAAATGGGAACTTCTAATGTTTTGATATTGGCGGACAATATTCATCGAACAAAACTTATTTAAAATGTGTTTTAGTTCGTAGTTAAGAATGTGCAAAAAATGGTAACACAAACAGGTTGGTTGTTGCTATCTTATTTCTCAAATATGCTGATTATAATAATTTGTAAAATTCTATGTCCTCTGAAGGGTTTTTGGTCCTTAACTTAAATTAAACTTAGCAAAACAATATAAACAAAAACTACGTCTAAAATGTTTTATTAAACCTGGCAGAGAATCTAAAAAGGTTATGAAAGAGTGTTTTGGAAGAGGACACATTTTTACTTCAGAATACGACAGTCCAGGGCGTAAACATCTTAGTATGTCCTTACAACTTCCAGCAGGTGGAGCTATAGACGGCCATCGAGAATGACACATTGCACTTGTTTGTGCGAACGCTTTACAGACACTTCACTGATATGCGAAATATTATATGAGGATAACATTTGTCACTTTCCAGTTTATTGTGCACCTTTATTGTATATTGCATATTTTCACGTTTCTTTCTCGGCATTCAGTCTGTGGAAAACAAAGGAATAATTTCATTGTATGACTGAGAACGTGTTTCTTATTGTGCATATGACAATAAACACTTTGAATCTTGAATCTTTTTATGGATAATGGCTCATTATATTACTTACTGTGTGACTAAAGGGTTCAGGTAGAAATTGTTCTGGTTCTGTTCTTAAGTTCCTGTAACTCTAAGAGCTTCTCACAACAAAGACAAGCTGCATTAGATTATTTTATATGCTTTAAATGGCAGGATTGTCCTATAATGTTAAACTAATATTAACTGCATATAGTTTAATACTCTATAGGCCTATACTCACAGTTAGCGATAGTAGGCCTAATTTAGAATACCCAAATAATTAATCTAATACTATGACAGACATATAATCAAAATCCCAAAGCTTTTTTTAAATTTTATTGACAGTGTTTTGGTAATCTATCATTTTACTAGAAAATGCAATGTTGAAAACCTATTTAAGTTTATTAATTTTTTGTTTAATCATACTTACTTATTAGTCTCGTGCAGCAAGTACTGGCCTATTCCACATGCGGTGGAGAATCTCTCTCTCTCTCTCTCTCTCTCCCTGTCTCCCTCTCCCCTCTCTCTCCATTTCGCTCTCTCTCTTTTTCTCAATCTCTCTCTCCCCCTCTCCCTTTCTCATCAAAAGTGGTACAAAGGTGAAAATCACGTGAATAAAATGTAGTGATGTAGGGTACACCGTACACCAGTTTTACCACGTACACGTTTCACTCATATTGACAAACCAATCTCAGACACGTCAACCTTAATGTTTTCTATAAAATAATTCGAATGACTGACACAGTTCATATTAAAAACACATGATACTGTGCAGGTCCAAAATATTTACAAAATTAATACACTGTAAATGAAAAAATATATATTATATTTCTGTTGGCTATCTTGGAATTTGGGATTCGTCATGATTCGCCGTAGTGCGCATGCGCAAGGAGCCCCGTAACTTGCGATGGTGAAATTCCTGACTTTTCTGCTAGGACCAGGGTTGGTGGTTGGTTGGAAAGTTGTCTCTCTAAAATTGTCCCAGTAGACGAACCGTATCGATACGTTGCTTCATCCGGTCGCGTCGGGCAGTTTTAGTTGCAGTCAATGCGAGCGATCGTCGTGCATATTACCAGCAACAGCACATCTTCATCTTGCTAACTATTAGCTCTAGGTAGCATTGGGTTAGCTAGCGCTGTTGGCATGTCACATTTTGCCTTTTCCTGTGTCTATCTATGTAGATAAGGAGTCAGTAGTCTCAGGTGTTCCAGAAAACAGCTGTTCATTGAAGTTCGCTCAGGTGAAATATTTCGAGGAAGTAGTGCATCGCTGGACCATCACTGCTTCGAGTCAGTCAAGGCTACTGACAAGAGTGAGTAACTCAACCTAAGCTCTGCTATTTGTAATAACTAATTTGTGTTTCTATCTGTCTGTATTACCTGTGTCTCCGCACGAGAAATACAGCCGTATCCTTTGTTAATACGCTGACAATGCAATGATTTGTTACGACAACGAAACGCTATGATAAACGCAAAGCACACACACCTGTAGCTACAGTAAACACTTGCCTTGTATTAATGGCAAGTAAGGGACATTGCCTGTAAAAGCTGAATTTACGTTAAGATATACGTGTGCTCCTGCCTGTAGTGTTAACACTTGGTAGGAACAATGTTAAGTAAAGGTAGAGATGGGGTAAGCTAAGCTAATATTGTAGGCTAAGTTAATACATGCACTGAATTAATAAACAGCTGTTATATTCGTGTGGAAAAATATGAACATATTCATCAAGCTATCCAAGCTACACTACCACATTAGGTAACATTTGGCTTCTTATAAGGAACTGACCAAATTATTAAATAATATGAAATAATAAAATGTATTTGTATAGCAACTTTCATGCAAGAAATGCAGCTCAAAGTACTTTAAAATTATACAATTAAATGCATTACAAGCTTGATATTAAAAAATACGTTCAAATTAACAGACACGTCAATGCTAGTAAAAATATTCTATTGAAACCTTATTTTCATCCTCAATGTTATAATTGTATGCGACATTTGCATACTATCTAAATAAGACAGTGGTAGGCTATGTTTAAATTCATTTTATCCCATATTTTCAGTTATTATTATTAGTTTTTTATTGAACAAAAAAGCATAACATTTTGAAGGGGATATAAATATAGTCAAAAACACAAGGAAATATAACATTACAATAAAACAATAGTATACATTTATTTTAACAAAGTAAAATGTTTTTGGGACAATTTTTTATTGAAAGTAAGTAAAATCCATCTTTCAGGTGTTTTTTCGATTCTCACCGAAACTGCAACTGAAAACACATTTGACACACACACACACACACACACACACACACACACACACACACACACACACACACTTTATTGCTATGCAACCACAACGGGAGTTTAACAGCAACATGAAGAAGAAGACAGGCCAGCTGGTGTTTTTCACTGTCAGCAACTTTTATAGCCAAATCTTTCCTCTAAAGAAGGCTTAGGAGCAAAGGTTACGTGGTACTGCCGCTCACCCAGCCTACACACACACACACACACACAGGTAACTCCAAAGTACTTAATAATAACTGGACACATTATGTGCATTGTACAGAATGTATTGACATATTTAACAGACTTGGTAGAAATAAATGAAATATAATATTCATACGTTTTTTTTAATTTGCGCCTAAAATAGTGCTGGATGATGCCATCTTTAGTATCTAGCTTCTTGTCCTTGAAGGCCACCGTAGCTTCTGTAATTATTCGTCGCGAGGGGTTAGGAAGGGAGCGTTGCAATGTAGAACTTTCACCACTTGATGCCATTAAATATTCGGATATTACACACTGCACCTTTTAACCAGTTCTATAAATCACCCCATTCCTAAAATTCATCTAATGATGATGACATTTGGAATATGAATGATTAGGAATTCTAGAATCTATATTTCCCGGTGTGAGAATGAGAGTTTGGACTGTTAAATTTAAAGGCCCACAATGCAACATTTTCATGATAAAACAAAGTAATTTACTACACAAAAATAATCCCTCTCAATGATCACTTCGTCTAAATATCTTTGAGGCCTTCATCATTTACAGGAGCTCTATCATCACTTACAGCATCTTCAAATGTAAGCACTTTTTGATTTAGTATACACATATTTCACAATGCAATTGTTTAAGTACAGTATGCGGGTATAGTAATGTGAGTTTATAATAAATGCCATGTGTTAAATAGGGCCTTAGGGTCAGAATTTCCAATATATCATTCCTACTTTTGCCAGTATGGCTTTGAGGTTGGCATTATATTTAAGTTAAAGTGGCATTAAAAAGTCTTACATTTAAATTGTATATCCCTTGGGGTAACCCTGAAACATGCAGACATTACACAGCACATTTCACTAGTCATTAAAGGAAATTATCTTAATTTAAGTGCACCCATACTTACCATATTACCGCCTAACCCTTAGGCCAATGACCCTAGAAAATGCCTATCACCTTTGTAAAAAAAAAAAAAAGCCTGCTATTGCCATTAAGCAAGGCTATTTCCCCTGTAGTAAATATCTCCTTCAAAGCCAGTTCATTGACCAGCAGTGTGTGTAAACTGACTTTGTTGTCTAAGCCTAAGGCGCGTGGACTGGGAGGGGTTAAAGCTAGCAGCTAAGCCAGATCACTGCGAGGTTTAGGGGCACATGCTCCAGGTTGTAATGCTCTTCAAGGACACATCTTACATTTCCCTCATCGGGAAGTGTTGCTGCCATGTCATTTTTCTCTGTGTGTGTGTGGGTGTGGGTGTGGCCCTTTTTAATTGTCTTAATAGGCTCAGTATCTTCCCTAGAAACTCTAATAAGGTTGATGAGTTCATGTTAATCAGTGCTTTTGTGTAAACAAGGAGAAGTAGGTGATAAGGTTCTTTTAGGTTCAGATAACTTCCTGTCAGTGACAAGCAGTTAGCAGTCCTCACGTCACCACCACATGAACACACAGCCGTCTTCATCAGATAGTGCCGCGATGGAGAGCAGCGAGTCATCGTTCATGGGCACAGAGACCCGCCTCTTTATAGCACTCTGTCTCCTGATTGGATAAAAATGAGCAGGATACTTAAAATTTTATCTGGCAATTACTGCAGAACTGAATGACTGGGAGACCTGTGTTATGAACTGATCATACTGTTTAAGTGATTGCTGTATGAATATAGAGAGATTTAACACCAATATTAACAAAAAAATATCACTTACTTTTCCTTTTAACTACTGCAATTACAAACACAATAATAAACAATACACTCACTGTATTTATGGTGAAACATTTGATTTAAGGTCAGCAAATCTAAACGTGCAACAAAACAAAGGGTATATATACAAAGGGGGCCCACCATAGCTAGCAACATGCCCGTTTACAGAGCCTACAGTGTATTAAATCTGGATTTTCGAAATTTTCAAAAAAGATGCTAATTCCCACACTAAAAATCACAACCGGATGTAGTATGAGATTTTTAACCATGCTGCAGGCCTATTTTACCACATGTATTGGGACATCCTAAATCGTTTTCTACCATAAAAAGCCTAGATGTACAGTGTCTCACACAAGTGAGTACACCCCTCACATTTCCGCAAATATTTTATTATATCTTTTCATTGGACAAAACTTAAGAAATGGCACTTTGATACAATGTAAAGTAGTCTATTTACAGCTTGTATAATAGTGTTTATTTACCGCCCCCTCAAAATAACTCGACACACAGCCATTAATGTCTAAAGTGATGGCAACAAAAGTGAGTACACCCCTGAGGGAAAATGTCCAAATTGTGCCCAAAGTGTCAATATTTTGTGTGACCACCATTATTTTCCAGCACTGCCTCAACCCTCTTGGGAATGGAGTTCACCAGAACTTCACAGGTTGCCACTGGAATCTTCTTCCACTCATTTATGATGACATCAAGGAGCTGGTGGATATTAGAGACCTTGCGCTACTCCACCTTCCATTTGAGGATGCCCCACAGATGCTCAATGGGGTTTAGGTCTGGAGACATGCTTGGCCAGTCCATCACCTTTACCCTCAGCTTCTTTAGCAAGGCAGTGGTCGTCATTGAGGTGTGTTTGGGGTTGTTATCATGTTGGAATACTGCCCTGCGACCCAGTTTACAAAGGGAAGAGATCATGGTCTGCTTCAGTATGTCACAATACATGTTGGCATTCATGGTTCCCTCAATGAAGTGTAGCTCCCCAGTGCTGGCAGCACTCATTTAGCCCCGGACCATGACACTCCCACCACCATGCTTGACTGGCAAGACACACTTGTCCTTGTACTCCTCACCTGGTCGCCGCCCAACACGCTTAACACCATCTGAACCAAATAGGTTTATCTTGGTCTCATCAGACCACAGGACATGGTTCTTAATCTGCTTGTCTTCTGCAAACTGTTTCTGGGGTTTATTTTGCATCATCTTTAGAAGAGTCTTCTTTCTGGGACGACAGCCATGCAGACCAGTATGATGCAGAGTGCGGCGTATGGTCTGAGCACTGACAGGTTGACCCCCCACCCCTTCAAGCCCTTCAGCAATGCTGGCAGCACTCATGCGTCTATTTTCCAAAGCCAACCTCTGGATATGACGCTGAGCATGTGCACTCAACTTCTTTGGTCGACCGTGGCAATCTTCTTATAGCCTAGGCCATCTTCATTTAGAGCAACAATTCTTTTTTTCAGATCCTCTGAGAGTTCTTTGCCATGAGGTGCCATGTTGAACTTCCAGTGACCAGTATGAGAGAGTGAGAGCGATAATGCCAAATTTAACACACCTGCTCCCCACTCCCACCTGAGACCTTGTAACACTAACGAGTCACATGACACTGGAGAGGTGAAAATGTCCAAATTGGGCCCAATTTGGACATTTTCACTTAGGGGTGTACTCACCTTTGTTGCCTTCAGTTTAGACATTAGTGGCTGTGTGTCGAGTTATTTTGAGGGGACAGTAAATGTACACTGTTATACAAGCTGTACACTGACTACTTTACATTGTATCAAAGTGTAATTTCTTCAGTTTTGTCCCATGAAAAGATATAATGAAATATTTGCAGAAATGTGAGGGGTGTACTCACTTTTGTGAGATACTGTATGTGGATTATTTAGAACAAAGCCAATGATATCACAAATCTTCGCCACATACTCTACCTATTGCAGGAGAACTTCTGTAGTGGTGTGAAGGAGAGAGACATGGCAGAGGGGGTCCACCATACCTAGCAACATGACCGTTTACAGAGCCTAGGCTGTGTATTATCACTAGACATTTCAGAGACCACTCCATATGTTCAGTGTCTCTTGTTTTACTCTTTAGAGGCATATGTTTGAGTAAAAATTATAATGAACTACTGACACCATTTTTATCAAATTCACAATAAAAATATTGTCATTTAGAGCATTTTCAATAAGTAATGTAGAGATAAAAATGTAAGAAATCCAGACTGGTCTCTTAATTTTTTCCAGAGCTGTATATCTTCGCGACATACTCTGCACATATTCCCACTAACCCCTGTGTATTTCCTCTTGCAGGAGCTCCTCTGTAGTGGTGTGAATGAGGGAGACATGGCAGACCGCAGCCCGCCTCTGGAGAACGACCTCCCTCTGCTCTCCTCTCCCCCACCGCAAGCCATGGTCAACGGGGACGGACCGCAGCAGGTAGGACCAAAGAGAGACAGACAGACACACACAGGGTTCGACATAACGTATAGCCCGATGGCCCGGGGCCAGTAAAATCATATGCAGGGCAAGTTGATTGGCCAGTCACTGTCCCGCCCGGGCCAGTGACTGGCCAATCACAGTTCAGTATCTTTTTGTAGACTACATCATGGTTCATTGAAATGCGCGTTGAGAGTCGTAATGAAAGCAGTGTTTATTTAAGACTCAATATAATAAACCTAATATAAAATATATTTTTTAATGAAAGGCCAGTGGACAACCGATGCGTGGGCGGACAGGCGGAGCAACAAGCGGGTGCACTCTCGCTCCGTTGGCAGAGCTGCCTACCGTCCGCCTGCGAGTCGACAAATCAATCGACTTACTTTGCCTCCTTTCTTTCTTCCCACAGCAGAGGTTGAGGTGCAGAAAATGATAACTGCGCTTTTCCTTTATCTGCCGACGTAATGTTACAGTATTTGCATGCAAGCCCCAATGGTAATACAAATGAGAGGCGTTATTTAAACGCTGTGAATGCGTCTCCGGTGATTGTGTCGGTTGTAGACAGAAACGAACGGAGGGACTCCGCTCACTGTAGGCCTACAGTTCCTATAGTCGCGCAGTTTGGCACTGTGTTTTCAGGCTCGAGACATTCAATCAGATCGCGGAAGTCTTTCCCATTGAAATCGCTAACGGGGAGAATATCCCCGGTTATTATTTTAGCCACAAACCACAGTTCATCTGCGCGGCGGCTCACTCGCTGGCGAGATCACACGGTGAAACGCTGCTGTGATCGGACGAAGGCATTGTGTGTTTCTAAGGTGATTTAGCGTCATAGTCTTAGACGAGCGTTTAACTTATGCTGCATATTTTGCACTGCATTGTTTTTTATCAATAGTTTGAAAAAATGGTCCCACACCGGACTCTTATGTGAAGCTGACACTTCATGGAGAAGTGACACTCCTGCAGCGCGCTCACGACCAGACGTGAACTCACATAGGCCTACACGGTGAAATCTCCCATTAAAAAAACGGCATAACCCACTGATTTTCGGATTTCTATTCTATTTTTGAAGTCAACTTGAGCGCAAGTGGAAAACCGGTCATTCGGTCGACACATTCACATCCCTAATGCATATAGAGAAAGTAATAAAAACAGCCTACCACACATGACTTCTGCAGGTGAACTATTCATTAAACTGCCCAAATTCAAGAATAAAAACAACCATCAAACTACTTGACTTTAAAATACTGGCCGACTCTTTCAACATACTTTCAGTTGTAGGCTTCTAATTCAATATGTTTGCCTGGTTTTATATTATGTGTATGAGCAATATCAACATTTCATATAATTAACTAAAAGAAAAATAACCAAATCTAAAGGGAATATCTATACTGTTACAGTATAGATATTCCCTTTAGATCTGGTTATCTTTCTTTATTTTTCTAATACAGGTATTATAATTATTGACACTAAATTATGAAGAAAAAAAAAGTGTGTGCAGGGCCAGTGAAAATATACAAGGGGCCAGTAAAACTCGGATCCACTGGCCCGGCGGGCCAGTAGGAAAAAAAAGTTATGTTGAACCCTGACACAGACAGACAGACAGACAGACACACACAGATAGACAGACGTAGGAGAGACACACACACCCAACGCACGCACGTACACACAGACAGACAGACAGACACATACACACACAGGCGTGCAAGCACATGCATACGCACAGACAGACAGACAGACAGACAGACAGACAGACAGACAGACAGACAGACAGACAGACAGACAGACAGACAGACAGACACAGCAGGTAGGACCCCTCTGGTGCTAGGCAAACGCTCTGTGTCAAGTTGGTTACTGTATGTTGACTGATAGCAAACTGCCTTGTAATTACATTTGAAGGAATTTGTTTGAAGTGGGACCCCCCGGCTTATTGAGCCTGTTTTTGATTAAAGGTGAAGTCTGTAGGGAATTGGCATTGTTCAGAACGCACTCGGTAAAATATAATATTCATATGTACGTTTTAATTAGAGTATAATCCCTTGAAAATAATAAGAAAATGTAATGACCTTAGAATGACCCTTTTATATCTACATAGGAGCGAGGTGCTGAGGCCATGTTGCACCGCCATGTTTCTACAATAGCACAGAACGGAGATGATCACACATTTACATTAACAGCTGCAAACAGTATCCACCTGTTGTGAAACCTGATTTGTTTGGTGGCTTGTTTCAGAATATGCAGAAATGGTTCTTACTCAGATTAGTATTGAAACAAAACCCCTCTAACCACTACACCACGAGCGCTCCATTTCTATGGTTTTGATAGCAGCCCTTTCTGTATAAGGACAGGAGATGGGGTGGTAGTATCGTCTCTTGTCAGTATCCGAATGAGATTGAATTGCACTGACAAGCCTGGGTGATTTCCCTCATTCCCTCAGTCATTTTGATGGTCATCAGTTTGCGATTTGCTTAAAGGTGGAGTCAGTGATTCTGGAGAACGCTTGTTGTTAGAATCATTTAATATCAAAATCAGTGAATATCTCCTCATGATACGCCACCTGTCCGTACTGTGAGTGCGCTGAAAAAAAGCTGGTTTTAATACTCAGCCTAGGCTCTGTAAACTGGTGTGCAAACGAAGGGGGTCCACTGTAGCTAGCAACATGCCCATTTATTTACAGAGCCTAGGCTGTGTATTAACACTGGATTCTTTTTCAGTGCACACACAGTGGTGAGGATTTTGACAACAAGCTTTCTCCAAAATCACTGAATCCATCTTTACATTTCCGTGACACAAAACCAACTATCTAGATATATTTTTTTGCGTTATTTTCTCTCAGTATTATGCACTTTGCCTCTAGATGAGAGGGTCTTGCTATAATGCTAATATTAGCGCCGGCTGCCCTATGAACACTAAACACACCTTTCTGGTTATTTTCCGCAGTGGAAAATCCCCGTGCCTGTCCTCAATCGGGCTTTGTTCACGTGGTAGATCAAATTTTGCCGGTTGTGTTGTTGCTTTGACGGTGTCGTTTCTCATGGAATTCAGTTACCTTACACACACACACACACACACATGCATACACGCATACACACACACACACACACACACACACGCGCACACACGCACACACACACACACACGCACTCAGACACACACGCACTCAGACACAACAAAAACACACGCACACACACACACACACACACACACACACACACACACACACGTTACCCGATTACATGCACTCCTTCCAGCCTTTGCCGTCAGTGTTTACAATGTTTTATAAGAGCCGGAGTTATAAAATCCTTGTTACATCATTAACACCCTGCTGTTTGGACCAATCGGACTCACTGCAGGCTCATCATTGCTGAAATGTGCTGAAATGTTTTGCTATCTATGAGGAGGAATAACAACTATCAGATAACACAGAGCAGTTGTTAGTGTTTTTAAAACCACAGTGTGATTACCGGCTTTGTTTTTGGCACTTGATTTGTTTGTGTGTCTCTCTCGACATTTACTATTCATTGCGATTGGGCGAATTTTTTATGTTATTTATTCCTCCCACGAGGAACTTTTAAATGTGTATGAAACAGTCTAATTTTTGGTGACCAGAAAAGATTTAGGACAGCAGGCACTGGCGTTGTTAAAACACTACCGCGTTGGTCCAAAGGGGACGCTAGAATAAACACAAACGGAAAGTTCCTCATAGCCACTTTAATGTATTTAATTTAACGGTATACATTATAAGTGGATACATTTGTGCCAGCAGAAATAAATACATTATTACCCATGACAAAATAGCAAAACATACTTTATTTCAAGTAATAAGGACCTATAGGCAGAATATATTATGCTTACTGCTGCACCAACAGTCGCAAACAAACAGCAGAGGCACACAGGGCAACATTTGGGTAGTGGCCATTTCGGACACATTTTCCAATAAAATTATGCTAGAACTGGATATTTTGCACTGCGGTTTCATGATCAATAGCCATTATTTTCATCAATGCAACGCACGCACGCATGCAAGCACGCACACACACGCACTCACCCACACTTTCATCTGAATTATCTAATATCATAGCGTCAGTCTTTATCTCCTCATTCTAGTACAAACGATTTCAACTGAAGAATAATTTTTTCGAAAGGCTTTTTAAGGATCATTCTATTTGCCTGCATGCGTGTGTGCGTGTCTGTGTGTTTGCTGCTTGTGTTTGTGTGTGTGTGTGTGTGTTTCAGTGAGTATGACGTGTGTGTGTTGTGTGCTCTTCTTGTGTGTGTGTGTGAGTCAGCGTCGTGTAAACACAGTGACAGCTGTAGACTGGAGAGCAGGAACCAGTGGACAGGGGTCTGTGCCCTGAGCGAGCGAGCCCGACCATAGTGACAGGAAATAGGATTCGCAGCGATGGCTTTACTGCCCCTCTCCATCTGACCTTTAGTTTGAGAGGAGACACCTCATGCTTTTGTTCTGGGTTTATTTATCCCAGTCTGTCCGTTTGGCATTAACGCTCGGCTGGACACAATCATTCTGAGTCACCGACGGCGGAAGTTGTTTTGTCTAAAAGCATCTGGTGAAACCTGATTTAAAAATAGTAATACAACAAAAGAAAATCTATAACAAAATCAATAGGCTGTTTGATATCAAAGTTGGCTCGGCTGTCTCAAAAAGCGTTTAGAACAATCTGATTGAAAGTAAATGTTCATAAATATTATAAAACATTTTTGTTTACTGTCTAGACTCTAGACCGTTTGACAGAACTGTGTGGGTGTTGCCATATCAAACGGTCTCAATGGCAACGCTACTAGTCATTGGTTTTATAGAATGTTCGGGCAGAGAACCGCCGTGATTGGTTCAAAAATACTTATTGTGTCATAAGAACCAGAGTATAGACTGCTCAATCTAAACCGAATTTCTGTAAAGTTTATCAAACTTAAATAACAATATATTTAATTTGGATTGATAGATATGCCTATAACTCTTTTCAGATGCTTTACTATCATGCAATTTACTCAACCAAATGACAGTTAGACAGATTTTGTGTATTTGTGTTTAAGATATGACTTGGTTGTGTGTTTTACCCCCAGCTAATGGCTTGTGTAGTACTTAGCTGTTTTCTGTGCTCATATAAATATATAACATTTTCTCCTATGTTGTTCACTACCATTTTAAAATGTGTTTTTCTATTCAATGCTTTAATGTGCTTTGTGCTTGTGTATTTATGTGTTCTTCTGTTGCTAAGATATTAAGGCCTGTGTTTAGAACCCGCCAGACTAGACTGTAAGTGATAAAAACACCTTAGAGAGAGATGTGCGCGGCCGTTAGTAGAAATGGTCCATTGGTAGTGTGTTAGCTCCCTGGTACAACTTCTCACTGGGCAGTTACTGTTCCAGAAAACCATTCCTAGGACCCAGCCAACCTTTCACAAGTATGATTGCAAGACAGCACTGCAACTTTAAAGGATAGCTCAGAGAGAGAACAGTGAATGGGGGGGGAGGTGCGCTCGTGGTGTAGTGGTTAGAGCCCACTCCCCCCATAGAGTCTCATAGGCCTTTCACACCAAAATGAACCAAGAGTCAGTTCCAGGCTGGTGTTGGGGTCAGTTCAAAACTGGTTACAGCCTTATCCCAGTTATGAACCGGTTGGTTTCACATCGACCGGAGACAGCCATGGAGCCGGCAAGAGAGCAACGTCATGACGTCACTGTAAACGTGTGTGTACGTCACCCGACGCCGCTGCTCTTGTGGCTAACGCTAAAGCTACCGCTAGCTTTAAGCACAACAACAGCGGCGAATACGTCTTATTTTTACACTTGTTGGCTCTCGCTTTGCTTTCTTAAGCAAACAGGACCCATACAGCGTATTCTCGCCGGTCAATTTGATCGCTACGTTCGGTAATTATGTTATGTTTACGTCTCGTAGTAGCGGTGTTTTTAAATATGGCGGGCATGAGGTTTGAGTTGCTCTGGTTGGTCAGGATAATCCCTCCCCCAACCGTTCGCGCAAGCAGTTCTTATCAAACCCTGCTCAATCCTGGGGTATGAGTTCCCCCGGTTTTTACGGCCCGGAGCAGGCTCTCTGGCGGTGTGAAACCAAAACACTGGCTCTAACTCCGAACAAGCCCAGAACTAGCTCCGATTTTGCGGCGGTGTGAAAGGCCTATCAGTCCTCTTCACAATAGACCCTGGTTAGAATACAGCCCGGGTTGCTTTCTGCATGTCATTCCCCTCTCTGACCTATTCCATCTCTGTCTCTCCACACTGTACATAAAGCTTGGAAAATGCTAAAAAAAAAAAAAGCACAGTGAATTGTGGGGGCACTTTTAATATTTTTTTAGGAATTACCCCCTGAAAGTCGATGATTTGAATCACCAGTCTGAACCATTTTCAAACTTAGATAGCAACTGTGTGTGTGTGTGTGTGTGTGTGTGTGTGTGTGTGTGTGTGTGTGTGTGTGTGTGTGTGTGTGTGTGTGTGTGTGTGTGTGTGTGTGTGTGTGTGTGTGTGTGTGTGTGTGTGTGTGTGTGTGTGTGTGTGTGTGTGTGTGTGTGTGTGTGTGTGTGTGTGTGTGTGTGTGTGTGTGTGTGTGTGTGTGTGTGTGTGTGTGTGTGTGTGTGTGTGTGTGTGTGTGTGTGTCGCTCCATTTTCAGTGAACATCCAAAAACTCAGTTTCCCGCTGTTTTCGTGTTTACACAAATCAAAATAACTCACGCCAAATCGTTCTCTAAAATCGCTGACTCCACCATTTACTCTCCTCATTTTATTTTTCTTCTACGTGGCCCTAATACTAATGCTTGGACTGTTTTGATTCAGATTTATTTGTGTATAGTATAGCCAAGGGACTATGTATGTATGTACTGCATTTACCATAAATGTCGACTACATGATTTACCGCAGTACTCGTCCTTAAACGGTTGTTGAGTGGTAGCTCAGTTGTGTATTAGTATTGATCGATTCACTTTAAAATATTCATCACCTGCGTTAGCTCTGTATATTGGTGCAGTATATTGCATTGTGGTGTTCATCTCACTGGCTGAGTAGAAAGTTACACTAAATGCTGCAGAGTCACGCACTGTGCACTGTCCACCTCCGCACAATAGTTGACAAATAGTGGGAACACACACACACACACACACACACACACACACACAGAGATGAGTCAGTTGCAGACTTAAGGCGCGTAGAGTGGGCTGTGTTTTTGTCACAACATATCAAGCCCGTAGGCAACTTGTAGAGGGGCACACGTCCAAGGTAATTTCTCCCCCGTGTGTGTGTGTTGCTATATAGTGCACAAAGCCAGCACCAAAGACGGTAGAGTCAGGAGGGAGGTCTCACTATCCTGCAGTAATATTAGCCCACGCATGGCACCTAGCCACAAGCTAAAACATAAACTCACGACTGACAACTCCCAGTTCAACTAGTGTAGTTAGGATTAAACGCTGATGCTTCTCTCAAACAGCCAGGGAAAACACAGTATTGATTTTAAAATGTTCAGGTCATGTCGAAGAAGATTTGAAAACGGTATTATTATGTTTTAAAGGTGGAGTCAGTGATTCTGGAGAATACTTGTTGTTAAAATCAGTGAATATCTCCATAAGATCTGCTACCTGTATGTAATTTTTTTTTAAAATAAATAGTGCTAATATACAGCTTAGGCTCTGTAAACGGACATGTACACCAAGAGGGCCCTCTTCTAGCAACCTAGCAGCAACATACCAATTATTTTTTTGACAACAAGCATTCACCAGAATCACTGCCTCCACATTTAATAGTTATTGTCTTGTTCTTGGTCTCTTATATCTTATATGGACATCACCATTTTACTTGTTATTATACACTAATATCCAGTCCATGAGACCCTACATTTTATCAGCCAATAGTGGTATGTATGATGTCATAGTGAGTAGAAACATGAAATCTGAATTAGCATAGTAAACAGAAAGCGGATGGAAAATACTGTGTGTCTCCAGTCTTAAGATATATATATGTATACAAATGGAATATTTACAAGCGCCTGCTAATGTATAAACACTTCTTGGAAAGGTTTAATACAAATAAAGAATGTCCCCTATCTGCTATGCTGTGCCGTCATACAAGCAGCATGTTTCCAGGGGCCTGTAGAGTCTAGATAGTGGAAGTCCATCAAATCATTAAATTGCCTCGAATTAACATGTGCTCACGTAAGCATATGCCATCACTGCTCCTCTTCCGAATACACTGGCTGGATTTTCCCAGTGTCATTTGGCTCTTGTATCCTTCCTGTCCACAGCAGCTGCCGTGTGTGTGTGTGTGTGTGTGTGTGACATCGTCGAACAGTTAACAATTAAAGAGGAACAAATAGTGAAAAAAAAAAAAAAACCTGGACTGTGAGTCACCGACGGCCGGGAAAACGTCAGAGCTAAAAGCCATGAACGCAAAACAGAGCAGGGTCATAAACCATCACTAGACAGTACACTCTCAGGCCCTCATTTATCAAACTTGCGTGGAAACTGGTGCAGATTCTGGTGCAAATACCTCCCTACGCCAGGTATCGCCCCTATATTTTCTCAGTTTAGAGGCCTCGTCCAGAGGTTTTACGACATGGATATGCGCATTACGGCACAGAAGAGGAACTTCTCTGAAGTAGAAATTGACAGAATAACAGCGAAAGTATAAAAAAAATAGTTTTATTTCGGAGCATTACAAGCGGCATCAAAGAACGACAGAAGGCAGCAGTTAGGAAGGAAATAACTGCTGCGGTCAACAGCGTTGGTGTTGACAACAAACGATCTCCTGCTGAGGATTTTGCATTTGAGGTTTACATCAGTAGGCTATCGCTCAAATGCTATAAAACAGCAACTATATGTCGCCATTTCTTTACATAGATGAAGAAAAAGTGGTCTGACTCAAAAATCGCCATTTAAAAAAAAAAAAAAAAAAAAAAGCGTGTTGCTGTTCTGAAATGCAACCAATGCGGGCATAATATAGCCTAAGTGGTAGAGGAGAAAAAGACGCACCAACTGTCCAATAATGGTCCCCATAAAATAAATACACGTCTGCAGAGATTTGAATGATTAGAATGTATTGGCCCTTTTAGATAACACTACTCAAAAATGTTTTAAAAACTAAAAATAACACATTTTGCGTTTTACTCTATGACAGCATGCGCTTGGCACGAGTGGTCAGCCCGGCCGTCAGCTGCCAGGGTGTCCGCGGAAGTCTTAAAAGTCTTAAAAAGTCTTAAATTCAAGTATCTAAAATTAAGGCCTTAAAAAGTCTTAAATTCATTAAAAATGTGATATGCTGGTCTTAAATCCATTACTCAAAGGTCTTAAATTTGTCGGGGCAGGACTATTCAATGTTATATATTTTTTTTCTTCCGCGACTTTCCGAGAAGGAGATGTAGAGAGGCTACTACTAACTGCTCATATAAAAGTCAGACACTACGCTAGAGGCAGTACGGCCGTGTGTGGCTGTGATCCGCATATAAACGTAGCGTAGGCATTACCGGTCACCACCGGTAATGCCAGAGACACGGCTTTCTATATTAAAAAAACACTATCTTTAGATCAGCGCGCAGCAGTTAAGTTAGCTACTGTTAAACAAATAGAGCATTAAGGCTGCGGCTTCACATTAAAAGCATTTCACTGGCTTCACATTAGCATTTCACTTGACAAACGTGAGTTGGCTTTTATTTTTAAGTAACAGGAAGACAAACGCTGAAGCACTGCAGGCAGCACCTTCACAGAGCCACTGAGCCCAGCAGCCCGATACACACACACAGACAAACACACACACAGACAAACGGAGACTGCTGTCTCCTCACAGCTATCGGATAAATGCCAGATTATAAAACACGCATTTAAAAAGGGGGGCTCACTTTCAATAACAATGCTTCTAACTTCTAGGGTGACCAGATCGCGTTTCCATTACTTTTCACACGTCCCGCAAATTGAGACGTTGTCCCGCGGGAGCCTTGTTTGAGACAGTTATTTGTCGTCATAATGACTAACGGGGCTGAACCATCAAAGAAAAAAAAGAAAATGCAATGAAGAAAAGCTAAAAGGGAGAGTGATAGGCGGGCGGGAGGGCGTTGCCAAGCAACGTATACACAATTTCACGGAGTGAACCTAGACTGCAGTGTTTACTCCTAAATGAATGAGCGGTAGCCTACTAAAACAAAGTTTACTTTGCCTCACCAGCATCATCAGATGACCATTATTCATCTGAAATAGTCATTATTTACAACAACATAAACACATTACCTCATCGTGATCCATAACTAACTGCCGTCTCTCGTTCATTCGCTTTGTGTGGGGACACATACTCGTTCAGCTCCGTGAGAGGTGACAATGGATCAACTCATTGCAATCAGGTGTAGTTGATGCTGTGTCACTAACCACTCTCACCGAGCCGAAAAGAGTCCGGTGCCCTCACACTTTCAACACACGGACACGCACTATATTGCTTCCTGATTATTTGAATCTTGCACCCCCTGCACGAGCTTCACGACAGCTGGCGTCGTAAAAATACTACCGCTTTTGTTCAAAGGTGTCGCCAACGTGTCGACTTACTCGTTGTAGCTTTAAAGGGGCAGTGTGTAGAATTTATTTGTTGTTTTTCAGAACAGACTTGGTGATAAGGAATATAATATTCTTAAGTTTGTTTCTTTTAATAATGATCTTTTTTTGGGGCTGGGCATATTATTTACGCAACACCCAAATTTAATCAATCTATCAATCGTAAAAGTTTAATTTTGGGACATTCTGTTTTGTGAAATGTTGGCAGCTTTTCTTAAAACGAACTGTAGGCTTTTATTTTGTAGACTGTGAAGAATGTGCCATATGTGAACCCATATCCTGTCGGCGTCTCTGTTAACTTGACGCATGCTGATTAAGTGATCAGCGCTACTGTCTCTTTAAGGGTGAACGATCCATTCTGAATGAATGAGGACAGATGTTACAGAAGCCGTTCACACTTACAAGCTGTGAATCTTTACTGTGTCGCGGTACAAACAAACATGGCCCCTATTTTAACAGACACATTTTATGATTTTATGATTTTTGAAGACAGCAGAAAAATCAAGGGTGCTATTGTCGCAATTGAACTCCCACCACCAATTTTCCCTCACACATCGATCGGAGTATTAGCGCGTGTGTGTGTGTATATATGGCACCCTGCTCTATGAATGAGAGAGAGAGTGTGAGAGAGAGATATTGTGTGTGTGTGTGTGAGAGAAGAGAAGGGAGGGTGCTGAGCAAAGGGAGGGAGGCTGTAGCGTAGTCGTATATGTCAAGCCTTCGAAACTGCGTGGGTCCGCTCAGCTCAGCTTTCTCTCTCTCTCTCTCTGTAACACGCCATTGTTGTTGTTGTTTGAAAAATAGGGCAGAACAAAGGACTCCAACCACTACAACGTGTCGGCAGTGATCAGACCCTCAAGGAATGCTTTAGAAAGGAACCATGTTATAAGGATGTTATAAGGACCACAAGCAGGTGTTAACTGAGCTTGCAATCGCAACACACACTTGTCTGTGTCATAGGCAAGAAGGCAGCGGGAGACTAAAAAACTGAGGCATTACCATCATCATAATCCACTCCTTCTTTCATATTTGGTTTGGTGTGTTTTTGCGGATTTTTTCATCTCCCAGACTGTCCGTTGGTGATAACGTTTCAATCGCTTCTCTAAAGGTTTTGGCACAGACATCAGACGGTCGGACGGACATAGGCTATTTGTTGAAAGGGTTGCCGGGGATACGCACCTTAAGGGAAAAGGGGAACTGCACATTTGGGAGCTACAGGCAAGAGAGGCAAGAGTGAACAAGCTTCGCTGCAGACATGGAGCAGATGAGAGTGAACCAAGCAGCAAAGCAAACGCACTCTCTCTGTCAAGGCTAAAAACCAGCGAACAAAAAAAAAGAGAGAGACTTCCGCCCCTAGATATCTCCTGACCGGTTTTCTTGCCAGAATATTTTTCGTGTGTGTACACAGGACTTGACGGATGGATGAAGTGGACATGTGCGAAGGAAAAGCCGCCTCCAGATGTGTTGGTAATGGCGTGGCAGGTCATGTGATTGTCTCGTGAGGTTAAAGTGGTGGAGGGACTAGTAGTAGGTCCGACCCCCTTCGGAGCACCTCGGAGTCTATAGCGTGAATACTTAGCGACGCCTGAATGAGAACAAGCAATGCGGGCCACAGTAAGTAGCAGTCGGATGTCTTGCAAGTGAAATGTGCTTCCTTGTGATTTTATGAACATCAGTAGTATCTAGTATCTGTTCAGTCATTATGATACAATCATTTAAAACACAACACATTACGCTCATTCAACAACAAATAGGGACCTAAAAGGCTTAGGCTGAAACTACAGATACCTGTTAAAGCGCTTTGAGTGGGAGAAAAGCGCTATATAAATCCAATCCATTATCATTATTATAACAGCATATTTATGCTTTATACATCATACAATGATGCAATGAATGTCACAGTATTGATTTCAAATGTCACTTCTGATGTTGAGATTCAAATGGGAAAGGGAGTATTCACTAGAGCAAGGTATTGGCAAGGACTTCGCAATACGCATCACGATACATGGGTCAATACGATGCATATTGCGATATTCCACATAGTTCACTGAAAATGTAAAAACAGAGCTGAAATACAAGTTGTTGTTTACAATCTCGGGGACCTTAATACATTACTATATTGATAATTCCACTGTCCAATTTGGGAAAAATACTTTTTTCAAAACCCAGCAACTATCTGTCCTGCGAAATCGACTAGCAGGCGACTTCAAGTTTGAAGAATCGCGATATATAAAATCTATTTATTATAGTTATTATCATTTGAGCAGAGGTTGCAGTTCACAACTCGTGATTTTTTTTATTGTACATATATTTATCATACTATGGATTTTTGAGCTAACGATACAAATAAATATCGCGATATATTTAGTTTTTTTTAGTATGTTAATGGACAACCCTAGTAATCATCCTGTACAACAAACTACACCACATTCACCTGACTGTGAATGTGTCTGGATTTTGTAGACCTCCCATGCCCCTCCCCCCCCGCACACACACACACACCCTCCCCCTCCCCCTCCCCCTCCCCCTCACCCTTCCCACATCTCACTGCTGACACGGCCAGTGTGGGTGTGGGAACATATGAGTGTGTGTGTGTGGCCGTCAAAGGGCTGAGCATGCATGAATGGGAGCAGTATCAGTGTGTGTGAGAGACATGGAGCTGCTGATGATTTCTCTACTTGAAGAGATCCGTAACCGAAGCCCCGAGCCGTTGCCGGGGGAGTGTAGATTCTATGACAGCGACTTCCACAAGAGTGAGGTAACCAACCAACCAACCAGCAAGCGCACACACACACACACACACACACACACACACACACACACACACACACACACACACACACACACACACACACACACACACACACACACACACACACACACACACACACACACACACACACACACACACACACACACACACACACACACACACTCTGCCGGGCAACTAAAACCATAGGCAAATTGTGTGTGTTATTTTGGAGATTATAAGAAGAAGTTATGGGAATTATTTAATTTGACTTAAGTCGATTTTATTGATATGATCTGACCTGTTGATTTAGGGAAAGCATTTCTGCTTGTCTTCAGTTCTTGTGAATGATTTGGTTTTTGTCAAAACAGCAGAAATTTTTTTGGATTTAGTTTTTCCTTTTAAAAAAAAAAATAAATAAATTGACATTTGCTCACATGCTGGAACAACTTGCCATCGGATCTTACAGGAGCTGAAATTGTATATTTTGTATTAATGTAAACTAAAAACCCATCATCTTAGTCTGGTCTTTATGCAGTATAATTTTTTTTTCTTCTAATGGTTATACTTAGCCTATCAGTTTTTATCGTATACATTGGAGACCATTGTCAACTCAACCCTGGAGACAGCTCCTGGTTTCTGCTGATAACTGTGATCTAAAGTGAAAGGTGACATTTTACGTGAAGTCGCATATTTTTACAGCTCTGTTTCTTGGTTTTAATTGTTTCTGGTTCCTGCCTCTGCACGTGTCACGTACAGTTTAGGCTCTAAAAGGAGTGATGGCATATCTTATTTTTAGTTTTCTTTAACACAAAACAGTTGCGAGCGATGGCTGCCTTTAACTGAAATGTTGTTGCTTTTTTTATCATATTTATCAGCTGTAAAATAGGGCTTGTGTTCTTGATGAGATTGCAAAAATATTTAAACTTGGCAAGATGGTAGAAATGGATAGAATGTTTGATGTAACCGTGCCTGGCTGTGTGTTGTTCTGTTTGTTTTGGTTTTATTTGTATTGACCATTTTAACCAAAATGTTAGTATATATAAAAAAAATAATGGCTTGTGTTGTGAACATATTTTAAGAGTTAACTTACTGCCACCGGTGAATGGGTGAATGTGGTAAGAAATGTTAAGCGGTTTGGGGCTGAGAAAATCGTCTAAAAAGCGCTATATACGTCAAGTCCATTAACCATTTAGCATTTTATTAAATTGAAATCTCCCTTTGTGTGTCCTCAGGTAATCCTGGTGCAGGTAAACCCAGGTGAGGCCTTCACTATTCGGCGAGAGGATGGTCAGTTTCAGTGTATCACAGGTAAGGAAGCTCTTCTCTTATTACATGTACAGTTTAACTTTTCACTGTGATTTTGGCCTTTGAACGAATGTTTTTCATAAAATCCAGTGGTAAAATCTACACAGTCTGAGTAAAACATGTGTTGAGCACAAAATACTTATTATTAGAGATCGGAACGATTATGTCAAGGATCCACATTCCATAGTAGTTTATTTTTATTTTTATAATTACATTCTTGCACTTTTTATTTTCTTTCGCAACTGAAAAAATAAATAAAAGCTGTGGCCTGTTGCATCTCCACTTATAAAACATGCGATACATACAGTATGGCTTTATTTAGACAAGGTGGATTCATTAACTCCTTTCAGCGGAGAAGGAGATTTTTTTCATAAATCTCTCCCTTTGCGGTAAACCATGTGCTTCAAGCTCTGAACAAACACAAATATGTCAAGAGCCAGAGTGTGTTCACTAGGCAAACAGACAGTGCTCCGTCGTGTGTGTGTGTGTGTGTGTGCGTGTGTGTGTGTGTGTGTGTGTGTCAGGGCATCGCAACCACAAGACCAGTCCTTTCTTGGCAGCATTCGTCACAGGCCTGCCAGAAAGATCCAGGAAAACACATGGCTCACTTACAATGCTTAGTCCACTGATTTAAACCCTACTATACTATATAATATAATATAATATTAAGGTCCTATGAGGAACTTTTAAATATTTCTGAAACAGTCTAATTTTTCCTCTGATAATCATAAATTACATGTAACAGCAAACGAGACCATCAGTGCAAAGAATGCTATTTTTATATAGTTTTTCTTAAAGCCTTTGTCATGGGTATGCTCACCCAGGAACTACAGCTGGCGGAGTGAAAACACTACCGCTTTCACACTTTTTCAGTTGTGTGTGTTCTCTAAAAGCAAATAATAATCCAAATATAAAGTATTTAAGAAAAAATGTTTTATCAATCAATCTAAGCCATTAATATTCTAGTAAACATTTCATTTTTGAGGTAATTTTACTATGACATATGTTGTACAAACAAAATGTAAACACTAGTGAGTCACATAGCTTAAAGTCCATATCTCAATATTTTTGGCTCGGATGCGTTGACGTATTTTGGCAGATGCAATTGTCAGTCTTGTGTCACAGCTCCTGCGTTACTACATGACATAATTGAGTTTTTTGCTTCCAGCCAATATAGAGGAATATATACTGCCTGAAAAGGATGAATCATGGTAGTGACTCAATGTTATAAAATTATTGTTCTTATATACAGTAACGTGATTTAGCTTGATCGCATTGATTCAAATTACACATGTTTCTTATGCATTTTAACTGTAGAAATATTAAGTATTTGTCCTTCCACGATCAATCTTTGAATTTATTGAAAAAACAGACAGTCAACAATTCTGGAGAACGCTTGTTGTCAAAATCGCTTTTTGTCAAAATCAGTGAATATCTCCCCACGATCAACCTGTCTGTACTGTGTGTGCTGAAAGAAAAGCTGGTGTCAATACACAGCCTAGGCTCTGTAAACTGGTATGTAAACAAAGGGGCTCACTGTAGCTAGCAACATGTCCGTTTACAGAGCGTAGGCTGTGAAATAACTAGTGGTGGGCCGTTATCGACGTTAACGTGCTGCGTTAACGCCAGACTCTTATCGGCGATAAAAAAAATATCGCCGTTAATCTCTTATTCCACCTCCTGTTCGGCTCACGGGAGATAATAGTAGCCGGGGGCCGTTGTTGACACTTGAGGAGCCTTTATTCTCTCACACACCCGCCGCTCTCTCTCTCCATCACTTGCCCACGACACAATCGGGTATTGGAACGCAGGGTGGGTGTGTGTGGCCACCGGTCGCCACGTGACTATAAGTTTCCAAGTTTTAAACACTTCTATCTCTTCAACGTCAACGTCACCGTACCCGAATCCTAAATATCCCCATAGCAGACGCTATATTTCATCGGGGGGGGGGAAACTTTGTTTTGCGCCACAGTTCGGCCGTAATGCTGCTGCACACACACACAGACACAGGCGCACACACACACGCTGCATGACAGAGACGAGGGGCGCTACCAAAAAGACGAGAGGAGCGGTTGGAGCAGTTGGAGCGTTTAGAGACACATGCGTGCACATTTATTTACATAAAATCGCAATCGCAGTCATTTGCAGGGTTTTTCCTGCATTCAAAACATTTTGGCGCCCGCCAAAGGAATTTTAGCGCCCCCCAAAGGAAAATCCTCAGCGCCAAAGTGTGTTTTTTTTTTTTATAGATAAATAAATAAAAATCTACTTAAAACGGCTCCAAATATGTTTCCATTTCCGCGCCATTCCAGTCATATTACTTGCAATCTCAGTTGTAAAAAAAGAAATCAGGTCGGGGATAATCGTTATTAAACTATCATTGTTCTGCTCGCCGGGGCATGCAGGCTTATAAATGCAGCGCACCCTTTCAGCCGAGCGGTGTGCTCGCTCGGCCCCTCCCTTACCTGAGTTTAGCTATCGGCTCGTCCAGAGTAGGAGGGAGATGTTGCGCATTGCCGGGTGTTTTGAAAAACTTCTAGATGACGAGAATAAAGGTAAAACTAATTGTGTTGTCTGAAAACACTTCAGACTCACAACAAACTAAAATAATGTGCAAGATTTGTCACGCGCGGACACGCGAGTAACATGACATACGCGACCGAGAGACAGAGAGAGAGAGAGAAAGAAAAGTGATATAGGCCTACGACCTGATCTGCACCTTTAAACATCCCGACCAATTTGTTTATTCACTTTAAGTCGAGTCATAGTGGTCTATGACCAAGCAATCACTGAATAAAAACACAGGAAGTTTAAAGCTCCTTAACTCCTGCCACCACAACTGTCAACACTACAATGCAACTGCCTATCCAGCCAGCTCCATTACATAAATAAATCATGCCCTTACATTCAATGCTAGCAAAAGACCCTATCAAGACCATTTACAACTGGTTATTTTTATTTTGACATATTTTTATTAAATTATTAAAAATATGTTTCACTTATTTAGCCTATTTCTATTCTCCCTGTTTTCAGTTCAATTAGGCCTTTGTTTAAAGTCCAAAGTCATGGTGTTTTTAGAAAAAAACCTTGTTAAAAGTAAAATAAATGCATAATGTTCTTAAATCAATGATTAACTGTCTTTAATAATCGTGATAACACAATGTGATTACTCAAAATAATCATGATTATGATTTTTTCATAATCGAGCAGCCCTACCTTCTTCCATGGTTTAGATCAATTAGAAACAATTAAAGTATTAAACAGGTAGGCCTAGTCATTATTAGTATTTTGACTTCATATCTACAGGTTGTTTATTGTGATTTCATAAGCGTCAGTGAGCTCCATGGTAATGCAGTGATTGACAGGCTGACTGAAATGCTCTTGAGCTGGACAGAAACTCCCCTCTCCCAACCCAACACCCCTCTTAAAATACACAAACCGTTTGCCTTTACTGTCGCGACCCCAAAAAAAGTCGGTCGCGTACTGACCCCCCAAAGGCCCATTCTGAGCCAGGAAAAACCCTGCATTTGTGCAGTTATGTAAAATGTTTCACTAAGGAAAATTACAGAAAAAGTAACGCACAGTGACTTTGATGAGTAACTTTAATCTGATTACTGGTTTGGAGATAGTAACGCGTTAGATTACTTACTGAAAAAAGAGGTCTGATGCCGGTAACGCGTTACTAAGTAACATCTCGTTGAACATTATTTATTTTCATCACCAATTATCATAGTAGAACAGCTTCCTCAAGCAGTTTGTGATGCATGTTGGAAACAGGAGATGAGCCCCTGGTCTGATGCGCCACCTGGCTTGAGAAACACGTTCTCAAAGACTTACTTTGAGTCATTATTTAGGAGCACACACATGTTATGAATTAATTCGAATGAGACATTTTAATCTAGATTAATCTAGATTAATTCCAAAATTAATCTAGATTAATCTAGATTAAAAAAATTAATCTATGCCCACCTCTAGAAATAACACTGGATTTTTTCAGCGCGCACACACAGAACAGATAGGTAGCTAATCTTGAGGAGATATTCACTGATTTTGAGTCCACCTTATAAGAAACCATGATTAACTGTGATAGTGTGTGTGCTAGGGCCCGACCGATATGGATTTTTGGGTGCCGATGCAGATTATTTTCTGAGAAAAATTACGATAACGATTGAATCGGCCGATTATTATTATTTTTTAATCCCATAAATATATATTGAAAAAAATTACTTTTTTGAACCCTTAAACCTGCAGTGTGTAGAATTTTGGGTTTTATTTCCTAGCAGATTTTGTAGAAAGTAATTATAATATCCATAAGTACATTTAATTTAGTGCATAATAGCTGATTTTTTTCCCTCAGAAACGGTCTCATAAATATCATATCATATTTTGGACCAAGGCCTAGTGCCGCCATCTTGAAAGTGTCATAGTTAGAATGTCATCAGGTGCATTGTTTAAAATTTAGAATTGTTCTTGTCCTTGAAGGCCACTGTAGCTTCTGTTATTATTCTAAAGGGTTGGGGTTACCCAGGGAGCGTTGCATTCTAGAACTTTGTAGAGCTTTCTTGATGATGTCATATTACACACTGCCCCTTTTAAATATATATAAATACTTGTTACTGTCAATAGGTGTACAGGAACTTTTTATTTATTGAAATATGCATTATCTAAAAAAAAAATAAAGTGTTACAAATATGTCTAAAGTGACATGATGCATTTTTAAACTCAGACATTAAGCATTTTATGTAACTGCACCCAACCCTCTGGAACTCCCTCCCTCCAAACATCAGCATCTCAGACTAAATACACTCATTCAAAAGTCAACTCAAAACTCACCTCTTTAAGAAAACATAATTGCACCGGACTCCACTCCAAACCTTATCTTTAATTTGTCTGTATTTTGTTTTCTTTTTCTATAAGTATGATCTTCTATATGTTTGATGGAAAGTGTCTTTGAATGATCTCCAATAAAGCACTATATAAATTCTATATAATAACTATAGTAATATCAACTACTATTAACTGTCAAGAGTTGACCAATGACTCTGCTATTGGTGTCAGGGGGAACTGTCAAGTGTGAATTAATCCAATGTATTACAACACACTTGCTGCTGCTGTTAATATGCTATAAGGCTACCTCCAGGGCAGCAATGCATCTCACTCAACATGATTGCTGGAATAAAAAAATAAAAAAATCGGCAAAAAATCGGCGGCCATTTTGCCGATGCCGATTTTTCGGAGATGTGCTATAATCGGCCGATTAAATCGGCCGGCCGATATATCGGTCGGGCCCTAGTGTGTGCTCATAAACGCTAATCTACTTTAAATGGTGTTGATGCTTTTATTACAACTCTTCCCGTAGTACAGAATGTGTCTCACCATCTGAATTAGTTTTCTGGTTTGTCATACTTGCGCATCTAAAAAAAAAATACAAAAAATGTTTCGCCTTCATTTGCTTTGCTGTTTGTCAGTGGCATGCTGCTCCATGTTTAAATTGGCATATCAAATAAACAGTGACTTGACTATCATATTGTAAAATAAACATACACTTTAATTGGTGTGTGTGTGTGTGTGTGTGTGTGTGTGTGTGTGTGTGTCTGCGTCTGTGTGTCTGTTTGTCTGTCTGTGTGTGTGTGTGTGCGTGTGTGTAGAGGAGTTAGAGCAGAAAGGCGGCCTGTGTTTGACTACAATATGTTTGCTACTACGCGTTGTTATTTCTCCTGATAGCACTCATTTCCTTTATCCTAAATGGTTGGCTATTGCGCTGCTGGCTTTGTGACAGACACAATGAAGTGCGTTTGCAACACATCGCGGACATTATTAACAGAAGACAGCTGCACTAGGCTGTAGGGAGCTGTAATTGTAAACCATTACGGTGAAATTTAGTTGGCCGGGGAAAATCTGGATCCGACAATGATTTGCTTTTGTTGAATGGCGCATTTCAAAGATATTTCTTGGTGTTATTGACATTTTGTGAGATTTTTTTTCTTCTTTTTTCTAAATGTTCAATTTGATTTTAAAGCCTCTGTAATCCCAAATCAACAACATCCTTCTAACTATGTAACATGGGGAGTTAGGTTCATGACAGTAAAGCACCTGAAAAGAGTTATATGCATATGTATCAATCCAAATGAAAGATATTGTCATTTAAGTTTGTTAAACTTTAACTTTTAAAGAAATTAGGTTCTTATAAGGAAATTGGGTCTTATGACACAATAAGTATTTTGAACCAATCACAGCAGTTCTCTACCAGAACTATAAAAACAATGACTGTTGCCCAGGAGATAGATGTTTGATACGGCCATGCCAACACAGTCCTGTAAAACGGTCTAGGGCAGGGGTGCCCACACTTTTTCAGCTTGTGAGCTACTTTTATAATGACCAAGTCAAGAAGATCTACCTACTATAAAAATGCAAAACATATTAGGCCCTGGGGCTGAGAGGTTTCGTAGGCCCCCTGAGAGTCCGTCTTACAACACAAAATGTGTAATATTTCTTTTGATTAATAAACAAATCATTTTAAGGTAATACCGTATTTCTCACTGTAATTTGGGAGGCTGTGGTGGGGACTCAGGACCTTCTAGGGGGGTAAGAAAAATGTGAAACTTTTAAAGTAAAAAAAATGTATCAATCTTGTAGCCTGGAAATCCAGACCCTGATATCTTGAACGATAGAGGGTCTGGCCACGATCAATAGTAATTTCCAACTCAAGGGGCGGCTCCTACTCGTGCATTTCAAATGCCACTGCACGCAGTTGGATAGCACTACAACCAATCAGAGCGATGCACAAGGTGACGTAAGCCCCATTCGTTTAGCGAACAGCTGTTAAACTGTTAAATTAAACGTTTGCCGTTGTCGGTCGGCAAAACAGAACATTCCACTTACTTGCTAATGAAAGATTTGAGTGCCGTCTTCCAAATCGTAAAGGGTCGAGGCCAAAGCAGTCTCAAACTCACGCAACATATCCGCAGCCATCTTTGATGTTTACTATCACGGCTTCGACGTGGCATGCACGTCACTGTCGTCATCCGGTTACGTCCTCCCCAGAGTACCATATAAAGGGCTCTGGCCCGCCCATATTAGATAGAACCAATTGAAACGTGAGCCCAGATTTCTGGTCTTCTGGATAAAGCTTCAACGGAGCGTGTCCAGACCAACAGGCGCAGCAAATTTAATTTGCCAGCGCCTAGTGGCAGGTCTGGGAATGCCAGGCTATCAATCTGGTGCATTTTGAGAAGAATACTAAGGCTGCGTCCTATGTGAGCTATTCAGTACTATTTTCTGGAATAATTTGAGGACACAGAGTTACCAAAAAGCAGAAATAAAAAATGTACAGGTTTAAAAAATCTCTCTGTAAAGTCTTATAGTCTCAATATAGGCCCCTGATCTTCGTAGCCACGAACAATGTAATTTAAAAATATCAAAAATTTACTGGTGCCAGATCTCTGTATGCCCCCACCGGACCCCCATTAGGATCTGAGTAAACCTTCCTAATAGGGAGCGGGTTTAACACACACACACACACACTCCATCAGAGGGGAAACAAAGCGCTGAGCCGTGCCACATACATCAGAGTGACTGCTACTAACTGGCCTGTCACAAGGTGCACTCATCTCTGTGTGACGTGAATACAGGGATGAGTCATCGCTCGCAGTGCAAGAAGGGTGTGTGTGTGTGTGTGTGTGTGTGTACGTGAGACCGTGTGTGTGTGTGTGTGTGTGTACGACTATTTTTGTGAGAAGCAATTTTAGTTTTAGACCTAAAGAGTGAGGACATTTTGGACGGTTCTCACTTTGGGACAGGCCTTTTAAAGGGCTGTTTGAGGGTTAACACTAGGTTTTAAGGTTCAGGTATTAATTAGGTTTATATTAGGGTTAGTGTAAGGGTTGGGGTTAGGCATTTAGTTTTGATGGTTAGGGTAAGGGGCTAGGGAATGCATTATGTCAATGAATGTCCTAACTCACAGGTATAGCCGTACAAGTGTGTGTGTGTGTGTGTGCACGTGCACATATTCACCCCCATTACTGTCTATTGTGCGCATATTATACACGCTTCCACCTTTAACCCTAGTGTGTACTGACAGCAGTAGCGTGACAAGTCTGGATGATCATATTTACATGTATATTTTTCCAGATTCGCTCCAACCCACAACAATGTGTGTGTTGTGTTCAATAATGTATTTTTAGCAACTGGGATGTGCGTAATTGCTTGGAGTTTGGTGCATGACAGCCGGCTTAATACGAACAGACAATCTTGTAAAACGCTTTTTCTAGGCGGCGATGGCATTTTCTAGGCTTCTACAGATTGGAGATCAGATCGTTTATCAGCGATTGAACGGTTGGATGAGGATAGTTCTATTTATAGCCGATGGGATCGCATATTAAAGGTGGAGTCAGTGATTCTGGAGAACGCTTGTGATCAAAATCACTTTTTGTCAAAATCAGTGAATATCTCCTCACGAAAACCCAACTTCTCTGTACTGTGTGTGTGCTGATGAAATGATCTAATGCTAATACACATCCGATTTAAACTTAACAGCAAACATACACCAGAATCGCTAACTCTACCTTTTAAGGCACTTTTAACCAAGTTATTTTCATAAAATTCTAATCTCTATAATTTGCATTTTCGAGATGTTCGAGTTTGACAAGTGAATTACACCCTTCATTTACAACCCAGTTTTCCGACCGTTTCTCTTTACATGGCTGACACACACACCCCTACTCCTCTCTTATAGCTGGAGAAAGCAAGGGGGCCTTCAACTAACATGCTCATTAGAGGAGCCATTAAGGATCCGCCTTCTCACTATCACACTCGCAAAAAGGGGCGTTTGGTTTGTGAGTGGACATGCCAACTCATCCTACATTTAACTAGCACCATTCAGACATGGAGCCATTCCAAAGTGCTTTACAGGGATGAAAATACATAAAAAAGAAAATTAAAATTAGAAGTTAAAGGCAAAAAAACAACCAAATAATTAACCACATATTATATAAAAAAGAGGGTTATGTAACTATTTTAATTGAAAGCAATGCGCTACAGTAATATCTTGAGCCCTGATTTAAACTACAAGACCTCAGTATTACAGGGAGATAGATAGTTATACAGGTGAGGAGTTGAAGTTGTGTGCGTGTGTGTGTGTGTGTGTGTGTGTGTGTGTGTTGGCCTTTCTCTCAGTGTGTGTCTGTCTCTAGCGGCTGATAAGCTGGTGACGGATGAGGCAAGTCAGTATCATCAGGACCATTCCTTTTGATTAGGATCCACTTCTCTATCTGACTTAGCATTTGGCTGATTCACACACACACACACACACACACACACACACACACACACACACACACACACACACACACACACACACTGACAGACACACACACACAGTCACACACACATAATCACAGACACACACACAGAGTCACACACACATAATCATAGACACACACACAAAGAAACACACACAGTCACACAAAGAAACACACACAGTCACACACAGAAACACACACAGGATGATTCAGTCTGTGGTTAATAGCTGAAAGCTCCGTCTAGTTCCTTTAAGGTAGAGCGATGTTCCTTCTCCCACATTAACCAAGACAGTCAATCTGGCAACTCGACAGGGAGCTAAAGAGGGGTGTGTGTGTGTGTGTGTGTGTGTGTGTGTGTGTGTGTGTGTGTGTGTGTGTGTGTGTGTGTGTGTGTGTGTGTGTGTGTGTGTGTGTGTGTGTGTGTGTGTGTGTGTGTGTGTGTGTGTGTGTGTGTGTGTGTGTGTGTGTGTGTGTGTGTGTGTGTGTGTGTGTGTGTGTGTGTGTGTGTGTGTGTGTGTGTGTGTGTGTGTGTGTGTGTGTGTGTGTGTGTGTGTGTGTAACTGGCTCATTTTGTTGCCAGTGCCTTGCGTTTCTAAGCAGGAATTCCGACCTCGCGATGCGTTCAAGTTGTCATTTCCGGCTAGGAATTCAGACACTCCTACTTCAGCTGGAATGCACCATTAGATACCGGACATTTATTTAGTGTAAACACGGCCTTAGATACTGGTTGGTTGGTCGGCCCATCTGTACTTGTCCCTTTATCTGTGCAGCCAAAATGTAACACCTCATCACACACACACACTCTGACTGATGGTGCTGCAGATGCGTTGAGTCTATTTTCTATCTCAGAGACTTGAGTCTGTCAGATGAGCTAGTGAACTGTTGAACAACACATACATTAGATTATTTCAATTTAGAGCACTGTATTTATTTACTCGTTATGTCATTTTAAAACTAAATACATACTGGAAGGAAACCAAGAAATGCCCGCGATGGTCCCGTATGAATTTGATTCTAAAATGACATAATGTGGTAAATAAACCGCGTCCCAACAAGCACACAGGAGAATTTTGTTTAGTGACGTTGTAAAGTTTATCTTTCAACCTGTTCCCCTTGACTATCAGTGTTTGAGCTAAGCTAACCTGGATGAGCAACTTTTAGCCCATTTCTATATCAGAAATGCACGCACAGTTACAGGAACGTTTTTTGTCGCCTTTTTCTTGAGCCGGAGAGTAAGGCAAAAAGATGTTGAACATCAAACTGAATTGCTTGATACTTTGGTAACGCTCAGATAAATGTGGGTTGTTTGACATGTTGTCCAAATATGATGGAACTTGAAGTCCATAATTAGTTTCATAACTGATCCGACTATTAGGCCGTCTGTCAAGCAATGTTTGTATGTACTTCTCACTACTAGTGCTTTTTAGAAGCAAATTATTATGTTGACGTTGCCATATGAGTATCGGAAACATTTTCTTCATAATTCTCAGTTGGTAGTAATGATGAGTTTACAGAGCCTAGGCTGTGTATTAACACTGCATAGACACCTTTTAAGCACCTTTTTAAAGCCAGAAAATAATTCTCTGACTTTTTGACGTTCCACCTCCAACCATTCTATTCATTCATAGACTTCCATTGAATTAACATTGTGAGTGAGTGGGCGACCAAGGCCATGAGACTGTCATTGAAACCACATACTAACACTGGGGGGCTGGTGGTGGGGGCAAAGGTGCCCTGCGTTCCGAATCGCATACTTTCTACTATATAGTATGTAGAAAAAAGATTTAGGATGTCCCGATTCTTGTGGCCAGATTTAGAAGTACCCGGATGTCCTACTTCATCCGGCCAAGATTGTTAGTGTTGAAAACTGCATCCTTGTATTGTCTCACATAAAATAAAGTTAAAAAAATTTTTTTTTTAAATCCGGATGACCCACAATCCGGTGCGCACGTGAAGTGACGTCACATCGACGAAGCCTCCATATGAAAACAAACGGGGATGCGACGGATATAAAAGCAAGAGGCAAGATCAAGGCGCAATGTTATGATGAAATAAAAGAGTAAAAGTAAGTCCCAATAGTATGCCTACTGCATCCTAACTAGATTATTTTTATTGTCGGATGTAGTATGTAGAATAGAAAAAAGAAAGAGTGCGATTCGGAACGCAGGAAAAAACAGTGTAAAAAATTAATTTTCTATGGGTTATTGATCAAATTTGAACTGTGATTAGGAAAAGCTTCAGGCAGTTGGACACTTGTTTTGTTTTAAAAATTTAAAACATTGACTTTGCTTTTGTCCAACATCTAGATTTTGGGGCTTTGCAGATATGAAAATGTACGCATCATTAGTAAGATATTGATGATTTTTCATATTTATTCAAACTTTTTGGAAAATACTGTAATACAAAAAGTTGTTGTTTTAATGTCACTAATCAACTTGCAAAGTTTCATAATGATATCTATAAGTTTAAAAAATTCCCTATTAGCCCATCCCCATTCACTTAAACAGTGGTTCTGATTTGCTCTATGTCGGCCCGCTGTAGCTTTCCAGCAGGTAGTTGACCAGGTTGTCCACCCAGGTTGTGATCGTGGAAGGTCCTAGATATCATTTCTGGTGAACAACCTTTTACAACGCTCCATGTCTGTTTTTCCAAAAAAAAGGGGTTTTGCCCCCTAGGTATTATGGTTTTTGTCTATAGTTCAAACGTTGACTAAATATGTCATAAAACAAAGTTATTAATAAAGTTTGATTTAAATTCAAACATGATTTTAATTGTTTAGGTTACAGACGGAGCATGATTATAAATGTCCATATTCTGTACCTGTACGTGTAACTAAAATATTTTATGGAAGAAAATAATAATAGTAAGCCAGTCTAAATAAGGCTTGCATCTTATTACATGTGTCCTCAACCCCGCCTTACCCCACATACATGTAGCACACTCTCTCTCTCTCTCTCTCTCTCTCTCTCTCTCTCTCTCTCTCACTCACTCACTCACTCACTCACTCACTCACTCACTCACTCACTCACTCACTCACTCACTCACTCACTCACTCACTCACTCACTCACTCACTCACTCACTCACTCACTCACTCACTCACTCACTCACTCACTCTCACACACACACACACACACACACACACAGCCCCTGCAGTGAGCAGCTTGTGAGTCATTCTCCCCGTTGATACCGAGGGGGAGGGAGCGTGTTAGCAGATGATCATAGGAGGAAAAATACCTTTTGTTTTTCTTCTAAGATTGGTTATAAGATCTTGATAAGATTAGAGCTATTTTTCTCTTTCTTCTAAATGATCTGTTTCGCTGGGTTTGTGAGAGGTTTATGAGATGGTTTAAAGGTCACATATTATGCTAAATGCACTTTTTAAATGTGTTCTAACATATCCATGGGTCCACAGTGTGTCTAGAGACTGCCAAAATATTTAAAAAAATAACACTCTCCTTTTCTCACAATCCCCCTTTCTGAAACCACCACCCCTCCCCCACCCAATATACTCCAGTCAGAATTTTCCCCTTTTCTGACCTCACAAACTGGAAAGCCAGAAGCTTCCACTGTGCAGCCCACACCCCTATTTCTTATTGGTCCACGGCCCTGACAGACAGAGGGCGAGGCGTATCTGGCTTCGCTTCCGGACAGGGGGCGGGGGCAGCGCAAAGATTGTATATTTATGAGGGGAGCTGCAGTTCTTTTTAAAAAATAGACCATTGTGAGATTAGCTGAACTTCAGCATAGTACAATAAATTATCTGAAAGTTTTTTTCAGCAAACAATTAAAGAAAAACGTATTAGGGACCACTAAGACCATATAATATGGTGTATAATAGTACCGAAAAGTGTATAATATGGGAGCTTTAAGAGTGACATCTTCATATATCCTTCTGTCATAACCTTCAGAATAGTGCTGAGAATGATTATGGAAAGTTTAGTTGATGTAAGTGCTTTAGAAGTCAAGATTTTCAGAGTATTGAAAAAAACTAATGTTGAGATAATGGCCATTAAAAATGGTTGCATAGGAGAAATATACAGACACAAACCAACAAGGTTTAGTCAAATAAACACCTAAATGTACATATTAGACCTTTGATTTATACTATGAAAGAAGACATGTTATGGAAGCAAAATAGACAAAAATCTGGACAAATTGACCACTGCTTGATTTATTTATTATTTTTAATTTTTTTACTTTAGCTTGTCTTTTTACAGGTGAAGATAATGGTTTTGGAGTTAAATCTTTACATCCTAAGAAAACGCCCAATTAATTAATTATTTAAAACAATTATCTATTCAATTTTCCCTTTGTCTAGCTGAGAGCAGCGTCACTGTGATGTAGGTTACCGGTTCCCTCCCCTAATGTAAACGTCATTCACAATGTGCCGTGTAAAGACCCTTTAATACATCAGGTATTCAGACCGATAAACCACTAAAAGAAATAGTCTTATTAAAAAGTATATAATATACACAATACATTTCTTAAATCAATAAAACCTTATGATTCATTGTTTCAATATTAAACCTAAGATCTGAAAATCACTGACGCTTGTTTTACCACAGTTTAAAATAAGTGCTGAGGGAATTATTTCCAAAATTTTGACCGGTGAGAATTCGAAATTCTGGGCCCATATAATTTCTTTCAATCAATATCCAGGACTAACTGAACAAATGAAACTCAGAATTAAAAACCTCATCTGCCTGCTAGCAACATGTGCCTTTGCCTTTTTCAAAAACAGACATTTCCCACGGTCGTCTCTTCACCACACTAACAATCCTACGGGCCTAGAGGGGGTTAATCTCCCAATTAATACTTTTCAATTTTATTGGCACTCTTGCGCTTGGCCCGGGTCCCTGGCTCACTGTACTTATTAACCTATGTCAGTTCCACTGCCAGCGCTCCCTCACTATCCGCTCTCTCTCTTTCTGCTTTATTTGTAGATGGAGACAATTTATTAGCTCAAATTAATAATCAGGCCCGCGCTATCTTTTATAGACTCACAATTCATCATGGTTGAGTTTATTGATAGAGAGCGTGTGTGTGTGTGTGTGTGTGTGTGTGTGTGTGTGTGTGTGTGTGCGTGTGTGCGTGTGTGTGTGTGTGTGTGTGGGGCCGTTTCTTGACTTCTACGCCCTGCTGTTAACCCTGCCATCATTCATCTAGCTCGTCTCCTCTCTGCTATGAATCTAAATGAGTCTTTGTCGTTTATACATCCGATTTAAACTTGACAGTATCGTTTGAGTGGTTGCTAGGGGTACACACACACACACACACACACACACACACACACACACACACACACACACACACACACCTAGTAGACATGGATTAAAAATAATCCAAACACAATATCAAGGTTTGCGCTGATTGCAATTTTCTCGGTCAATCCAGATCCCCTATTGCGTCTAACCTGCCGATTTTGAAAGAAACCTTGGTAGTGTGTTTGGGTTAAATGTAATCTGTGTGTGTGTGTGTGTGTGTGTGTGTGTTGAAAGAAGATGCTGGTGTGTTCCCAAAGTCTTGCCTCGCCTCCTGTTTACACTGCAGGAGCGGCGTTTTGCAGGACATTTTAACAAGGACGACAGCAACTGGAATTCTCTTTAGTTTTAATTTATTTTCTCTCTTCGCATGAGACTTGGCCATATTCATCAACAATCAACATTCAAACAATTCAGAAGGTCCCTATATAATCCCCACCCCACGCTAGTCAGTTCATTGACAATTGTCTGTGTGTGTGACATGACGTCACCACCACTAAGGTGCGCTTCTTTTGAGCACCTTTAAAGCTGTAACAGACTCCCGGCCAATGAGACTCTTCTGGTTCTCATTACACATCCAGCTCAAGGGGATACAGCAATTGTACTGTCTTCTGATTAGGTTCCTTGAAGGTGGTTAGTTATTTCCAGAATTTCCATTTCCTTTGAACCTTTGGAATTTAACAAACTGGTCATTTTCACAACTGCCATATTTTCTTTTACAGCGTCATCATTTTCGTTTGGTTCAATATCATTGTCACAGTAATTTACATTTCTTTGCGCCACTCTGGGCCCGTCCACCACAGAGTGCTGTCTGGTTCACACTTATGCCCCTTGTGGACATCGGCAGGATTTTCTTCTCCTTTACAGAAGCTCCACTGCTCCGGTTCTGTGAGACTCTGGATCTCTCGGACTCTGCTTTCCACAAAGGGTTTCCACTGGTTTGCTGAACTTTTGATCCAGTGCAAAGTTATCATTGAATCACTCCACAGTTTCACTTGATTACTTTCCATTTCAAGGTGCTTAATAACATACTGACTGAGTCTAGCTGCGATGACAGCACCGAGGAGTTCTAGTCTAGGTAATGTTACTTTTTTAAAGTGGCGCTGCTCTTGTTTTTTGCTGTTATAAGAGTCACTGTGCACTCACCATGTTCGGGGATAACTCTCATGTAGGCAGCTGCGCAGTATGCACTTTCACTCGCATCCCTGAAGACGTGGATTTCTTTTTTCACAGGTTGGTTTGGGTCAGTGAACGCCTCTTGATAGCACCTGGGAATATTTATTTGTCTGATGCCAGGTAACTCTGTGCACCACTGCTGCCAAAGCCGCAACATATCTTCAGGTAACTCAATGTCCCATGTTAAGCCCCGTTCCCACATTTTTTGGAAAAGGCATTTTACTCTGATTGTGTATGGGGACAGAAATCCGATTGGGTCAAAGATGCGCGCAGCAGCCTGCAACACTTTTTTGAGGTTTGCAGAAACTCCATCAAACTGCTTAAATCAAAGACAAAGTCATCCTGTTCCGTTCTCCATGTTAGTCCAAGAACTTTTAACACATTTTTCACTGCAACATTTCCACTTGTCGTATTTTCCATTTGTTCATCCCACAGGGTTTTCAGTTCTTTAGAGTTTGTGGTCCATTTGCACAGATTCATGCCTGCTTCTTTTAAGATGCTTTTTGCTTGCGTGGAGAGGTTGGCCGCTGACTTTACACTAGGGGCACTACAGATCAAATCATCTACGTACAAGCATTGATCAAGGGTAGATGTCACAGTGGGATGCATTTGCTGATATTTTTTCAAATGATATCTAATGGTTGCTCCCAACAGAAAGGGACTAGGGGAAGCACCAAACGGGACTCTGGTCATGCGCAGGATGCTTACTTTAGGTTTTTCGTTGGATTTTGGCAGGTCATTTAGCCACAAGAATCTTAATGCATCCCTGTCTTGCTCTCGAATATAGATCTGTAGAAATGCCTTTATGATATCAGCCATAAATGCCACTTCGTGCTTTCTGAATTTTAACAGGATGCTTAGTAATTCAGGATTCAGATTTGGGCCTGTCATTAAGCAGTCATTTAGTGATTTACAACCTTCAGCATGGGATGAAGCATCAAATACAACTCTTAACTTTGTAGTCAAACGCTCTTCATTAATGACTGCTCTGTGGGGGAGATAGTATGTGGGATTATCAGTGACCACATTTTGCACACGCTCCACTATGCCCTGACTGACGTACTCTTTGATGACGTCACTGTACTTTTCATAAAGTGGCCCATTATTTTGAAACTTTTTGACAAGCTGATCAAAACGTCTTTTGGCAACATTATAGTTGGAGGGCAGGTCATTATCTTCATTTTTCCCAAGGTAAACTCACCTCGTATCTTTCATCTTTGAACTGGACAGTTTTTTCAAACAGCTGCAACGCCTCATCATTACTTTTCATTGATTCTTTTCCATTCATTATCCCGATGGATTCAGTTTCCCAGAATGAGCGCAGTGTGTGATTTATTTCCTCATCCAGTCCAACACTCACGTGCAGAGTTCCGACATCTGCAGGTTCTGTTTCAGTTGTCACATTAAGCATGGATACGGTTCCTTGAATTAACCATCCAAACTTGCTTTCCAGCGCCACCAGCTCCAATTTTCCTGTCACAATTTTCCAATAGTGATCGCCACCGATAAGGACTCCAAGCTCCTGCGTCTCCATTCCGCTCACTGAAGTGTCAGCCAGCTGTAGGCCTTTGCGCTCCAGTTCTCTGCGCACTTCCTCTCCCGCTACTCTCATAATGGAAGAGCACACTCTTGGTATTTCTAATACTTCTAACTGTACACTTTGGCCATTTCGAATGTTGCTCAATGTTCATTTTACTTTATTACAGGTGATATTTTGTGGGACACTAGAGCCAAATGTGGTGTAACTTAAGAGTCTCTTCACCTACTTTGGGGAGGTTGAGCGCACTGGAGATATCTTTACGCACAAAGCTTCGCTGACTCCCTCCGTCCAGTAGACAGCGGGTGAGTTGCCTTGTAACTGGAGTTTCTATCCAGACAGTAGCGGTCTGAAGGAGAACTGATTCTCGCGTTGATTCACTGGGAGACATGGACATCACGGCATCTGCCGGTTCATTTTCTTTTCTGAACTCACGGCCATCATAGGCACACACAGCCTGGTGATGACGTCGATTACATTTTTCACAAGATATACCTTTAGTGCGACAATCCTTGGCAACATGTCTCGTTCCAAAACACACAAAGCATCTTCCTTGCTTTCTTAACTTCTCTCTTTTTTCAGGCACAGGCATTTCATGACAGTGTTTAGACTGGTGGTTATTTTTCTCACAAAAAAAGCAATATTGTCTGTCCATTTGATTCGCTGCATAAAGGGTAGACGTTGGCATTGTGTTTTGTCGTCTTGTGCGCATTTCCCATGCGCCTGGCGTTTCCTTTTCACGTTCCTTACTTGTGCGCTCTTTTCCGCTTTTAGACATGTTGGCCGTGCGCTCTCGGCTGTCCACTTCTTTTTGAATGAAGTTCATCAGCTCCTCCACTTTCCAGATATCATCCTCTTCTACTTGTTTGCTGAAGTCTAATGTTATCTCTTCAGGAATGAGCTTCATTAGAATGGGGCACAGTAAACTACCATACGTGTCAGAGACGACTCCCATAGAAGCCAGACTACGAATTTGGATTTCACAGTTATCATACAAATATCTGAGTGATTTTATGTCACTGACATTCTTTACAGGATTAAGATTCAACAATTTGGTCATATGTGCATTAATTACCAAATCCTTTCGGCCAAATCTTTTCTGCAGCAGCTGGGTAGCGTTTTCATAATTGGCTTCAGTTAATGGTAACCCTGCGACTACATTGCCAGCTGCGCTAGTGAGATATGATCTCAGATAACTGAATTTATCTGTTTTCGTAAGGTTGGGATTACTGTTCACTGCTGTGTCAAACTGTCCCTAAAAGTACTGCCACTGGCTGATGTCACCAGAATATTTTTCGATCAGAAGCTTAGGCAGCTTCACATTATTACGCATGGGGTTAGATTCAGACATTTCAGACTCAGCATCATCTTTCGCTCTTTTGAGCGCTCTTCTTATCCTCGTCTTCCACAGTGTTATGTGATCTTGGTATTCTAAGGCTCTTGAAACCTCTTCTTCTAAATGTTCAGTCTTTTTTTCTTCTTCCACATGCAAATTCATTTTAGTCAAACATTCTTCTTTCAACATCATTGCTCCAGTAACTCTTCCAATACATCATTATCCTGTTGTTCTCCAAGCTCGGTGACAATCTTGGTCATCAATCTGTTTACAGATGTTCGGATTGAAGATCTCTTTTTCTTCCGACGGTCGATTTCAGTCATTGTTCCTTTTTTCTGTCTTCTTGTTTGTCTGGCAAACCAATGGACTTTTCGTCCTCTTCTTGCTTCACAATCCCGGGTTTCGGCACCAACTTTTGCAGGACATTATAACAAGGACGACAGCAACTGGAATTCTCTTTAGTTTTCATTTATTTTCTCTCTTCGCATGAGACTTGGTCACATTCATCAACAATCAACATTCAAACAATTCAGAAGGTCCCTATATAATCCCCACCCCACGCTAGTCAGTTCATTGACAATTGTCTGTGTGTGTGACATGACGTCACCACTAAGGTGCGCTTCTTTTGAGCACCTTTAAAGCTGCAACACGGCGCGGCTTGTTTGTGTCTATTCTGGGCTCCGGCCGTTTAGTGGGGCAGGGCTGATGTTTTCCTCCTGAAGGCTGGCACTCTACCGCCACGTCAGCAAGGGTGTATGTGTGTGTGTCTAGGGGGGATGTGTGTGTGTGTGGGAGAGGGGGGGATGTGGCCTTTTCTATCTGATCTCTGTCATCACTCGTGCGTCAGACTGATGTAAAAGAGTGGGTGTTCTCTACCTCTCCTCTCTCATAGGCTCTGTCTGTGTGTGTGTCTGTACTAAGGATCCTGTTTGTATTTCCTTTATTGCTAATAGGGTTTACTTTGTGTTTGTATTATCTCAACAAGTTCAACAAATTGAATAACAAAAAAAAATGTTTAATTAATAATTCCCCGGTGACTAAAATGTAAATGCTTAGTTTCTCTTTGCCAAGTGCGTCTAACGGGTGTGTGTGTGTGTGTGTGAGACTGTGTGTGTGTGTGTGTGTGTGTGTGTGAGAGAGAGAGAGAGTATGTGTGTCCTCTTCCTCTCCCTATGACGTCCAAGTCTGTACATTCTAAATGGACAAACAATGGCTTATTAAAAATGTAGAGATTTATTTTTTGTCAGACTCAGAATTACGGGCACTAATTGGTGATGCATAATTCATTCATTAAGCAGGTGCAACAGTAAAGGCAAGAATTATTTGTTAAGTTATTCAATTGATTAATGTTATGCTGTTAAAAGTGAATGTAAGTGATTCTGGAGAACGCTTGTTGTCAAAATCACTTTTTTTATTTGTAAAAATCAGTGAATATCTCCTCACTACCTGTCTGTACTCATGCTGAAAAAAAATCTTTGTTAATACACAGCCTAGGCTAAGTGGATCAATGCATGAACATGATGGCTTCTTCACATGGTGGCCAATTACAGAGTGCGTGAACTGATTTGAGCACTTCAGTAACACTTTGACATAGTATAGCTGTAACTAGCATCTGTATCAAATCAGAAACCTGTATTGTTGTAACAAGACTCATGTTGAGCGTTTTTTTTCTTCATTATTTGATTAGCTAGCTAGCCCCCCTTTTTTTTAAATTCCCTTTGTTTACATACCAGTTTATGGAGCCTAAGCTGTGTAATAACAGATTTTTGCACACACACACAATATGGACAGGTGGCGCATCGTGAAGAGATATTAAAATTGATCCAAAACACAGAAACTGTAAGAAGTAGAGATTGATTTGGGCTGAACTAGAAACACATTTAGGGAGCTTTTAAATCACTTAAAAATAAAAGGGGCGCACTGGTGGCGTAGTGGATAGAGCGCGTACCATATTGGCTCCGGCCTTTGTTGCAGTGGTCACGGGTTCTAATCCGACCCGTGGACCTTTACTGCAGGTCATCCCCCTTCTCTCTGTCTCCCCATTTCAACTCTGTACTGTCAAATAAAGCTTGAAAATGCCAAAAAAGATCAAATAATTTTTTTTAACCTTTTTTGTCCTGGGAAAAATATTTGGTGGGCTCCATACATTTCTCTATACAGCCTAAAACCCGGCATAGCAGCCAGCATCACATCACTAATAATTTATTGGTCTTAAAAGTGAGTGGGAGTTAACAGTACACACTTTGAACTCCCACTCAAATGATACAGTAATCTGAAATCAATGAGAGCTTGTGAGACTGTGCGTGCCTGCTTTCAGCCTGAGCTCTCCCATGCTCCCTGTATGGAGATTTGTGGCCTTGCGGCCTGTGTACTTAGGTAGGGAAGTGAGTCACCGTCTATGAAAGGGCTTCAAAACACCCTGTCATTTTGATTTTCAGAATAAAATAACTGAATTTCCATCTATTACCTTAATGCAAAGTTTATTAGCAGGAAGAAAAATATATATCCAAATGTTTTATTTTTTTCGAGACTGTCTGGCATTGGATGGTAAAAGGTGGAAGGATTTTTAAAGGTGCAGTGTGTATGAGTCACTGTATATTGTTCTGAAGGCCATGAAAAGGGCTTAAAAGCACAGTGTCCTTTTGATTATCAGAATAAGAGCCCAAGCTTCTATATTTGCCCTGTTCAATGAAGTTTATTTGCAGGTATAACATTTTTGAAATGTTAAAGGTGCAGTGTGGATATCTTGGCTTCATCTAGTGGTGAAAAGTTCTAGATTGCAACGCTCCCTTGCTAACCCATCCCGTTAGGAGAATTTACAGAAGCTATACGTTGGCCTTCAAGGACAAGAAACTAGTTACTAAAGATGGCATCATCCACCACTGCCTCAAGTCTTTCCACAATATCAAGTGATGAGGTGAAGATGTACTTAGTTATTTATTCTATAGTACTTCTTCTTCTTGGTCTTCCAACAGGTCTTTCCCCAAGACGCCCACTGTATATAAAAACATGTACGGCCGTTAAGTTTGTGTGTTCACAGGGTTTTTCCTAGCTCAGAATGGGCCTTTGGGGGGTCAGTACGCGGACCGACTTTTCCATGACCCGCATGCATGCCCAGGCGTGCGGAACATTGATAGTTTAATTACGATTATTGTGTTTTCATGATTTGAGGGAAGCCGTAATAGTATCAAAATTAAAATTCAAGTTATTGTCCAGCCCCTCAAGAAGGATGACTTAAATTGGGATGAATTTGGAGAGGTTTTAAATGGCTATATTTATTCTCAAATGTTATCATTTTGGCGCTGGTGATTTTCCTTCGGCGCTGGGTAAATCCTCTTTGGGGGGGGCGCCGAAAATTTCTCTATGCAGGAAAAACCCTGGTTCAGAGCTACTGTAGGAACATGGCGGATAATCAAACAAAGAGTGAAAACAGGCAGACAGCAGTTTGAACCATAATATAACTTTACAAGCTCTGTGGAGGCAGGATTCATAGCAGCGCTGTTGTATTGGACTGTATTGGTTGGAACCATGTTTACTTAACAAACTGTAAACTGTCCTTTATCAACTCTCACTTCCTCTTCTCCCGGCTAAGATGGGGAGTCTGGTACCTGAGTGTGTGATACTAGAGGTTAGAAATGGTGGTTTCAATGTATCTTTACACAGGCCAAAATCTGTAGTCGTGGGCCAATAATAATGGCTGCACATTTAGTAGTACTTATCTCTCTGCTTATGCCAGCTTTGACAGCGTTCCAAATCGCATACATTCTTTTTCTTCTTCTACCTACTACAGCTGACCATTGAAAAGTAGATAGTTAGTTAGGAAGCAGTATGCTACAATTGGGACATACTTTTACTTACTTGAACTTGCCGCCTGATTTTACATCCGTCTGTTCGTTGGTTGTTTTCACTCGGAGGCTCAGTTGCTCACTTTTGCTGTGCAGTAGATTGCGTTGGGGCCTCTGGCATTGGGCCCTAGTGTTTACGTCTTCAGATTGTAAGAGGAGAAATGTGTGAACATGCAAACTTGGCAGCGATGTCCATCTCTCACTCACTCACTCACTCACTCACTCACTCACTCACTCACACACACACACACACACACACACACACACACACACACACACACACACACACACACACACACACACACACACACACACACACACACACACACACACACACACACACACACACACACACACACACACACACACACACACACACACACACACACACACACACACACACACACACACACACACACACACACACACACACACACACACACACACACACACACACACACACACACACACACACACACACACACACACACACACACACACACACACACACACACACACACACACACACACACACACACACACACACACACACACACAGGCTTTCTGCTGAGTGTCTGTTCTCTGAGCTGAGTTAAGCTGCTGCATTGGCCACTACTACAGAACCTAAATACCACTTTGTTTCTTGTTTCTCAGCACTTCTTGCTTTTCCCAATAGTTGAAAAAAAAGCTTATAGCCGTTTTAAACATAAAACAGTAATTGAATATGCAACTGGTAGTGTTAACAGCCAGGAGATCACACACACAAACAGACATGCACAGACAGACAGACAGACATGCACACACGCACGCACAGACGGACAAACAGAAACACACACACTCTACCCCTCGTTGGAAGACAAAGAAGAAGTACTTATAGAATGAATAACTGACACCAAACTACACCTTTGTTCCTCCTACCTGAAGTAGAGCGTGAGTCATTGTGGCATTCTGCCGAAGGGTAAAGTTACATAAGTTACAAGAACTTACTCTGAATTCATCTGTTGAGTCACTGCACATCTGAGCGACTTATAATGTTTTAAATATTAGATAATTCAAAGCTTAAACCAGCGTTAGCAAATGTGGTTCGTTCAAAATTCTAATGCGTATGCTGAGGTGCTGTAGATTACACTGACTGCAGTTGATGATATATAATAAAATAGTCTTTTAAAATGTTTTTAATGTTTGTTTTTTTTTACTTTCTCTACATTTCGGTGATTAAATATACATACAATATTGAAAATCCCTTCAGATTTGGGTTATTCTTTTAGTTTATGAAGAGAAGAGTTCATATATTGCACATGTACATAATATTAAACTAGACTTAATTGGAAAAATGTATTAATAATCTGGTGCTGACAGTAATTCAAAGATTGTTATTTGTGATTTTAACCTGAAAGAGCTACATTTTGAAAAGTGTTATAGACAGCTGATCTGTGTTTTCTTGTACACACACACACGCGCACGCACTCGCACTCAATGCATTCACAGCTGTTTGCCTCGAGGATAAATGTTTGACATTTCTCTTTCTTCCTCTGCTCAGGTCCTGCTCAGGTTCCCATGATGTCTCCTAATGGTTCAGTGCCTCCAATCTATGTGCCTCCTGGATACGTTTCACAGGTAGTTAATAAGTCTACACTAAAGCCAGTAAAAACCTTATTTCATTCTATCCATCCATCCATCCATCCATCCATCCATCCATCCATCCATCCATCCATCCATCCATCCATCCATCCATCCATCCATCCATCCATCCATCCATCCATCCATCCATCCATCCATCCATCCATCCATCCATCCATCCATCCATCCATCCATCCATCCATCCATCCATCCATCCATCCATCCATCCATCCATCCATCCATCCATCCATATATCCATCCATATATCCATCCATATATCCATCCATCCATATATCCATCCATCTATCCATCCATCTATCCAACTACTCTAAACACTGTGACATTTTTCTGTTTGGTATGATATCGAACTGAAAACCTGGTTCTAAAATAGAAAAAATAAATATTTATGATATCAAAGTAATACACAGCCTAGGCTCATTTGCTTACCTCCCGTTTACAGAGCCAAGGAGCACAACACCAGTTAAAAAAAAGAAGTGTAATCATATATTGATTTCTCCTATTTTAGACCAGATTTTCAAATGCTTTAACATCTGAATTTAAATTGATTTCAATCTTAAATATTTTCCTTGCATAGATCATAGAGGAGAACGGTGTGCGTCGCGTGCTGGTGTTACCTCAGCAACCAGAGTTCCACCCGGGGGGCCACAGCCCGCTGCACCATGCGCCCCCCCCTCACGCCCACCTGCCAGCCTTCATCCCCCATCCCGCAATGATGCCCCCCCCACACCACCTCTACACAGGCATGACCGGGCCCGGGCAGGACATGGGCTCACAGTACATCTCACAGTACCACCCAGCACACATCTACTCAGAGCAGGGTGAGTTTTGGCTACTAAAGCTATAGTGCGTAAATTTTGGATTGTGTAGGTGGATTAATTAGACATAGAAATAAATTAGCTAACACATAGGCTCACAGTACCACCCAGCACACATCTACTCAGAGCAGGGTGAGTTTGGGGACTAAAGCTATAGTGCGTAAGTATTAGACTGTGTAGGTGGATTAAGGCCGTTTTCTAGGGTTGGTGAAAAAAAATCTACTTGTTTTCTTTTCTTTAATTATAATTTTTTTAATTTAATTTATGTATTTTGCTGCCATAGGTAGTAATGTTGACTTGCCTTAAAGTCACATGCATTACAAGCTTCACATTAAAATAGACATAGAATTAAGATAGCTACGACATGGGCTCACAGTACCACCCAGCACACATCTACTCAGAGCAGGGTGAGTCGGGAGACATGTTTGGTCTGTGAGGATTTATTTAAAGGCTCCGTAGTCAACGCTGTGTGATTGAAACTTTGTTGGCTTTAGTTTAGACTAAATCTTTTGCCCTTTTTATATTACTTAGACATTGTAAATGAGGTTCACCCCTCTGTGACCTCTCGAGTATGAATAAAGGTTAACTGAATGAATTAATGAATGAATATTAATCTGTTGGTTTGCTGACAGATCTTGTACTTCTTGTGTGTAACTAGAGCCTCCATTTTGTTTCTCCCAGTCTCTGCAGATTCCCACTCGCAGCACGGCAACCGGCCCCCGTTCCTTCACCGTGACGACAGAACCAGCAAAACATACGAGCGACTGCAGAAGAAGCTCAAGGTCTGTGTCTGTTGTTCTTTCTGTTGTTCTTTATTTGATAGATAGATAGATAGATAGATAGATAGATAGATAGATAGATAGATAGATAGATAGATAGATAGATAGATAGATAGATAGATAGATAGATAGCTGGTGAGATATTTGATGTTGTATGGATTGCACATTATTCAATTCCAAATCTTGGATATTCTTGAGAATTTTTTTTATCTTTGAATTATTATGCTGCTTTTTTTAAGCTTGAATAATATTGGTTCCGGCCTTCGCTGCAGTGGTCGCGGGTTCTAATCCGACCCGTGGACATTTACTGCAGGTCATCCCCCCTCTCTCTCTGTCTCCCCATTTCAACTCTGTACTGTCAAATAAAGCTTGAAAATACACAAAAAAAAATATATAATATTCTATTCATGATTGCTTTGTATTCAGGAGCGCCAGGGCTGTGTTGGCGGAGGAGGGTTACACGTGAAGGACAGCCCGCCCTCCTCACCTCAGAAAACCTGCCTCAGCCCCTCGGCCGCAGACATCCACAACGGAGTGGAATCTGAGCAGCAAAGCTACGCACTGTCTACGGACAAACAGACAGGCAGAGGCAAGAACGGAGGTAAGGAGGTCAAAGGGGAATACACGGGACTCTTAAAGCTATAGTGCACAGTTTTCTGCTTTGGGTACTTTTTTAACTTTTTATACTTAAAGTACGTTTCCTGATTATAGTTAATACAGGACTTTTTTTTGTACTATAGTGTTTTTTACTGTTTTATTAGTGCTTTTACTTGAAGTGTACACCAGTTTGTAAACACTGCTGTTTTATGGAGCTGGTGGAGCTAAATCAACCTTGTGTCAACTCGTTTGGCATTGGCTTGAATTTAACCAACATTAATTTAAATTAAAAAGTTACGCACTTTAGCTTTAAATGTTCATGAAACAGTCAAATGTTTCTTTAAATGACCTGTAAGGGCAAACAAGACCATCAGTGAAAAGAATACTATTTTTATTAAGTTTTTATTAAAGCCTTTGTCACATATCTTAACAATTTGTTCTCAATTTTTTCTCATTCATAAAAAACTTCATTATTTCCGACCAACATTTCCCTGTGTTTCTCCCCTCAGAGCTGGACGAAGAGGCCCAGGCCTTGCAGACACTCCTGAGCACCATCTCTAAACCAGTGGTTAGTATTCACACAAAGAGACATCTTTCCATATTTTTTTTTACTCTCATCCAATTAACTAGAATTTGCATGATTTTATGTCTCCATTAAGGCTGTGTTCATGCAAACTGGTACTGATGCAAATGTGTTGCGTCATTAAACATTCTATTAACGTCTGTGATGAATTCGTGCGGATGTTTCACTAATGCAGTTAGGACCTGCTGACTAGTAAACAAGTGGGGATCTCTTATTCCCAAATGTCCCTCCATATATACTATGCTATGCTGGCAGTTACTAAAAAGAAAAAACAGCTTTTTAAAAGAAGCAATGAATAGGTCTCACATCTTTGTGGTACAATTATTTATTATGTCCCAAAATATAATAAAACATTTATATAAGATTAAAGGTGGAGTCAGTGATTCTGGGGAATGCTTATGTCAATGTTTTTTGTTGTCAAAATCAAATAATATCTCCTCAAGATCCGCTACCTGTCCGTACTGTGTGTGTGCTTGTGTGTGCGCTGAAAAGAAAATCCAGTGTTTAAACACAGCCTAGGCTCTGTAAACTGGTGTGTCAAAAAGGGTACAGGTAATGTAGACAAAGGATGCCCACCGTAGCCAGCAACATGCCCGTTTACAGAGCCTAGGCTGTCTATAAAAAAAATTATAATCCAGGTAGCGGATTGTGAGGAGATATTCACTGATTTTGACGAAAAAGTGATTTTGACAACAAGCATTCTCCAGAATCACTGACTCTACCTTTAATTTGGGGCAATACTCGGATATATATAGAGATAGACATATATGCAAAAGTCACATTACTTGTTATTCCTTGAAAAAAACTCTAGAAAAAGCCTGGTTTAATGGTAGTAACATTTCAAAACCATAAAAATTAAACTAGCTTTTTTATAACACACTAGAGTGGTAACAGTGAACCAGAAATAGACTGTCTTTGACCTCATTGGAGATGGGATGTGTCATGCACTCTGTCTCCAAGGTGTGAACCTGGTAATAGTAGAAAATGAGTCTATTGATAAATGATGAAGTACAGGGGAATGTGTCTAATACAGGGAGAGGGAAGGAACGGTGTAAAGTGTTTTTTTTTCCTGTCTTTGCTGCTTCCATGTCAAAATAGTATAATATCGGGGCGCTCCGGTGGTGTAGTGGATAGAGCGCGTACCATATTGGCTCAGGCCTTCGTTGCAGTGGTCGCGGGTTCAAATTCGACCCGTGGACCTTTACTGCAGGTCAAAAAAAGATAGTATAATATACATCTACTAATATATTTTCACCTCAACATGTTATAACACCTGCATTATGTGTATGAGTGCGTATGAATGGGTGAATGTGGTAAGATATGTAAAGCGCTTTGGGGCTGAGAAAATCGGCTAGAAGGCGCTATATAAGTCAAGTCCATTTACCTGCATTATGTAGTAATCTGCTGCATGTTGTCATAATCGGCATGGAAGCTATATTTAATAGACGCATTTTTGTAATACATTATTAAGTAATGGACCATTTTATATTACATTTTCATTTAAAATAAGTGCAACTAGAGTGTCCCCCTAGAGCAGGGGTGGCCAACCCGCGGCTCGCGAGCCGCATGCGGCTCTTTGCCCAGCTTCGTGCGGCTCTTCAGTTCATATCAAATTATGTGATTATAATTTTTTTTTTTATACTTTTTTTTTGTGTGGGCCTATGTGTGTGCATGTTCGCAAACGTTTCATGCGGCTCTTACGTTCGTTTTACATGTTGTCTATTATTTCATTTTTTATTTTATTAATGTGTAGGCCCTATGTGTATGCCTGTTCGCAAATGTTTAATTGAGGACGCAACATAACGTTCGCAAACGTTTGGTGCGGACGCAACATAAAACTGCCCGCTCAGCTTGGAGGGAGGTTTTCCGTGAGTAAACTATTTGTGTCAAGTTCGCTGCGAAACAGAGTGGGAGAGTTCATATTTTTTGTTGAACGTTATGGCAGGCCATTCTGCCTTATATGCCAGGTGTCATTTGCGCATTTCAAGGCTTCAAATCTTCGGCGCCACTTCAGCTCTCTCCATGCTAAAAGTAAGTCCCACAAAGCAACATGCATAGTAAGAGAAAAATGCTATTTTAAATTGTTATAGTTTTGTTTGTGGACTTGGTTGAACTGAGAGTTTGTGTGTGAGGCAGTGCACACAATGTTCATTGTTGAAAATGACTGCCCTGTCGTCTTTAGTACTAGTAGGAGTCCAGTCCTGTCATTATCACAGGGGCGGCCTTAACGATCTGGGGGCCCGTTTCAAGTCCTAGTGTGGGGCCCCCTGTTTTTTTTTTTTTTTTTTTTTTTTTTTTTTAATAAATAATACTTGTGCATGCATGTGCAAGCTCCCCGCGAAAATAAAAACGCCCCCCCCCCCCCCAATTTTCAATTACTAAATTAATGGTAGGACTGTGGCCACTAGAACTGGTCTCTGGTCAGCAAAGGTCTTGAAAAAAGCACAAGTGTGCTTGTGACATGCGTGCCACCCATGCATGTGTATAGGCACGTGTCCCAGCAGATTTTTGAAATCTGAATAAAAAAATTAAAGTTTGTAGTTAGCGAGTGTAACATGTTCTTAGCAAGGGCAGACTTTCATAAATAAAGGTTTATTTTTTTAGCAAGATATTTGGTCAAAAGCTAGTGGTCATCCGTCCCTCTGTGCAGTTGTTAGGCATCTGGCTGCTAGCAAGTTATGTTGTCTTGCTAATTTTACTATTCATCTGAGCTGAAATAAATATTGACTTTTTCCTTTATTATCTTCGCCAGAATGCACCAGAATGCTTAGATTACATGTTAAAAACACAAAAAAATCGTCTGGGGGGGGATGCCCCCAGACCCCCCTTCAGGGGTTTAGTTTTCTGACAAACATTACAATGGATACTAACATGATTTGGGCATTTGGGATTATAAATCATCTATGAATTGGTTGTACAGCATATCACATGCTATTCATTCAGGGGTGCGATGGCCACCCCACTCTAACTCTGTGGCCCACCTTGGCCACCCCCAGTCAAAATTTCCTGGAATCGCCACTGTGTGTACCCGTGTGTACGATGTGGCTCTTTGCAGTAACACAGTAAAAAATGTGGCTCTTTGTCTC
>NC_137232.1:14141374-14166374 GCF_949987685.1 Ammodytes marinus | reverse complement strand
TTAATTATTTGTATATAGTAAACTATAATATAGCGATTGAAGGAGTTGGGATTTGAAACCACAGTTTTGGGCCTCCTGGTAACACTAGTTTAAAACAGAAGACAATGGTGGCCTGGAATTCATAGTCCAAGTTTTTTGTCCGAAAAGTGATAACATTTATTTATTTTTAAGAAAGTAAGAATTTAATTGAATACATTTATTTCAGACATATGAAAAATAATAATACTTAAAAAAAAAAATCAGTTCAAATTAGTTCACAAATAAAAAAGCTTTTTGCAACATATATTCAATAAACCACCATTCATATGTCTAAACGGAGTAAAAACTAATTAAAGAAAAACGCCCAACCCTAGAAGGCTTCATATGGAATATTAGTTTTATGTATATTTTATATTTCACACTATATATGTAATTTCTGCTATTTTTTTTTCTTCAGGCTCCATGTGACAACGGTTCCAAAATCCAAAACTACGTTCTCCAATGGGATGAGGTAATTATAAATTTTTTATTTATTTATAATGAACACTGCACCACACGATCATGTCTTTAAGCTATAGTGCGTAACTTCTGTCACCCTCAGTTTATAAACACTGCCATACTGAGAAATACAGAGAGACTTTTGTGGAGCTGACAAGCTTAATCAACTTTGGTTCAACTCATTTGGCGATGGCTTGAATATAACAAAACATTAATTTTAGTGCTGTCAAACGATTAAAATATTTAATCGCGATTAATCGCATTAATGTCATAGTTAACTCGCGATTAATAAAATGATCTATTCTAGCCTAAATGTCCCTTGATTTCTTTTTGTCACATTATTTCTTCTCATTTTAATGCTCTTATCACACCCATTCTCTACACCCTTGTAATTCAGTGTATTTATTATAAAATATCATAATTTGCAATTCAGTGCAAATAGCCCATATGTAGATCCCCCCACACCTACCCCTACAACAGCATACCGCATAGCATTTATTATAGGCTACTATCTATGCAGCATACACAATCATAATTGGAACTTTTTTATTTAAAAACCAAACCATAAAACAACATAGGGTAGGCTTATATAAAACAAGTATTAAGGCTAAATTAAACTGGTTGTTTTAGGCCTAAATGTTTTGGCAGTCGTTTATCCACGGCTTATTTCAGACTGTGGTGTAGACACACCATACGCTTGTGTGCAGGTGGATGACATGGCGCTGCTGCAGCCGAGGCTTCAGTCGCCCTTCGTAGCGAAAATGAAAGTGAAAATGAATGACTGCCGGCTGCCACTAACATTCATGGAGGTTTTGGTGGAGGCGCAGGGTTATAAGTAGGACTTTAGCAAATGTCAAGCTTTCTTTTCTGTTATTTTTTCCCGTAGTCCCAGAGTCACAACCATGGTGTCACAACACGAAAGAAGCTACTAGTGAAGGTCGCGTAGCTGAGCTAGGAACTGCTAGGTTCCGGTTTATACTTCAAAATAAAAGTCCGAATTGACTAGACGTTTAGCCGTTTAGCCAGTTAAATGATTTTAATGTGGAATTACGCTGTAGGACATGTTCCGTTAGAATTAACAGTAACTAAACTGCGAGCCATATGTATAGTTTGTGGTGTTTCAATTGTTCTAACATTACTAGTTGATGCAACAGCATGTGAAGAAAAAAACACAACGTTTGCCATGACGAGCGTTAATCGCGCAATAAAAAAATTATCGCCGTTAAAATGGGTTTGCGTTAACGCCGTTAATAACGCGTTAAACTGACAGCACTAATTAATTTATATGAAAAAAGTTACGCACTATAGCTTTAAATTTGAACTGTTCTTCCCAAATATTCTTAATAACTAAAGACGGTGTTTTGGCACAGGGTAAGGGCACAGGAACGTACGAGCAGTGCTACTATGGACCTCAGAAGCAGTACAGAGTGACCAAGCTTTCTCCTGCTTCTAGATACTCCTTCCGCCTTGCCGCCAAAAATGACATTGGTCTCAGGTAGGAAGTTGGAACCATAACACATTGCCACATTATTTCTTTGTTGTTGTTGGATTTATGACACAATAAGTATTTTGCACCAATCACAGCAGTTCTCAGCTCGAACTTTACCATAAAAACAATGACTGTTGCCATGGAAATAGTTTGATATGGCCACGCCCACACAGTCCTTTTTTTATACTAAGTTTATAATAATAATGAACATTTATTTTCTGATTTTATCGAGACACACATTTTTTGTTGTTGTTACTATTTAAGACCAGGTTTCCAGAGGCTTAAAAGCTTCAAGGTCACCTTTTAAAATGCTTGAAAAGTACTTCAATTCATTCTTAAAACAACTGGATGAACCCTGATTCTTTCTCTCTCTCTCACTCACTCACTCACTCACTCACTCACTCACTCACTCACTCACTCACTCACTCACTCACTCACTCACTCACTCACTCACTCACTCACTCACTCACTCACTCACTCACTCTCTCACTCTCTCACTCTCTCTCTCTCTCTCACACACACACTCACACACACCCCCCCCCCATCCCACCCCCTCTCCAGTGAGTACAGTGAGCCCGTAGACCTGTTCACGTCCTGCAGTGTGCCTGTGCCACCCTGCCCCCCTGACCTCTCCCTGGCTGGAGTCACCTGGCTGTGTGTCAAGTGGCAGCGGCCCATCAGCTCCCCCAAAGAGGACGACATCTACTATGTACTGGAGATGGACGAGGAAGGATCGGTAGGTCTAGAAGTCTGTTTTCTCTCTCTCTCTCTCCCTCTGTCTCTTTCTCCCTCTGTCAATCTCTCTCTCTGTCTCTCTCTCTCTTTCCGTCTCTTCCTCTCCCTCTGTCTCCCTTTCTCCCCCCCTCTCTCTCCTTCTGTCTCCCTCTCTCTCTCTTCTCTTTCTCTCTCTCCCCCTCTCTCTCCCTCTTTCTCCCTCTCTCTTTGTGGTTGGAAGAGGAAGGCTCTGTATGTCTATGAGTCTATTTTTAAACATCTTATGAGGAACAAAACGGTGAAAACACCAAAACACTCTAGTTGAACAAAAGTAAAAAAAGCCTTTATTGATGCGGCTAATGCACTGGCAGAAAGAATAAAATATGCTCCATCTAACGAGGAACTTTTTAATGTTTCTGTGAGTCTAATTGTTCTTCTGATTATTGCACATATTGGAAAGTAACCTACAAAATTGCAACCGCCTTTCAAACTCCAAGGCATTTTTACAAGAGGTCATCAAATGTACATGATCTCCTAGGTGAATTTTTCCTGGTTAATATGTAAAAAAAAAAATCCAAATTCCTATGTCAGGGGGCTAACCGCCACCTGTCCGTAATGTGTTAGCGCTGAATAAAAAATGCAGTGTTGATACACAGGCTAACGCGCCCCACACACATCCTACCTCTACTGCGCGTCTACCTCGGGTCTGCGTCTGGCTTTTGGTCACAGACTGTGAAATCAACGTAGAGCGAGCACACATCCAACCTCAGACGCACTGCTGAGGCGCGTCGGAGGCACGTCTGCAGCGCCGCTCCCCTTCACCTCAGGAGGCTCGCCTATTTTTTTCTGAGAGCAGCGCGTCTCTCTCGCGTCTCTGTGCTTTAACTGATAGAGAAATACTCTGTTGACAGTCATACCAGCAGCATTCACTCTAGTTACACGTTTACCCGGTGTGTTTATTTCAAAATAAAACATCCCTCAGTCGTATACGCGAATAATCCCTTTATTTCACGATTTAATTGTGCAATCAAAATCCGAGGGATTTAAAACCTAATTTTCAATTAGTTCTGGCATTTCATTTTTGGATAAATGACACATATAGAGATCCAATATAGTGAAGAAATAAAAAAGATCATGATGAGCGCAACAGTTTTCCGTTGCTCTATCTGTGTCTACGGCCTTCTTCTTCCCCGACCACACCCCCCTCTCTCTCTCCCGTATAAATCAGTAAAGTGATTTTTGAAATACTCTGCTGAGAGTCATATTGACTTCATACTGGCAGCTTTCGCTGTAGTTTCACAATTTCCTGGTGTGTCCCCTTCAAAATAAAACTTCCAACAAGCGAAAATATGGCAAAAAAAAAAGAAAAAAAATGGCAATGGGGCGCACGGATTACTGTCCAGACTCAATATAAATCATATGCATCATAGATGACATGAAAGAACTTCATTTTTAATGGGAATTATCTATGAAAACTCTATGTAGAAAGATAGGGCTTTTAGAAACAGCGCTGCAGCAGCAGCTGCTGAGACGTTGCATGTGTGTCCGAGAAAAGTCCGAGAGAGGCAGCAGTAAGGTAACGCGACGCGCTCCAGAGGTAGACGCAGGATGTGTGTGGGGCGCGTAAGTCATGCATTAACACTGGATTGTTTTTTCAGCACACACAGCCATTGTTTGTTGTCACTCCTGCCTGCAGACATAGCGCCTGCCTTTGAAAACACCTAAAAGTTCCCCTGTCCCCTGTAGCTGTGTGTGTGTGTGTGTGTGTGTGTGTGTGTGTGTGTGTGTCTGCTTGTGTGTCTGTCTGTCTGTCTGTAGTAGCACTCCACTCTGTTTCCGTGGCTACACTGTCTCTCCTATAAAGCCCTGTCTCACTCTCTTCCTTGTCTGTGTCTCACCTCTTTGTTTCAGGGTTATGGATTCCAGCCGAGCTACGACGGTGAGGAGCTCAGCTGCACCGTCAGAAACCTGCACCGCAGCACCAAGTACAAGTTCAGGGTGAGAGATAAGAGTGCGCTGTTATGATTTAAATTCATGTAGAATCGCTGGACATATAAATAATAAAAGTTATTTTTTATTACCTTAGAATGAGCCTTTTATATTTACATAGGAGCGGGGCGCTGAGGCCTCCAAGTTGCACCACAATGTTTCTACTAGGGGTGTGAACGTTTACAAAAATGTCTAACCGTGTACACGACGGAATTTTTTTCGTGTACACGGTTAACCGTGACGTCATTGTCTTCGCGCGCCTGCCGTCCTGTAGGCGCGCGCACACACACACACACACATACGCGTTCGTTCGCCTGTAAACACACAGTTGAAATGAACTACGCTCGTTTACACACCTCTTATAATAGGTCCATGGCACAAACACAAACACACACACACGTTCGCCTGACATGTGCGCCGTCATTATCGCGCTTCATTCATTTCCTGATTAATATAGCCTATCGCTTTCTACATGTCCACGTTCATGCAGGTTGAACAGGTGTTATAAAGTTCGGGCTACTTACGAGCTTAGTTCACGTCAACCGAGTAACTTTAATCTTTAGGTTATCTTTCATCACTCTTCCGTGGCTGTGAGTCGAGCACCGGCACGGCGACTCCCCGTGTGTGTGTGTGTGTGTGTGTGTGTGTGTGCGCGCGCCGATACACACACTCACACACTCGCCGAGGGACAGACCGATTCGGCAGACTAGCTTTTATCATCCCCAATTAGTTTAGGCCTACTAGTGATGTAAAATCAATAAATACGTGTCTCCAGAACATATTTAAAAACTTTGAAAAAAAGACAATTTTAAATTTGAAGATTTTTTTTTTTAAACGGTTTTCGTTTATTGATTTTTCCTAAACGGTTATGATTTACTAAACGGTTACACGTGTACACGTGCACACCCCTAGTTTCTACAGTAGCACAGATAGTCCAACCACAGAGCCTTATGTTTTGTCATTGGTGTGAGCAACAGGTGTAATATAGGCTGTGTCTGTATCTGTGTGTGTGTGAATTAATTAATTTATTTATTTATTTATTTATTTATTTATTTATTTATTTATTTATTTATTTATTTATTTATTTATTTTTTTTTTTTTTTTTTTTTTTTTTTTTTTTTTTTTTTTTTTATTATGTGTCATGTCCAAACAAGGACCCATCCCCTTCAGGATTATAAGACACCAACAACTGTATCAAATTCAAATGATAACATTCACTTCTTGTAAATGGTGATCACATTTCACAGTAGGATAACAAGGAAACAGACGCAAACAAAAGAAAAGAAAAGAATAGCAAACGTAAAGATCTCATTTATAAGTGTTTTTTGTTCTCTTGGCCCAGGCGTGTGTGTGTGTGTGTGTGTGTGTGTGTGTGTGTGTGTGTGTGTGTGTGTGTGTGTGTGTGTGTGTGTGTGTGTGTGTGTGTGTGTGTGTGTGTGTGTGTGTGTGTGTGTGTGTGTGTGTGTGTGTGTGTGTGTGTGTGTGTGTGTGTGTGTGTGTGTGTGTGTGTGTGACAAGCTTTAGCGAGGGAGCGTACAGAGGCACACACACACTATGACTCATCTGTTTGCAGCAACTGACAGCACAAACACTCTTCTGTGTATAACATGCTGGTCACAGTTTGGGATTTCCATTTAGACATTTTTTTTCTGACCAATAACCGCCACTCATTAAAGGTGTTAATATTCTATATATACTTTATTTCAGTGAACACACAGTACAGACAGGTAGCGAATCATGAGGAGATATTCATTGATTTGGACAAAAAGTGATTTTGACGACGAGCGTTCTCCAGAATCACTGACTCCATCTTTAATTTTTGAAGTGTGTGTGTGTGTGTTGCCTGCTGAGAACAGACATCACTACATCATTACACTGCACTGCGGGGTATTTGGAAATGCAAAGAGAGAGGGAGGGAGTCTAGAGAGTGACTAAATGAACATTTCTATCATTTGTATAATTTGTAGCATATGGTAGATTCTTTTGGTAATACAAACCCTTCTATCTGGAGTGTGCCAGCAGTGTCTTAAAAGCAGTACAAGTATTGAATTTCCTTTATAAGGCTCTTACATGTTTTGATTTCCCTTTTAAATTCTTGTAGAGGGGTCGTTATGTGACAAATAAGCACTTTTGGATTTTGATATTGAGTTTAGACACATACTTCAAGGCAAGTTTATTTATATAGCACAATTCAGACACAAGGCCATTCAAAGTGCTTTACAGGGGCATGAAATACATCAAGATTAAAATACATCAAGTATAGAATAGACATTAGAAAAGCAAATGTAAAATATGACTTAAACCTATTTCCGTGGGACTCTAACCCACTTCACAATGATATTGGTACAGTTTATCAATGTGAGTATATTCATTTGAGTTTTTATTAATGTGCGTTAAAAGTACTTTAAAATCAGTCAGAATTTCCATTATATCCTTCCTACTTTTGCCAGTATAGCCTTGACGTTGGCATGTCAATTTAATTTTAAGTTGCATATAAACGGTATTAAAATCACTTAGAGATAACTTGGATCTTTCTGGGGGCACGCTGTATCCAGAATTGCTTTTATAAATTATTTGGTGTGGATTTGTCTGGCTCTGTGAGTCAAGCTTCCTAATTCCTTTAACCTTGTATTTATTTTTAAGATTTTTTTGCATTTTCAAGCTATATTTGATAGTATAGAGTTGAAATGGGGAGACAGACAGAGAGAGGGGGGGGGGATGACCTGCAGTAAAGGTCAACGGGTCGGATTTAAACCCACGACAACTGCAACCAGGCCTAAGCCAATATGGTACACGCTCTATCCACTACATATTTATTAATATGATCATTATGTTCATATAAGTGGTGGACAGATATTAATACTTGTTGTCACCTACTGTCAAACATAGGAATGTTAAGGAGGTGCAGAGGGGGCACTTAACATGCCTGTTGCCTGCTGCTTCCTCTGATAACTGAGTTTAATTTTAGCACAACAGACTGACTATGAAGTCGTAAACGCTAGTAGTAGGAATAGAACCACTTGTGTAATTAAAGAATAAAAACCTATTCTGAATTTAAAGGAGGTTGAAGTAATTCTTTATTTTTGTGCTTGTCAAGAAAATAATAACGAAACCAACAATGCAAATGACTGTTGCTAAATTATTTTTCTCTCTCTGTCTGTAGCACTCAGTCCCAAGGCCATTTCTTCCTTCTGAAAAGATAGATATTCATTAAAAAGGGTTACAAATACATGGTTTCGTTTAAGAAAAAAATTATAAAAAAAAGTAATTTTCAACTATTTTCATACGGACACTACCTAATAGAAATTCCCATCCAGATGCACAGCAGACCTTGAATTTATTGTTTATAAGTTTTTCAACTTATAATAATGTGTTGATCTCGTCTAGCTTATGTTTTACTGTATTGCAAATATTATATAATAATATATTATAAGGAACATCATGTGTCCTTGTGGTAATAGCTTCTGTGTGACTGTCTGTTTATGACAGGTCAAGTTTAGTCCCCGGTGATTCATCTAAACCATTTAGTCAAGAGTCAGAGAGTCAAACCGGTTAGAATGAAAACACGTCAGAATGAGAGAGTGAGTGGAATGACGGAGAGAGACAAATAAAAGAGAAAAAAATATATGTAATTATATACAGAGAACTAAGCCACATTATTGCTAGCCTGGGCTCTGTATTAACATCAGTTTTTTTAGCACACACACACACACACACACACACACACACACACACACACACACACACACACACACACACACACACACACACACACACACACACAGACAGTATGGACAGGTCGTGAGGAGATATTTACTGATTTTGACAAAGTGATTTTGACAAGCATTTTCCAGAATCACTGGCTCATTAACTGTATCCTCACTACATGTGTTTTCATGCTCTCTCCTCCATTTTAAATTCTCGTTGTACATAGTATTATAACAATTCTATTCTATGGTATTTTGTTAATACGCACGGGGTGAGCGAAAATGTAATTTCAAATGGTGTGTGTGTGTGTGTGTGTGTGTGTGTGTGTGTGTGTGTGTGTGTGTGTGTGTGTGTGTGTGTGTGTGTGTGTGTGTGTGTGTGTGTGTGTGTGTGTGTGTGTGTGTGTGTGTGTGTGTGTGTGTGTGTGTGTGTGTGTGTGTGTGTGTCTTACATTGCATGTGTGTGTTTCAATTGACAAATAAAGCGACTTAACTTAACTTAACATACATCAACTGTATCTATTGTATTGCAGGTGGCAGCGTATAACTCAGAGGGAAAGAGCAACCCGAGTCCTGTGGTTGAGTTCATCACAAACCCCGACCGGCCCAGCTGTCCCTGTAGACCTGTCATCAGAGGCAGGGTCCAGCCCAACAGCTTTAAGATGGCATGGGGTGAGTGTACTCGTTTTTATAGCATTTTTTTTTACATGTTTTTAGGTACAAAACTGATCATAAATCAGACAATTAACAACATATGAACAAATCCTTCTGTAATAACCTTCAGAATAGTGCTGAGAATGATTATGAAAAGTTTAGTTGATGTACAGTAAGTTATTTAGAAGTTGAGATTTTTGGTTCAGAGTGTTGAAAAAAATAAACTAATGTTGAGATAATGGCCGTTAAAGATGGTTGTATAGGAGAAATAAACAGACGCATAGAGTCAAATAAACACCTGAATGTACATTTCAGATCTTTTTATTTATACTAGATGAAAGAAGACATGTTAAGGCTCAATTATTGAGTTAATTGTCCTACATATCGTAGTAGAAATGGAGTTGCTGACATGACCAGGCTACGTAGTTGAGACTTGTGTATGTTCATTTTAATAAATCATTTCTTATGTTTTGGTTTGTCATTTAGAACCTCCAAAGGAGAACGGTGGAGCAGAAATTACCAAATATGTTGTGGAACTGTCTGAAGGCTTGAGCGGTAAGTTCCAAATGGTGACAATAGAAAATACCTTTTGTGAAAATCAGTGAATATCTTCTCACGATCCGCTACCTGTCTGTACTGTGTGCGCTGAAAAGAAAATCCAGTGTTAATACACAGCATAGGCTCTGTAAACTGGCATGTTACTAGCTACGGTGGTCCCCTTTGTTAACATACCCCTTGTCGACATACCATTTTACAGAGCATAGGCTGTGTATTAACACTGGATTTTTTTTCAGTGCTCACACACAGTACGGACAGGTAGTGGATCATGAAGAGATATTCACTGATTCTGACACAAAAGGATTTTGACAACAAGAATTCTCCAGAATCACTGACTCCACCTTTTAATGTGAACATTATCTTTATGGAGATTGCAGACATTAGTTAATTAAACTAAATTAAAACTGTGTTGTGCCTTTAATCAGTTTTTCCCTCCTGTCTCCCATGTTATTGGTCACTGTCTTTTTATGTTTCTTGCCAGGGTGTAACTGTAAACGTAATTTCCTTGCTCTGTGTAAACATGTGCAATGACAAATAAAGCTGATTCTGATTCTATAGGGTTGTCATGGGAGCTGGTTTACTCACAACACACACGCACGCACACATATATACACACACACACACACACATAACATGTATTTATGCCTGCAGGGTTGTCATGGGAGCTGGTTTACTCAGGGCCGGCCATGGAGCATGTGTGTGAAGGTCTGAAGCCGGGCTGCTCCTATCAGACCAGAGTCTACTGCATGAGTGAGGGAGGGCAGAGTCCGGTGAGGCACAACGCACGCACGCACACATATACACACACATACATTGTTACACACACATACATTGTTATACACACATACATTGTTTCACTCACTCACTCACTCACTCACTCACTCACTCACTCACTCACTCACTCACTCACTCACTGTCACACACAGTCTCACACACAGTATATTTATGTTTGACATTTCTAACCACGAATAAAACGGTACAAAATAAAAAACATTAATTTCCATTTAAAAAAAGACCAAAAGTATTGTGTATTATATTGAGAACTTTCACACACAGTGTTTGTATTTCAAAATGAATGAATCTTTCATCTGTCCGTTTTATAATTGAACCTACGACCAGTATAATCTTTACATTTGAATCCATGACACATATTTTCTAACCTATAGTTTTTTTTTCTTACTCAAAATAGTCTTTGTAACCCTCTTTAACAATGACGATCCCTCCACCCAATTATGTAAACAAGACTCTCACAGCTTTCAATTGGACAATTTTCACTTTTCAGACCTTTGCACTGTTATGTGTGAGTCAGTGAGTGAGTGTGTGTGTGTGTGTGTGTGTGACTGCATCCAATTGAGTTTGTTGACAAACTATTCTATTATTTATTTATTCTATGTTATTCATGCATATTTTATAACCTACATTATTATTTTTTACGAACTCAAAATGGATTTACAATTACAAATGCAGGATCCCTTCACCATTGTAAACAAAGACACTCACATAATTGGCCGATGCATTCACAACAATGTAGATAGTAAAAACAAAAATTGTGCATTGTTTTTCTATTTGCCCGCTGTAACATTAAATTTCTTGGCTGTTACTCTGTTAACCGTTTTGTCAGGCGTGAACCACACCACATCACCACGGTTGATGTGCTAAATTTTCCATGAATAATTCTATATATTTTTTCTTGCACTCTATTTCTGGTGCATTTTAATAGGGAATTGCGATTCATACAGTGTCCTATGTAGAGAGATTCATTAAACTATGCGTCCTGGTGTGTAAGCACAAGACAAAGGCCTCGCTAGTCGATTAGCCGCCGCCGCGTGTAGCACAGGATGTTTTTCTTAATTAGTTCAGTTCACAGACACTTTTCATCAGATGTTAGTGCATGCATTTATTCATAGCAAGGGCTTGTAAAGGAAAAATGAGTCATATTTTTGTGTGTGTTAGAGATCGTGCCTTTTGGTGCTGCAGTGCAATGTGACATAACGCTCACATGTTTTGCCTTTTGTCACATAAGTTGAGATTCGTAGAAGATATTTTTTACCTTCACACGCAATCCATAGAAGAAAAAAAAGATTCTATAATTTTTTTTTTGCACACAGCACTGAGACATGCTGTCTTCTGATTGGTCAATCACGGAATTCTACAGACAGACATGTAGTTTAGTCAGTACTCTTCTTATTCATCCACGCATAATCGCATATTGTAGCTTGAATCAGTCTTGCTACAATAATCTGTTGAAGATTACACTTGTTATCGTGTGTGTGTGTGTGTGTGTGTGTGTGTGTGTGTGTGTGTGTGTGTGTGTGTGTGTGTGTGTGTGTGTGTGTGTGTGTGTGTGTGTGTGTGTGTGTGTGTGTGTGTGTGTGTGTGTGTGTGTGTGTGTGTGTGTGTGTGTGTGTGTGTGTGTGTGTGTGTGTGTGTGTGTGTGTGTGTGTCTCTGTGTCTCTCTGTGTGTTTGTGTGTGTCGTTTGTGGAGATTAACATTGTACTTGTTTCTTCTTCTCTTCTTTCATTACTTGCGGTGTTGTGCTCCCTCTCCAGCTGTCTGAGACCCTCCAGGTCGGGACGCCCGCGGTGCCCCCCGGACCCTGCCAACTCCCTCGCCTGGTGGGCAAGCCCAAAGCTAGAGAACTGCTGCTACGCTGGGGTCAGTGTCTGTCTGTCTGTCTGTCTGTCTGTCTGTCTGTCTCTATGTCTCTATGTCACTCTGTCTGTCTGTGTGTCTGTCTGTCTGTCTGTCTGTCTGTCTGTCTCTATGTCACTCTCTCCCTGTCTGTGTGTCTCTCTCTCTGTCTGTCTTTGTCTCTCTCCCTCTCTCTAAGAATGATCCAAAATGCCTCCAAAACATGTTTCCCAGGGCCAAACAAACTCCTGTTTATTGATTGTCCCCCTGTTGCTTCCCCAGGCCCGTCCCAGTCAGACGGAGGCAGCCCCGTGTCCCACTACAGTGTGTCAGTGAGCGGGTCGGAGTGTGAGGAGAGAGAGGTGTACCAGGGGCCAGACACAGACTGCTGTGTGGCCGGGTTACTGCCCGGGAAGACCTACTGCTTCAGGCTCAAGGCTGCTAACAAAGCCGGGGTGAGAACCACTGGAAATACTCTCTGTCTGTCTCTGTCTGTCTATGTCTCTCTCTGTCTGTCTCTCCGTCTCTCTCTGTCTGTCTGTCTGTCTGTCTGTCTGTCTGTCTGTCTGTCTGTCTGTCTGTCTGTCTGTCTGTCTGTCTGTCTGTCTGTCTCTCTCTCTCTCTCTCTCTCTCTCTGTCTGTCTCTCTCTGTCTCTCTCTCTCACTGGAAAAACACATCTAGGATTACTGAAGGAGTATAAGGGCAACTTTGAGTAAATAAAAAAATAACAATAAATTTTTAATAAATATTTTTGAACATGGACAATATTATTTGAGTTACTTATTTGTTGCTTATATGTCGCTGAGGATACCACCTGTACCAATTGTCAAAAAATTAATTAAAGAATTGTGCTACATGCTATCAACTAGGGCTGCAACAACGAATCGATTAAAATCGATTACTAAAAGCGTTGGCAACAAATTTGGTCATCGATTCGTTGAGTCGCGCGATTAATACGTCACTCGTAGGCGCGGCACTGTTTACATCCAGCCGCCGACAGGTTCATGCACGCCCACAGCGAGCCTTCCACACGTGAAGCGTTTTAAAAAAAAAAAACTCCTTCAACTCAGTATCCGTCTAGTCCAAAAAAACTCTGGTTGCGTTCCGAATCGCATACTTTCTACATAGTATGTAGAAAAAAGATTTAGGATGTCCCGATTCTTGTGGCCAGATTTAGGATGGTTAGAAGTACCCGGATGTCCTAATTCATGCGGCCAAGATTGTTAGTGTTGAAAAGTGCATCCTATTTGGGCGATTCTGACCCACAATCCAGTGCGCACGTGAAGTGACGTAACATCGACGAAGCCTCCATATGAAAACAAACGGGGATGCGACGGATATAAAAGCAAGAGGCAAGATCAAGGCGCAATGTTATGATGAAATAAGAGAGTAAAGTATGTCCCAATAGTATGCCTACTGCATCCTAACTAGATTATTTTTATCGTCGGATGTAGTATGTAGAATAGAAAAAAGAAAGAGTATGCGATTCGGAACGCAACCTCTGTCAGCTGCTGCTGCTGCAGACGTTGTGCAGACGTGCTCGGAGAGTCGGCATCGGCGCATCAACAGTCATTCAAAGCAGCGGCAGTAATCGCACAACCGAACGGTGTAGAAAGTCCAGTCAGTTAAAAACAGTAATCCAGATTCTAAATCCATGTTAAAATCGGAAGGATATAGAGCTAGTTAGCTTAAAAAAAGTAGCAAACATATGTAATGTGATGTGTTCAGGCCAACTCAGTAATATGATTGATGTGTTCAAATGCAACACAAAAACAAAGAAATTTGAGATTTTGGCGAACTTGTTTTCCCAGCAATATAAAATAGATAGTAAAGATGGAATTATGACCTGTTTAATGTCCTATCTTGAGCTATGATCATATCAGCAATTAAAGCAATAATACAAGTTCTATTTCAACAAAATAATAGAAAAGTATCAATAGTGATATCAATAAAGACTTGGATCGTTAAGGAGTCTCGAAAATGGTATCAATAAAAATTAACAATCTCCTGTCATCTGAGAGAAATTAAGATGATTTAATTTTTTTAACCGGTAGTATTTATTTTTTATCCGATTCATCAAAGAAATAATCGACCGATTAATCGATTATTAAAATAATCGTTAGTAGCAGCCCTACTATCGACCTTTCTCTCTTCAAATATGAATTTATATTTTTTTCTCATATACTAAATTATTTGTGTTATTCTGTGCCCATAGTTTGGGCCTCTGTCGGAGCCGTTTGAGGTGACGACCGGCCCCGGGGCCCCTGAGCAGTGCCGGGCTCCTTCCACCACCTGCAAGTCACCCAGCTGTGTGGTGCTCAGCTGGGAGGTAAGTCTGACCTCATTTAAAAGAAAAAATACATTGTAACATTACATTCATCACTGGCTCGATCCAATTAGCACCTTTAAATAAAGGCTATCGTGTTATCCTATCACTGTGTCATCAGTTTAAGTGCTTATGAGCTTTCTGATTGGTGTGTGTGTTCTAGGCCCCTCCCTGTAACGGCGCCCCTGTGACAGAGTTTCGAGTGGAGTGGGGCGCGGCTGAAGGCTCCATGCAGGTGTGTTACAGCGGAGCGGGACTGTCCCACGAGATGAAAGGCTTACTGCCCGCTAACAACTACTTCTGCAGAGTACAGGTGAGCACTGCATTCACTAGGTCAATATTGTTAATAAGAAAGTGTTCTTAATGTTTTAACTGTAAAAAAATAAAAGTTAAATAAAAAAAATTATAAAAAACTATATGATTTGTTTTACATTTTCTCTGTTTCATAATGTTAAACAATGAATGTGCCTTTGTCCACATCATTATAAAAAAAAAATCAACTGAAGACGTCCATCTAATCTTTAGATAAAAACTTAAAATATATGAAAACAAATTGGGTGCGAAATTAGTCATTAATCGTCCTTCCTATTAACATTTCAACATATTTACCTTTGCCACGAACCTTTCCTAGCTGACCTAGAGACAGTGGAAGTACAGCCAATCATAACCCCAATCACACACATCTTTTCGGATAGCCCACCTTAGGGCCGTTCCCTGCTAGAGCGGCCCCTCTTGCGCATGTTGTACTTTGTTTGAACTCTTGCAGCCTCTTTTGTAGTCCAAAAAAAACAGAGCCTACACTTGATATGACTTGTTGAGAGCCTTCTGATGTAATGTTTACAGTGGAACTCCCCCTTGTGGTCAAACATGGACATTACATGTTAGAGTTAACATTGAGTTGGTAGGCTAGTAGGATGTCCTAGAGGTAAGAGGTTCCTCACAGTAACCATGAGGTCTCTGGTTCCTCCTCCCAGTAACCATGAGGTCTCTGGTTCCTCATCCCAGTAACCATGAGGTCTCTGGTTCCTCCTCCCAGTAACCATGAGGTCTCTGGTTCCTCATCCCAGTAACCATGAGGTCTCTGGTTCCTCCTCCCAGTAACCATGAGGTCTCTGGTTCCTCCTCCCAGTAACCATGAGGTCTCTGGTTCCTCCTCCCAGTAACCATGAGGTCTCTGGTTCGTCATCTCTACCATTGTGTCCTTGAGCAAGACACTTAACCCCAAACTGCTCCAGGGGCGCTGTACTATGGCTGACCCTGCGCTCTGACCCCCTCCGAAGTGTGGTAACTTGAGAGGGGATATGTGAAAAGACGAATTTCAATGTGCCTTGTGTGAATTGACTAATAAAGATAACTTAACTCTTATTATATGTCTTTCTGTCTCCCAGGCTGTGAATGCTGCCGGCGTGGGTCCCTTCAGTGATGCAGTGCTGTGCCAGACTCCCTGCTCCGTGCCCGCAGCCGTCAGCAAAATCTACGCTCTGAAAGAACCGGAGCTACAGCGTTACCAAACTCCTTTAGACGCTGCCGAGGAAGACGAAGAAGAGGACGAGGATATTAGTGATTTAAAAACGCCGCCATTTTACAGCCCGTCCACCTGCCTGGGCATCAGCTGGGAGGAGCCATGTGATCACGGGGCTGAAATCACGTCATATCTCATAGACCTCGGAGAGAGACAGCCGGTCAACGTGGGTCCAGTCACCAAACACATTATACAGCATCTGCAACCAGACACCAGCTACAGGTAGGGGGCCTTAGTCGTTTTAAAGCTATAGTGTGTAAAAATGTTTGTGTGTGTGTGTGTGAAAAGGTTTGAAAGGTGTTGCATTATGTTTGCTAGGAGCTATTTTATTTTAAAGGTGGAGTCTGTGATTCTGGAGAATGCTTGCTGTCAAATAGTTTTTTTGTCAAAATATGTGAATGTCTCTTCATGACCCACTAGCTGTCCTTACTGTGTGTGCACTGATAATACACAGCCTAGGCTCTGTAAACTGATATATATTAACTACGTAAGGGTTTATAAACAAAGGGGCCTATGCTGTGTATTACCAGTCCACTGTTTATTTTTTGTTGTCAGCACACACACACTACGGACAGCGGGTAGTGGATCTTGAGGAGATATTCACTGATTTTGACAAACAATGATTTTAACAACAAGCGTTCTCCAGAATCACCACTTCCACAGTCACTACAGTATATTATGTTATTAACATGTCATATATACTGACATGTTAATATCATAATACTAACTATCCAAGCTAAATGATCTGTTAAGGGGTAGGACTAGATACGTTTTTTTTTACTTCCTCCTACCCCCTTTCGAGCATCTAGAAAGTGTGCCTGTTGTTTATTTTATTTTTTTGCTTTAGTTTTTTATTCATTCTATTACTATTCAAACTTCTTTAAAGGGGCACTGTGTAATATGACATCATCAAGAAAGTTCTAGAATGCAACGCTCCCTGGGTAACCCACCCCTTTTGAATAATAACAGAAGCTACAGTGGCCTTCAAGGGCAAGAACAATTCTAAATTCTAAACAATGCACCTGATGACATTCCAACCAACATGGATGCCTCCATAAGACCTACCTGCTCAATGTACAAAATGTAATATTTGTAATTCTCCGCTCAGGTGGATGATTCAGATTTTTGGCAGAGGTGATTTTACACCAATAAAGACATATTTATGAATGAGGATATTGATTTTAGCTAATAAATCACTTAAAATGTTACACAGTGTCCCTTTAATGTATTACTTTCCTCCCTTCCCCCCAGGCTGCGTATCCAGGCCCTGAACAGCCTTGGCGCGGGCCCGTTCTCTCACACCATTAAGCTGAAGACGAAGCCCCTTCCTCCCCCTCCGCCCCGGCTGGAGCTGACGGCCTCCAGCCACCAGACGCTGCGGCTGAAGTGGGGCGAGGGGCCGGTGAAGGCAGCCAGCCAGGACCTCCTACAGTACCAGCTCACCATGGGCGACAAGAGCGGCAGGTGGGTGGACCCAATGACAATGATTACTCGCATCTTTGGTATCTCTGCCCACCTCTCTTTCTTTCTCTCTTTCACTCACTCACTCACTCACTCACTCACTCACTCACTCACTCACTCACTCACTCACTCACTCACTCACCAACCATGGGCGACAAGAGCGGCCGGTGGGTGGACCGATAGACATATTACACCAGATTGACTCAATTCATGCAGATTCTCCATTAGATTATTTCTTCTGTCGCCAGTATTGACGTGACGTTGGCATTTTAAGTCGCACTAAAAAGGTTTTAAAAAGTCTTACATTTTACTTGGGGATCCCTGGGGGTACCCTGGTTAAGTGGGGTCATACATTGATGTTAGGATGCGGTCCATGCGTGTGCTATAATTTAAATGTTTTATTTCTCATTCACTTTTCTAATGTGTATTCTTGACGTATTTTAATCTTGCCCATGTAAAGCACTTTGAATGGCCTTGTTTCTGAATTGTGCTATAGAAATAAACTTGCCTTGCTTTGCCTTCAGCAATGTACAATTGACTCACAATGGTCAAACCAACTAGACCTAGTGGGCACTGTACGAATGCCTAGTGTGAATGTGGCATCAGTGCCTTTCTTTAAGAGGAGCCAGGGACCAATCATTTGCGTTCACTGAAGGCTTTACCTCACCTAGCTGCACCCACACTGTTGTTGTAATAACACAGGATTCCTCATGGGGGTCGACAGAAGTTACGCATTATAGCTTCAAGCCGCTTTAATATTTTTTTCCAGAGAATTCACTGGTCTTGTTGCTTTTTGTCATTTCCTCACTAAACCCTTTCTTTCCTCTCTCCCTGTCCGTGTTGTTTGCAGATTCCTGTCGCTGTACAAAGGTCCGCTGCACACACACAAGGTCCAGCGGCTGAACGAGTGCACCTCCTACACCTTCCGCATCCAGGCCTTCAATGAGGCAGGAGAGGGGCACTTCTCCACTGTTTACACTTTCACCACCCCACGCTCCCCTCCTGCTCCCATTAAAGGTACTGCCTGTCTGTCTGCCTGTCTGTCTGCCTGTCTGTCTGTCTGTCTGTCTGTCTGTCTGTCTGTCTGTCCGTCTGTCCGTCTGTCTCTCTGTCTGTCTGTCTGTCTGTCTGCCTGTGTTGTTCTGTATGTCTGTCTGTCTGTCTGTCTGCCTGCCTGTGTTGTTCTGTATGTCTGTCTGTCTCTCTGTCTGTCTGTTTGTCAGTGTTTAACCGTGTGCTCTCTCTCCCTCTCAGCCCCTAAAGTTGAGCGTCTGGAAGAGAACTCTTGTGAGGTCACATGGGAGCCCCTGCTGCCGATGAAGGGAGACCCTGTTATCTACAGCCTGCAGAGTATGATGGGCAACTCTGACTTCAAACAGGTAACTGCTGCTGCTCTATCAGCGCTGTTTTGGAGAAATGAAGTGAAATACAACTTCCACTGTTAGCGGACTCATCATGTCATTGTTTGCTACTCCCTCTAAGTGTTGTTTTGTGTTTTTTACTAGAAATGCAGTTGACTTGTCTGTTAAAGGTGGAGTCAGTGATTCTGGAGAACGCTTGTTGTCAAAATCAGAGAATATCTCCTCATGATCCAGTACCTGTTTGTACTGTGTGTGCGCTGAAGAAAAGCCTGGTGTTAATACTAGCGACCTCTCCATACTGTGTGCTAAAAAAAATCTAGTGTTAATACACAGCCTAGGCTCTGTAAACTGGTATGTAAACAAAGGGGGCCCACTGTAGCTCGCAACATGCCTGTTTACAGAACCTAGGCTGTAACACTGGCTTTATTTATTTATTGTATGGACAGGTAGCTAGTGTGGATCGTGAGGAGATATTTACTCATTTTGAAAAAAAAAATTTACAACAAGCATTCTCCAGAATCACTGACTCCCCCTTTAACCCATTGATGACTATGGCAATCTAGGATGCATGTCCTTAATGCCTGAGGGTTTTCTGAAAAAATAGTACGAATTGTCAAGTCTACCAAAACCTTAATATCTAAGCCTGTGTAGCACATAGAAACATGAAATAAAATACATTTAAAAGTTAAGGTACACAGGTTTTATTTAAACATGCTCCCTTAGCGCTTACAAACCAACAAATATTTCTAAAAATCGTCAAAATTAGATGAATTCGAAAATTATTAAATATTGTTAATAAATAGATGCAATGTGTTGTGTGATTTTCATCAGTAGTCTATAGTAGACCTTGATTCTGCGCACCAAACGCCACAAACTGTTCTGTCGCCGACATAGCCGGCGTATTTTTATTATTATTTATTTTTATTTTTTTATTGACGTGATTTTCGGCAAACCACACAACTTTTGGGTGGTCACGTGGTCTTAAAAAAATCAACAAAACCCACCTCATGTGTATTTGAACCAATGACAGTGCATTCTATGCTGGGAATGCCATGAAAATTAGATAAAGTAATAATGCTGCGCGACGCAGCATCAGGCAGGAGAGCCAATGTGGCATCGCGCAGCAGCCGTCATCAATGGGTTAAAACATTCATTTAAACATTGGGGAATGAGTTTCTACGTGCATCCCTAATTTATATTTATATAAGGGCTGTCAAAATGAACGTGTTAATCGTTTGACAGGCCTAATTTATAAATATAAATCTATCTTAACGTCGGTTTACTGACCTGCTATCCGTCAAAGTGGCGCTTTTTATGCAAATGAAGATACAGATGGATTCAGGGCCGATATATTTTAACCATTCTTTGCAGCGTTTTGTATCTGTCACCTCTGGCTTCGTATTGTTATTACCATTATGCAAAGGTCATTGATCCATTAGCTTCCTGCCAGGCGTCTCAGTGTTCCCTGCAGTCATGTTAACCTGGAGAAATGGCCACCGCGGTTTATGCTAATGTCACCACATCGTACATGGCTATCGAATCAGCCAGTTAGAGAATATATATGGCTGTCGTTCCACATGAAGAAGTTTCTGTCAATACTGTCGGTTGCAGTGGCCTCGACTTTGAAAGCCCATATTTAAGAAATGAGAATTATTCGTTTTCTGAGGACAATGGTTTTGATTGAGGCATTTTGGTGTTTAGTGTAACAGAGATTTAAGAGAGATGCGTTTAGGCTCTAGTCAGGTCGTCTTCGCAGAGGGTAACACATATCACACATGGTGAAATCTAGGGTTAGGATTAACAGGACAGCTGGGCCAAGGGAAGACTGAGGAAAGGCGGAGGGAAGAAAAACCTCATTCATTGTATTATAATAGCGATTTTATAATGATAGAACGCCGGTTCCATATGAGTGAAGTATTCCTTTAAAGCGGATACGAGTAACATTTAAATATCTTTTAAACAACCTCATGTTTCCTCTGATAATCATAAATTACCTTTAACAGCAAACGAGACCATCAGTGCAAAGAAAGACGTTTTTATATAGTTTTTATTACTGCTTTTGGTCTGGTCGCACACCCAGTCCGATTTTCGGTTCGCTCGTGCAGGCTCTATGGTCACATATCCGTATTGGTTGCAGATTTCAGTGTGGCGCTGCAACGCGATTTGAGAAGCCTATCCCTCCAGGTGAGGGAAGGGGAGCGGGAGCCTTGTTTGAGACAGTTATTTGTCGTCATAAATGACTGATAACGGGGCTGAACCATCAAAGAAAAAAAAGAGAATGCAATGAAGAAAAGCGAAAAGGGAGAGTGAGTGATAGGCGGGCGGGAGGACGTTGCCAAGCAACGTGTATACAATTTCACGAGAGCGAAACTAGACTGCTAAATGAATGAGCGGTTGGTACTAACACAAAGTTTGCTTTGCTTCACCATCATCAGATAACCATTATCTGAAATAGTCATTATTTACATCAACAACACAAACACATTACCTCATCGTGATCCATAGTCTACTAACTGCCGTCTCTCATTCATTCGCTTTCTGTGAGGACACAGCTCCGTGAGAGAGAGAGTAGTTAGGTGACGCTGCTGAATCAACTCATTGCAAGCAGGTGTGTGTACTGACTGGCATTAGTTGATGCAGTGTCAAAACCACTCTCACGGAGCCGAAAAGAGTCCTCACACTTTCAACACACGAACATGCACTATATTGCGCCCTTCTCAGTCCACGCTCACGCGCCTGGCACGAGCATTTGCGACAGCGGGCGTCGTAAAAATACTACCGCTTTTGTCCAAAGGGGACGCCAACGTGCCATCTTACTCGTAGTGCCTTTAAGAAAAAAAAATCAGCAATATCCCATATCACAGTAATATACAAACCCAAATGTTAAAAGAAGGCTTAAAAAATTAATAAAAAACGCAAACGTATCTTTTCACTATCTTTCTTTCTTTCGTCCTCATTCTGATTCTGATTGATTTTTTTGAAATGTCTGAAATAAATTCAATCAATCAATCAATCAATCAATCAATCAATCAATCAATCCATTCTAACCCCTTCTCCCCTTCTCCTCCTCAGACCTACAGAGGCCCTGCTAGCTGCTTCCATGTGACTAACCTTCAGCCCAGCAGCGACTACCGTTTCCGGGTGTGTGCTATCCGTCAGTGCCAGGACTGTCCGGAGCTCAGCGGTCCCTACAGCCCGACAGTGACGCTCTCCCCGCAGCGTAGCGACATAGCGGCTAGCTCCGGTGGGACGTCCGGTGCTTCTGGCTCCCGCGGCTCGACCGAGTCCAACCGCAGCCGACGGAGCCTCACGGACGAACAGTGCGCGTTCCTGCTACTCATGGTGTTCGCGGTGATCGCTATTCTTATCGCTTTTGTCATCCAGTACTTTGTCATCAAATGAGCTGGTTGTTGGAATTAGCTTATAGCGTGCAGTATAGCTAGCTTGCAGGGTTATAGCTTTATACTTTACCCCACTCTCTCTCTCTCTCTCTCTCTGTCTCTCTATTTCTGCGTCTCTCTCTCTATCTATCTATCTATCTATCTATCTATCTATCTATCTATCTATCTATCTATCTATCTATCTATTTGTTGTTTTGTATTCTTGTTTTGTTTTGTACTTAATTGTTTTCCGTTGTCAACAGAGTAATCACAATATGCCGCTATATGATATGGGGGTTATAGCAGTTAAAGGTGCAGTCAGTGATTCTGGACAACGCTTGTTGCCAAAATCTTTTTTGTCAACTCCTCACGATTCGCTACCTGTCCGTACTGTGTGTGCGCTGATAATAAATCCAGTTTTAAAACACAGCCTGTGCTCTGTAAACGGGCATGTTGCTAGCTATGGGTGGGTTTACATAGCCTTTGTTTACAAACCAGTTTACAGAGCCTAGGCTTTGTATTAACACCAGATTATTGTTTTAAGCGCACACACAGTACAGACAGGTAGTGGACCGTGCGGAGATATTCACTGATTTTGACAAAAAAGTGATTTGTACAACAAGCGTTCTCCAGAATCATTCACTCCATCTTCAAAAATGTAAACCCACCTTTTTGACTCTCCTGCCTTTGTCACCTTGCTACCCCAACTATGTGGATCTGTTGTTCAAATGAATTGAGATTTAAAATTCATCATTTTCAATATTCCTGTGCGAAAAATGAACTCGGACTCGGCAGGAATATGGTTTGTTTTGGGACGAGGGTCGGGGGTGGGTAAGGGGCCGCTTTCCAACCTCATGTACTAGTTGATTACGTGCGTGTGTGTATAGCAAACAAGTCATTATTTATACTTCCATTTATGTGTCCAGTATAAAAACAGTTTTTTGATAGGCGTGTTCCCAAAAAAAAAAAAAATTTAATATAGGTCGTGTGTCATTACATTAGCCTATGTGCTGTTTGATTCTGGGACCTAGTTGGCCAGTTGTTTGCACAGTGGGGTGTGTGTGTTTGTTTGTGTATGTGTGTGTGTGTCTGCCTGTGTGTGTGCGCCTGTGTGTATTTGTGTGTATGTGTGCACCCAGATAGTGTAAAACGGTATGTAGTTAGTGCCACACATGGTACACGGCTGGGAGGGCTTTCAAGGGCAGTTGAAGGGACTTAACGCAAACCCCTCTCCCCCTTTTACTTGAGTGTAAGGGGGTCTAGTGAAAGAATTGAAGGAAATTGAAAAAGCTTGTTCACATTATAGAAGCGTTGATCTAGCACTTTCCGATTCCCTTTTTGATGTTCAGAATGTTTAAGGATGCAAAAATTGACTGGAGAAATGTTCGTATATTTTTGTACAGTGAAGACATTGAGGACCTGTGAGTTTGAGAAGTTTAACGAAGAAAAGAAAATATGCTCGATATGAAAGTGAGGTTAGGAAAACAAGACGAAAACCAAACTTAACGGTGAATTCTAATTATTTTTACTATCATATAGTTATACTGCTGCTTTACTCTGAAAAATTGTTGTTCAGCACAAAAAATGTATGCTTAAATATATGTTTAATTTTATTATATAATTATTATTATACATTTTATTTTTATTTTCCGTTTCCCCCCCAGTTATTAATTTTGCACCTTAGTGGAAAGAAAACCTGGACTGTCTTGGTCTTGTACTTGTGATGCATTTTATAGAACACATTTTGAAGATTGTGCAGAAGCCCTTCTTGTGTTTTTTTGGGTGTTTTAAAGTTGTAGTACCACATCATGGGTCACTGAAACGAAAAGATTGAAAAAAATATATATACAGGAGAAGAAAAAAAACTAGTACGTACCAGTTGTTTCAGAGGCCTTAATTGGAGAGGAACAATTTCTTAATTTCTCTGAAAAAGTCGTTTGATTTTTATGTTTAAGTGTTTAGAAAAATGTGTTCTATTTCATTTTATTTTGCATTTTTTGCAACTTTTATTTGATGTTTAGTAAAAAAAACATTCTGTACGCAAATCATGGCCGAAAAATGAAAGTAGTTCTACGTGTTACCTTTTTGATTTCTTTTGATTTTTCTTACGTCAGGTTATAAACATGTATGTGAAGTATATTTTTTTATAATGTTGAATTAATATAAGTTAAAAACTCTCCAGAGAAAATAATAAAAAGTCCTAAAGTACTCGTCATCGCTCGTGGCAATGCATATTATGGCAAGATACAAACAATGTGTAATAATCATGTACCACCTCCTCTGTGAAATCTCAATTTGCCTTTTTCTGTGTGAGTTCAAAAGTATTCGTAAAAAAAAACTGATTTTTCTTCGGGCTGAGCTTGTCGGTTGGTTGGTGAATCTGGCTGTGTAGAGTCTGGTGTTGTTTGGGTTTTGGGAGGGCAGAGAAAAACTGCTGTTGCAACTGTAAAAGAAGAAAATATAATTTAAAGGTGTTGCGAGGAACTTTTTGAATATTTTGGAAACAGTCTAATTTTTCCGTCTGATGATCATAAATTAACATGTATCAACAAACGAAACCATCAGTGCAAAGAATGCTATTTTTATATAGTTTTTCTTAATGCCTTTTCCATGGGTATACGCTCACCCAGGAACTACAACTGGCGTAGTAAAAACACTACGGCTTCTGTCCAGTGGGGGTGCAAGAATTAACACAAACTGAAAGTTCCTCGGAGCACCTTTTAAATTAC
>NC_137232.1:14115360-14135360 GCF_949987685.1 Ammodytes marinus | reverse complement strand
CACCCAACCTTTTCATATAAAACACAATGGTGTGTATCATAAGCATCTCCTGTAATGAATCTCAAAGCAGAGTGAAATACAGAGTCTAGGAGTTTAAGGCATGAACGAGATGCATGCCGATAAACCACATCACCGTAATCAAGGACAGACATAAAAACTGCCTCAATAATCCTTTTCCTACTGAACAACGGGAAGGTGGCTTTATTCCTATAAAAATAGCCAATCTTTTGTCGGAGACGACAGACAAGATTTTTTATGTGAAATGTAAAAGAGAGTTTTTCATCTATCCAGATGCCAAGATATTTATATTCAGTGACTCTTTCAATATGAGATCCATTATTTGTGTGAATAATAAGATCATTAAAATGTGTAATTCTTGCTCTGGAAAAGCACATATATTTTGTTTTTTCTATATTAAGGACAAGCCTGAGATCCACTAGACAGTTCTGCAGGGTGTTAAAAGAGCTCTGTAGGTTCTGAACAGATTGTTGCACTGAATCAGAAATGCAATACAGTACAGTGTCGTCAGCATACAAATGGGCATGGCAGTTTTGTAGTGATGAAACAATGTTATTGATGTAAATTGTGAATAGGACTGGACCTAAAATTGAGCCCTGCGGAACACCATTTGTAACTGTTAAAAACTCAGTTTGGTAGCTTCCCAGCTTAACTGACTGCTGTCTATCAGAGAGATAGTCCCTAAACCAGCTACATGTAGAATAATCAAAACCAATTTCATGCAGCCTCTCTAAAAGCAAATGGTGATCTAAAGTATCAAAAGCTTTTGACAGATCAACAAAAAGTGCTGCACAGTGCATTTTTTTATCGATAGCTGTAACAATGTTGTCTAAGACCAAAGTGACAGCAGATATAGTACTGTGGCCTGCCCTAAAACCAGATTGAAATGGACTCAAAATGGAAGCACTGGATAAAAAGGATTTCAACTGAGTATTAATGACTGATTCTAGAATTTTTGCCAGGCATGGGAGTTTGGAAATTGGCCTGTAATTGTTAAGATCACTTTTGTCACCCCCTTTATGTAATGGAATGACGTGAGCTTTTTTCCAGACTTTAGGAACAATACCAGAAGAGATGGAAAGATTAAAAATATGGGTTATTTGTTTTGATATGATAAGTGCAGAGAGATTTATTGAAAATGGGTCCAAATTGTCCTCTCCCATGTACTTCCTGGGGTTGATGGCAAGAAGCGCATCTACAACAATACTTGTTGGGACTTGAACAAGGCTGAAAAGAGGAGTTTTAGAGACAGGTGGTATGCTATTTTTATTTCTCGTGGTGGTAGGCGTAGAAGGCGTAGATACTCCATTGTGAAAGAGTTTACCAGCAGCTATAAAGTGTTTATTGAAAGCTAAACCAATTTCTTTCTGATCATTTAAAATATGATCATTTATTTTTAACTGACTGGGAACAGTGCTAGAATTGTTTTTGTTATAATTCACAGCCTTCCAAAATAGTGCAGGGTTGGAGTAGCAGTTTGAAATTAGTTCGAGGTAGTAGTCTGATTTAGCTTTCCTAACCATGGATATGCACCTATTTCTGATTTGTCTGAAAGCAGTCCACTTGGAGTTTTCACCAGAGCGTCTAGCTAGGGACCATGCTTTATTTCTCTCTGCAAATATATCGGACAATTCATTTGTGAACCAGGGGTTTGATCTATTTTTTACTCTGTGCTTTTTAAGGGGTGCATGCTTGTTCAAAATGGAGGAGAAAGTATTGGTGAAAAATTCTAAGGCCAATTCCACATCAGATATTTCACTTGTGAGATGAATGTCACTTTGATAGAGTTCATTTAAAAATGCTTGCTCGTTAAAACCTTTAAAATTACGCTTAATGATGATTTTGGGTTGAGATTTTTTAAGATGAATACTTCTGATACAGGCCACCGGGCAGTGATCACTGATTCCAAGCTCAAAGACACCAGCAGAAACTATTTTATTGCTTTGATTTGATAATATTAAATCGATCAAAGTTGATTTTGCTGGGTTTTTTAGATTTGGTCTTGTGGGCTCAGTTATTATTTGTGTAAGATTTAGGTTGCTACATATTTCTTTAAAAGGTTCAGAGGCACCAGAAAGCCAGTCAATGTTAAAATCACCCATCATAATGACCTCTCTATTTACATATGGAGAGATTAAATGTGCTAGCTCACTCAAGGAGCTATTTACTGCTGAAGGGGGCCTGTACACACCAATTACAACAAAACAATCATTGGATGATAAAGACAATTCCAAAGCAATAAATTCAAAGCAGCTTCGAACAGAGACAGCATGTAGTAATGATACAGAATAATGTGATTTAACATAGACAGCCACTCCCCCACCCCGTGTGGTCCTGTCTATTCTGAATAAACTATAATCATTTATTGCCACCATAGAGTCATGTGTACTGCTCTTCAACCATGATTCAGTCAGAACCAAGACATCTGGGTCAGCCTGAGATACTAAGATGTTAACATGGTCTAGTTTATTGTGCTGAAGCAAACTTCTTATGTTTAAGTGAAGAAAACCCAAACCCTTTCTTGTTTTGAGGATGTTTGGTGAGTTTAGCTTTGATATGCTCATGTCCAGGTTATCAACAGCGGGGTGGTCCAACACAATTGACCTATTACACATAATAGGTACATTTTTCAAGTTACTTGTAATCCCAAGAGGTCTGTGGCGTGACCTGTAAAATCTATGAGGAGGGATTAATGATGATCTGACAGACTGACATACAGGGATTGGGTGAGTTTTTATAGTAATGGATGTTCCAAGCCTGGAGGGGGCGCTAGAAGCATGGGGACTAGTGGTCATGGAGGCTGTGTCACGTGAGCTAACTACCTCTTGACTGACCAGGTGTGGAGATAGTCAATCATGCTGGACAGAGTTTGCAAGAGGAGTGACGCTAGGAACCGATTTTATTGTTAAGAGCATATTGCTGGCCAGAAGATGTTTCCCTTGTTTGTTTAAATGCAAACCATCGCTGGCAAAGAAAGACGGTCTGTTCCAGAAAACGTTAAAATTGTCGACAAAGGGAATGCCCATGGAGAGACAATACTGTTTGAGCCAAACATGAAGTTAAAGGCTAGAGACTACTATGTGTCAATAGGAAATTTCACATCCGAGCGAACAAATATTGAATGTGGAGTCCCCCAAGGTTCCATTCTTGGCCCTCTTCTGTTTAACATCTACATGCTCCCACTAGCTCAGATTATGAATAAGAACAAATTATGCTACCATAACACACAAATTTACATAACCATATCACCAGGAGACTACAGTCCGATACAAGCACTGAGTAAGTGCATTGAACAAATCAATGATTGGATGTGCCAAAATTTCCTTCAATTAAACAACGACAAAACTGAAGTAATTGTCTTTGGTGCCAAAGATGAACAATTAAAAGTCAGCGCACAGCTTACATCCGTTATGTTAGAAACCACACACCAAGCCAGAAATCTTGGTGTTGTTGTAGACTCCGACTTGAATTTCAGGAAACACATTAAATCAATTAATAAATCAGCCTACTACCACCTCAAAAACATATCAAGAATTAAAGGGCTTATGTCCCAGCAAGATTTAGAAAAACATGTCCATGCATTTATCTTTAGTAGACTTGAATACTGTAATAGTGTATTTGCAGGCCTTCCAAAAAAATCTATCAGGCAGCTTCAGCTAATTCATAACGCTGCTGCTCGAGTCCTCACTAGGACCGAAAAAGTGGATCACATTACCCCAGTTCTGAGGTCTTTACACTGGCTTCCAGTCACTCAAAGAATTGATTTCAAAATACTGATGTTGGTTTATAAAGCACTAAATGGTTTAGGGCCAAAATACATTACTGATCTGCTGATACGTTATGAACCGTCCAGAGCCCTTAGGTCGTCTGGGACAGGTCTACTTACAGAGTTAGGACTAAACAAGGAGAAGCAGCTTTTAGTTATTATGCACCAAAAATCTGGAACAAACTCCCAGAGAACTTGAGGTCTGCTGCAACTCTTAGTTCTTTTAAATCGAGTCTGAAGACTTTTTTGTTTCCATTTTAACCTGCAATTTTTATTTTATTTGCTTCTTTTATTAGTTTTTAAATGTTTTATAATATGTTTTATGTATTCTAATCTTGCCCCTGTAAAGCACTTTGAGTGGCCTTGTGTCTGAATTGTGCTATATAAATAAACTTGCCTTGCCTTGCCTTGCCTATATATAAGTAAACATTTCAACCTTTTCACTTGCAGTAAGAAACATATTTATTGTTAAAGATATTTTTGGTATGTTTATGTTTTATTGACAGTGTAGAGACAGAGTTGAAATGGGGCAGAGATTGGAGTGACATGCAGAGAACGACCGCGGGCTGGAATCGAACCCGGGTCCGCTGCTGGCCGAGGCCCATGGGGGGGACGCCCTACCAACTGAGCTAAGGGCGCCCCAGAAACATATTTATTGTTGAGTAATTGACCAATTTTTTTCCTCCTCAGCTTAAATCAAACAGCCCCTAAACCAAACCCTATCTAGCCAGTTACCATGCCTTGGACCAGACCTCAAGTGGACCTTCACGCGGGCGCAGCAGAGGCACTGGACCAATTCAACAGCATAGAGGACCATCACTACGAGGGCTCTTTGTTCCCCACATCCACCCTCATCCCAGTCACTATCATCTGCATTCTGATCTTCATAATCGGAGTGACGGGCAACACTATGACCATACTCATAATACAACACTTTAAGGATATGAAGACCACCACCAACTTGTACCTATTGAGTATGGCCGTGTCTGACCTTATAATATTCCTCTGCTTGCCCTTTGATCTGTACCGTTTGTGGAAGTACGTACCGTGGCTGTTTGGCGAAGCGGTGTGCCGGTTTTATCACTATATCTTCGAAGGCTGCACATGGGCGACTATTCTACATATAACGGCGTTAAGCATCGAACGCTACTTGGCTATCAGCTTCCCCCTACGGAGTAAGGTATGTAGAGTTTTGATTGAACTATCTGTCTGTCTGTCTGTCCGTCCGTCCGTCTATCTATCTATCTATCTATCTATCTATCTATCTATCTATCTATCTATCTATCTATCTATCTATCTATCTATCTATCTATCTATCTATCTATCTATCTATCTATCTATCTATCTATCTATCTATCTATCTATCTATCTATCTGTTTTTTAAAGGTGGTCTCAGGGAATTTGGAGAATGCTTGATGTCAAAATCAGTGAATACCTCCTCACGATCCGCTACCTGTTTGTACTTTGTGTGCGCTGAAAAAAAAATCTGACGTTAATACACTGGTAAACTGGTATGTAAACAAATGGGGGCCCACTGTAGCTAGCTACATACCAGTTTACAGAGCCTAGGCTGTGTACTAACAACAATAAAAAAATGTCAGCGCACATATACAGACAGGTAGCAGAGGTTATTATTTGAAGCACTTTTTGCTACATTTGCGTGTGTGAAAAGCACTATTCAAATAAAGGTAATAAGATAGTGAGACTGACAGTGAGACAGAGAGACAGAGAGACAGACAGACAGACAGACAGACAGACAGACAGACCCACACACACACACACACACACACACGCACACGCACACATGCACGCACGCACAAACACACACACACACACACACACACATACACACACACACACACACAGACAGACTCATTAATTCCACTCCTTGTCTCTAGGTGCTTGTAACCAGACGGCGGGTGCAGTACATCATCTTGGCCTTGTGGGGCTTTGCGTTGGTCTCAGCTGCTCCCACTCTCCTCCTGGTTGGAGTGGAATACGATAACGACACACACCCCGACTTCAACACGGGCCAGTGCAAACACACGGGCTACGCCATCAGCTCGGGACAGCTGCACATCATGCTCTGGGTGTCCACTACGTACTTCTTCTGTCCCATGCTCTGCCTCATATTCCTGTACGGGTCCATTGGCTGTAAGCTGTGGAAGAGCAAGAGTGATCTACAAGGCCAGCAGGGTTTGAGTGCCCTGGCCCGGGAGAGGTCACACAGGCAGACCGTCAAGATACTGGGTGAGTGGGGTGTCTGTTTGTCTGTCTGTCTGTCTGTCTGTCTGTCTGTCTGTCTGTCTGTCTGTCTGTCTGTCTGTCTGTCTGTCTGTCTGTCTATCTATCTATCTATCTATCTATCTATCTATCTATCTATCTATCTATCTATCTATCTATCTATCTATCTATCTATCTATCTATTGTTTTCTCAAATCAGTCTGACATCAAATCATTCTCTTTGTAGGTGAACACTTTAAATCTAAAATAATTTGTTTACAATAGTCTATCTGCCTTGTTTTGTGTTTTTAGAACAATTAACTTTGGTTATTACATATATTTAAAAAACTCTTTCTAAATCTGAAGTAATTTCAACATTTCTTTTAAATCCAACTTTCTGTAAATACTTTTTGCAGGGCATTGTGTTGGTGTGAGGCAGAGAAATCCGGCAATGTGTGTTGTAATCGATATCAGCTGTTTTATTACTGTGTTGTGTCTAAAGCTAATCACGTTCTAGCACACACAACAGAACAGACTGTTAGCTTAATCGGAACCTCTGGCATATTGGGCAGGAAACCCTGTTTGATAGTAAAAGCCCATTCGTGGACAGGCCAATCTGTACCAACCAAATATCAGTTAGGATATTAATGCCGGTTATTAGTGGAGCACACACTGCACAGACGCTCGTGTTGACAGTAACATTCATTTGTTTCCACGTGTGTTGGATCCCAAATTGGATTGTCATCTGAGGTCATCATGAATCATGTCTAATGGGAATTTACATGCTACAGAAATCCTTGCCACACGTTTAGGAAAACTCAAATAGTCCTCACTAGATTTTTGTGTTTTGAGGCTAAAACGTTAAAGACATACTTCACCGGTGGGAATAGGAAGGTGTATTGAACTCTGAGATGTAGTATAAATGTGCCAAACATTCTAGAAATCATTTCATCCTAGCCTGAGAAAAGACAGAAAGAGTGTTTTATGGTCTCACTGTCTAACCCTACATCACACATGTTGATATAATTGAGATTTGTTGAGATAATTTATCATTCATAAGTAATGAAAATGTATCTTCCGTATGTATACAAATGTCAGTGAGTTCTACATAGTAAGGATTTCAAACAATAACAGCTGTGCCAAGTAATCTGGTTTCAGTACAAATTAAGTTGTAGCCCTTTGTCTGCCTTACGACGATTGCAAAGATGCATCGTTTGTGTTTTAATAACATTTTGCTTATGAGTTATTGATCATTCCGAGTTATTGATAAATCCAAATTAGATTGTCAACAGAGGACGTCATAAATCAACCTTAATGGGAATTTAGTATTTACATGCTCCCACGATAATTAGAACCTTTTTAATTTGCATATACAGCATATGTCACACAATTCAGGAGACACTAAATAATAATAATAACAATAATGGATCGGATTTATATAGCGCTTTTAATCACACTCATTCACACACAGTCATACTAAATTATCTGTTAAGAATCAAGGCAGGTCTTTAAATTATGGATAACTGATGTAGTTCATTCACAAATCATTAGAAATGATTAGTGGAGTATGGTGGACGTCTGGTTTCAGTATGAATGCGGTGGAAGCAAAGATGCATCGTTTGTGTTTTAATCATGTTCTGCTTATTATGAATTGATCCAGGAAGGTCAAATCTATCAACATCTGTCCCTAAAAAAAATGTATTTAGTTATTTATCTTTTTGTCTGTAATATTGTATTTATTTATTATATCATTTCTATGTTTATATTATTATTATTATTATTATTATTATTATTATTATTATTATTATTATTATTATTATTATTATTATTATTATTATTATTATTATTATTATCATCATCATCATTATTATCATCATCATCATCATCATCATTATTATTATTATTATTATTATTATTATTATTATTATTATTATTACAGGTATTTTTCTTCCTCTAAAAAAAAAATTTAGGCCTACTTAAAATAAAATAAATGAATAAAAAAGTTCCACGTCGAAGGTTTTAAATCACAAAATGATTCTAATTTTCCCCATCCATATACTTTCTCCCTCCCCCAGTGGTGGTGGTCCTGGCCTTCATAATCTGCTGGCTGCCGTATCACATCGGGCGGAACCTGTTCGCTCAGGTGGACGACTACGACACCGCGATGCTCAGCCAGAAATTCAACATGGCGTCGATGGTCCTGTGCTACCTCAGCGCGTCCATCAACCCCGTCGTTTACAACCTGATGTCTAGGAAATACCGGGCCGCCGCTAAACGCCTGTTCCTGCTTCACCAGCGCCCCAGGCTGGCCCACAGGGTGCAGAGAAACCTGAGCGTAATCGACCACACGTGTACATCCACGCTGAACAAAAGCCTTACCGGCCTTTGAATGTTTGAATGAGGAGGCAATGAATACTACACAATGTTAAACATGTACCGTTTCTTGACTTGTAGGTGTTTTTTCTAAAGCTATAGTGTGTAACTTTTTGTCGACCACACACGTGCACATCCACACTGAACGAAAGCCTGACCGGTGTTTGAATGTTTGAATGGGAATGAATACACACAATGTTAAATTTAACTTTTTGACTTGGAGATATTGCAGGTGTTTTTTAAAGGTATAGTGCGTAACTTTTTGTGCCCCCATGAGGAATTATGTTACAACAACACTGTCGGTGCATCTACATGAGGTAAGCCTTCGTTAATTATAAATGGATGTTATACCTTCTGCTGTACGTCAGGTTTTTTCTTAGCAGTAGAATCAACAAGTGAAACATTTCTTGGGCTCTTCTTGGGATTTATTTTTTGCTCCTGCGACAGTGTCAGGAGGGCGACACCAGTGTGTAAACGCTGCCATACTGAGAAATACAGAGAGAGTTTTGTGGAGCTGATATTCTTAAACAACTTTGTGTCGACTCGTTTGGCGATGGCTTGAAAGTAACCGACATTTTTTTTATATGAAAAAGTTACGCACTTTAGCTTTAAAGTTCAGGAGTTCAAGCTGGGAGTACTGAGATTTTTTTAAGATGGCCGACCCTTGAGAATGTCTATTGTAATTTTAGGCTGTTCTGTGAATTTTGGTATTTTTATATTTTTAAGTATTTTATTTTGTTCGCTTAAACTAAAAAATGAATTACTTAATGTTTTGATTTGAATGTTGATGCTTGATGTTTTGGGTTGGAAGGGGTCGGTTAACCTTTTAGTTTTGGGAAACACTTTGAATGTAAAGTGGAAAAGTGCTATATACTGTATATAATAAAATAATATTGTTATAAAATGCAAAATCACATTTACTGCTACTCTTTTAAGGCATAAAAATACTTACAAAAAAAATCTGTCTGAAGTCGTAATTTCATGTATGAAACGGTTAAAAATCTTCCATATTGTCAAGAGAATAAGGATTTAGTGCACGCCAAGCGAAATATATATAATTTACAATTTCCTATGTCAGTGCTTTTTCCTCTTACATTACCATATTGCTGCTACGTACATGTTTTTCTTGCTATTTAACACATGCACCATTTCAGCTCAGAATTCTCATCAATCCATATCACTGATTTTATAAATGACCCCTCTATGTTTATGCCATATGACATTTGAAACAATGATAGTAATAATAGTATAATAGTATAGTGTGTATAATGGGTAACTGTGCTCTCAGCTACTTTCTAAGATTACATTTGTTCAATATATTGTAAACAATTTGTATCATACTGCTCGCTGGTTGTTCTCATACATAAAAGCAAAAGTAAACCTAATAGCAGTGGGCCATTAGTCGTTCAGATCTGATAATGTGTGTGTGTGTGTGTGTGTGTGTGTGTGTGTATGTGTGTGTGTGTGTGTGTGTGTACGTGCACCATCCCTCCAGTGAATAGATGGCATATAACTTGATAAAAGCTGTTTTTTTTTAAATGGGTCAGTTGCGGTCAGTGTGAGCGCGCTTGTGTGTGTGTGTGTGTCTATGTGTGTGTTTCTGTCTCTGCCTGTGTGTGTGTGTGTGTGTGTGTGTGTGTGTGTGTGTGTGTGTGTGTGTGTGTGTGCGTGAGTTTGTCTCTACCTAAGTGTGTGTGTGTGTTTCTGTGTGTGTGTGTGTGTGTGTGTGTTTCTGTCTATGTGTGTGTGTGTGTGTGTGTGTGTGTTCTAAGGCCACCTGAGCCTTAAGGTTTTTTAAACTGTGTACGTGCCGACCATCACATGTAATGGGACACAGATATTATATTACCTGGACACTTAGTCAGATCTACGCTTCCGGCATCACCATATCTAAAGTAATGGCTGCCCTAAACACATTTCAAACAGGAATAAAAATATTAGCTTGTCAGTAGCATGCGGGCTTATTGCTTTTATTGCTTTTATTGCATGTATTGCTCCATTTGCATAATCCTGACGCCATTGTACAGTTCTCCTTTCTTTATTGATGTGTTTTGGATTTGAAATTGTGCACTTTTGTACATTAAAGGTGCTCCAAGGAATGTTCAGTTTGTGTTCATTCTAGCGCCCCCTTTGGACAAAAGCTGGAGTGTTTTTACTACGCCAGCTGTTGTTTCTGGGTGAGCGCATTCATAACAAAGGCACTGAGAAAAACTATATAAAAATAGCATTCGTTGCACTGATGGTCTCGTTTGCTGTTACATGTAATTCATGATCATCAGAGGCAAAATGAGACTGTTTCAGAAATATTTAAAAGTTCCTCGTAGCACCTTTAAGCACACTGGTTGGTAACGTCAAAGTTATATATTTTTAACCCTGAACAATGTCTATAAATAAAGAGAAAGTTTTCCAGTTGCTGTCTATATTCCACAGTCTGTCCTTGCGAAGACACTGATGGGATTCTGCCCATGATTCATCGGAGGGCCTTGGGTTTGCTTTGAACAAATACAAAGCGACACACTCACTCGGGTCTGACTCATACTTATGACACGTCTTTCACCAAGCCATTCATCTTATTCAAAACACCTCGGCCCAATTTAGCTTCAAGTACAAGAGGTTCTATATGGTATTCTCAACTAAAAACTGTTTCCCTTAAAGGTGCAGTGTGTAATGTTGGAGTGTTTAGTGCCATCTAGTGGTGAAATTCTAGATTTCAACACTCCCTTGCTAACCGGCTAAGAATTTTCAGAAGCTACGGTGGCCGTCAAGGACAAGAAGCTATAGTTACTAACACCAAAAAAAATAAAAAATAAAAATCTTTAAAAAAAGAATATGCTAGACACACCCTCCTGCCATCACAGGGGGAAGATTTAAACAACTCCTCTGTTGGTTATTTTCTTTACTGAGAACGGAGAGAGAGAGTGTCTGTGATCTGTCAATACCTTTCCTCTGGACGTCTTTACACAAACTCAAACCCTTCAGCTTTAGATATATACAGATATGTATTTATACAAAGGGGTTGTTTTGACACAACTTGTGAGGTCATAACTTCTACTCCATCAGCAAACCTCTCTAACCAGTTTGGGTGAAGCTACAAAATCATATCTTCACAAACGTCACACTGGTAGAAATTCAATTTTACAGCAAAGCTACCCTAGTTTTTAACTTAAGAAACTGTTTTTCACAGGTTAAAAATAAAAATAAAATGCATAATTAGTTAGACAAATGACACACAATTTGCCAAATTTGCACATGTATTCAGACATTTCTGCAGAAAATGTATTGAAAATAATAATGTTTTAATGTTAGTAATCAACTGGCAAAGTTTCATAATGACATCTATGGGTTCAAATGGTTTCCCTTTGCACCTGCAGTGTCGCCTTAAAGGGGTAGTTCAGGATTTTAGACATAGGGCCTTATTCCCAAGTTAGCCTTGGTGTTCTTTATCAGTGGAGACAGTTTTCAACACATTTAATTCAGTCCTTCTAGTTGCAGAGTGCGCTCGTGCTAAGCTAGCGCACGGCATCGGGGGGATATCTAGCCTGCAACTAAAACAGTCTTACCCACTCCACAGTACACCCGAGGACAATCAATTATAACGCCAGACTATCGATGTAAATGTCTGTGTTGATAGAATAATTTTAGAAATAAAACCAACCTCGCATATTGCATTTTGAGGGACTTTATTCCCTGTAGGCTGCGGCAGCGGCGGACTAATACCTAGGTTACAGGCTCTATAATAGTTTGTTTACCTGCTGCTGCCCGTACCTGTACGAGCCGGAATACACTGAAGAATTGAGAGGGATGCTCAAAGGGCAGAAAGAGAAAGAGCGTCTGTAGAGACAGCCCCCGCTGGAGCTGCAGCAGAGAACCGGGACAGAATGACGGTAGACTGGTGGCAGTGCAGTTTCGGTTTCTGTCCCACGCTGCTCTGTTTACTTTCTGCTGTAGTGATTCGGTTACACAGCAAAGTAAAAGTCCGCTGCTGCTAAGAAAGTAGTCCCTCAAAATGCGATAATTCATGCGATGCGAGGTTGGTTTTATTTCTAAAATTATTCTATCAACACAGACATTTACATCGATAGTCTGGCGTTATAATTGATTGGCCTCGGGTGTACTGTGGAGTGGGTAAGACTGTTTTAGTAGCAGGCTAGGTATTCCCCCGATGCCGTGCGCTAGCTTAGCACGAGCGCACTCTGCAACTAGAAGGACTGAATTAAATGTGTTGAAAACTGTCTCCAATGATAAAGAACACCAAGGCTAACTTGGGAATAAGGCCCTATGTCTAAAATCCTGAACTACCCCTTTAATACTAAACCACAAACATAACGGCGGCTCACACAAACGAACACACACACACACACACACACACACACACACACACACACACACACACACACACACACACACACACACACACACACACACACTGAATAGGCAGTTACTACATGGATTTCCACATTTATTCTCTTGTAATGCAATGCCATTCAACAATATATCTTTTTTAAACGATCTCTTCTGGGAAATTAAGGTTTTGTAACAGCTGCTCAGACCGACATCATTCCGATGTAATGGCTGTTTTCACCACATGGGGGAACCAAAGAACAGTGCTATCAGGAGAGACATACCGTGTAAGTATCCACGTGGTAAGACAAATTATACCATTATCCTGTGTTTTTAACAAACATATTCTGTGCTTTGGATTGGTCCAACATACAAAGTATTTTTTTATGGTAAATTATCTAACTCATTTACTAACCAGCCTTTGTTCTATTATCCATCACATCCCCACGACTAGTCCTATTTATTTATTTATTTGCCTAATTTGTTTTTTTGCATGTATTATTTTGACTTTTTAAAGTGTCCCTTGAAAGGCACTTTACAACTTAAAAATATTATTAGTATTATGAAAGTGAGGCATGTATGGCAAAGTGGATATGAATGTGGATTTATTTTGTTTTGTTTCATATCTTTGCATTTTATATGTGTAATATTTGTATAGCGTAAAGAGATAAATAATAGCAATAATAATAATAATAATTTAGAAAAAAATTATATGTTTAGAAGATTGATAAGATCCCCAGGGACCTACAATAAACAAATAAATAAAATAGAATAGAAAGTTGTAGGTGTAATACAAGTTAAACAACATTAACACTGCTCCTTCATATAGAAGCTTCTGGTTCACTTCTCCCTTTAATAAATCTGTATCAGCTGTTTCCCCCTTTCGACCCATTTCCACGCATTATCAGCGACACATATTCCACTTCCTGTTTGGTTCTGTGTGTGTGTCTGTTGATACACACGTTTCCATGGGAAACGGGGCTACAACTGAGGTTATTTAGGGTGAGAAGAAGTATTTGTATGTAGAGCAACTCTTTAAAGAAAGACTCTACGGGTGAATAGGCTAAACAATTTAAACTTATAGATATTGTCAAATAAAAATCTCAAATTTGACCAGTGCTTGAAAGGCAAGGTAAGGCAAGTGTACTTATATAGCCTAGCACAATTCAGACACAAGGCCATTCTAAATGCTTTACAGGGGCATGAAATATATAGCCTACTGTAACAAGATTAGACATTAGAAAAGAACGGCTGAATCAGTTCACATGGTCTAAACATTTATTGTGATCATCATCAAAACCTTAAATGTGTATTTTCTACGTTATATATAATAATAAGTAAATAGATAATACATCTTATTTGCTGCCGCTTTTCTGAACACTCAAGGCCACCGTACATTAAAAAAATCAAACTAATAATCCATTGAAATAGGCTACATAAAGTAGTAATAGTAATAAATAACAATAGAATGCACAGTTAAAATTGATTTGTGATTATTGATAGGGATAAACAATGATAAACAGATCAGTTTGAGTAGTTTATTTAAAGGATGTTGTTGAGTCTGCTTGGTGGATGTGTGTATATCACTTACATCTATTTGTTTACTTGTCAAAATAGCCAAAAACAAGTTGTGTTCTGGTTTCACAGGTTTGAAATTGACACCGACAACAGGTTTTTGATATCTGGAAAGTTTGCATTTCGCATTCACTAGGCCTAATGTCAAACACAGTTCATGAACAAGCACTGCACATTAAGTTCAATTATATTTTTGTTGAGAAAACTTATCATTCGTAGCTAATATAACTTAACGTTTTGAGATACTAAGAATTCTAAAAGGTAAAAGTTGTGCCATCTAATTATTTTCTGGTCAAATTAAGTTTTTGGGTCAGTTAATGTTTGAATCGACATTTTGACCGTCAAAATCTAATGAGGACTTCCCTTTGAAACGTAGTTTTCCCAATCGCTAACACACTTAATGAACAAGCACTTCATAGTAAATAAATTAGCATCCAAAATTGCAGGGAATTAAACTTACTTGGTGAAAGAAACACGGCATTGACTCTGTAAGTATATTTTTCAATTCTCTTAAGCAAAAATCTCAACTTCTAAAGCACTTACATCAACTGAACTTACCACAATCATTCTTAGCACTATTATGAAGGTTATTACAGAAGGATTTGTTCATATGAAGATATTGAAAAACATAGACAATGTGTTTTTGAGTTAGTCAAATTTTTCTAATAAATTCAAATTAAGTTTGGAGACTATGTAGAAATTGTAGGATGGTCTTAATGATAGCGTAATATTAAAAAAGAACAACCGCTATGAACCAACTATTAGCTTTCACCAGCAAACAAGCAATAATACAGTGATTTCAGGGTGGATACACTTTGGGTGGGGGACCAACTAAATAACTAAACTTTTTTATTCGCAGCACAATTACGCACTCTGTTGAAGCTTGTTATGCCACACCTCACACAGTAGTAGTCAAGCCAATGGCAACCACATGTTAGAAGACCCTGCCTTCAAAGTAAAAGCATTCATATTATTAAGCATGGAAATTCTAGCTATAAAAAAGGTGTCATGTGCTTTCCCCTTCAAGCTGCAGTGTGTAATGAAGGTGTATTTTGGCATCATCTAGTGGTGAGATTCTAGATGTCAACGCTCCCTTGCTAACCCCTCCCTACAAGAGAATTTACAAAAGCTACGGTGGCCTTCAAGGACAAGAAGCTATAGTTAGTTACTAAAGATCATCCCCCACTGACAGTCTTTCCACAATATCAAGTGATGAGGTGAAGGTGTATTTAGTTCTTTTTTCTAAGAGAGACATTTATTTTCAATTTCTCTGTATGTTTGGCACATATTTCAGAAATTGACGATGAATTTGACTTTGACCTGCATTTAAATACATGTGGAATTAGATTTAAGACATTATAATTCATGTCCTGTTTAATTACCAACTCTTCCTTATTCATTCATGTATTACATTATTTACTTCTATATTTGTGTCCACATTTAGGGCCTACCTATTCATTTATTATTTTGTTTATTTATGTATATATTCATTATACTTTTTTTTCCTTATATACTGTATATAAAGGCAGAAATGGTCTAGTTTAGTTTAGTTTTATTTGTGCAGATAAACAAGATTAAAATGGCAAAAAGATGCACATAGGCACACATAAATGCACGGGTGGGACAAAAGAAACCCAGTACGGCTTATAAAGGATGTCCACCTGACATTAAAATACAATAAGGTAAAGAAATAATGTAAAATAGTCATCCAAACCTTCCTTCCAACCTCAAATAGAAAATAAAAATACGTTTGTATATGTAACAAGGTTTATTAATAAGTCAGAGTACAACCATCCTCCACAATACATTTTTGAAAACATTCAAGAAATAGTGTCTTTTATTTTGAAATTTTGAAAGCCTGTATTGTCGGATTCAGTATTTTTCACCCTGACCGTCTTGACCACAGCGATGACGTAGTAATAACAGTCCCCGCCCCCTCCTCGCGCGTGAGGCTGATTTGGCTCCAGATATAAACACAGAACTGCAGCTCGCGGGCTGTTTGTTCCAATCAGGCGAAACGGGACGTTATCTGGAGCAGGATGGAGGTAAACTCACTACTAAATACTTTCCCCTTTGTAGCCTATAGCGTGTACTGTCACTTTTATCCCACTTTACCAGATGGTTTAAAACATGTATTGTGTTTTTTTGTGGAGTAATTTGTGGTGGAATCTTAGGCAAGGCAAGTTTATTTATGTAGCACAATTCAGACACAATTCAGGCCACTCAAAGTGCTCCACAGGGTCAGGAAATACATCAAGATTAAAATACATCAAGCATAGAATACACTTTAGAAAAGTGCATAAAATAAAATATTACATCATAGGAACTCAGTGAGTAATACAGGCTGTAGTATTTGTTTTATGATTTGGTTATTATGGGCTTAAGAAATGTCTTGGCAACTTTTTTATTTTATTTTTGAATTAAAAGGAATATTGTACCACTCAATACTCTTATGAAGTAGGCCTAATCTACTAATTGTGTTGGCTGCAGTATTTACTTTCAGTGTTGGGGAAGCTACTTTGAAAGAAAAGCTATTGGGAGAAATCTAGTTTGGTTTACTAAAGCTACTCAGAAAAAGTGGTTTAAACTATGTTATAGAAAAAAAATTATAATACAATTTGTTTTATACAACAGGACTACAGAATACATTATAAGAGTTGCATGTCAAATGTGTATAATATTATGTTAATCTCTAAAGGATGGCTGACTTATATATCCTTGCTGAGGGTGTAGTAGTTCTGTTCTCAACACACACACACACACACACACACACACACACACACACACACACACACACACACACACTGGCTCAGATGTGACAGATGTTTTGTCAGCTCCATTTCCTTTCTGTCAAACCGTGGTTAGTTGTTATGAAGTTGTTGTTACCACAAATCTACTCTGAAGCCAAAGAGCATGTGTATGTGTGTGTGTGTGTGTGTGTGTGTGTGTGTGTGTGTGTGTGTGCACTTACTGTGATAGATGTTCTGAGTAAATTGCCTTTACGTAAGTCTATTTTTTTTCCAACAATTTCACGCCCATCGTGCTTTCAGCTGACTAGCCACACTCTCTCCTCTCAAAGGCCAAACTGTCCTTCACTTAAAGGTGGAGTCAGTGATTCTGAAGAACGCTTGTTGTCAACATCACTTTTTAGTCAAAATCAATGAATATCTCCTCATGATTTGCTATGTGTGTGCCCTGGAGAAAAAAAATCCAGTGTTAATACACAGCCTAGGCTCTTTAAAAGGACATGTTGCTAGCTACGGTTGGCTCCCTTTTTTATACCAGTTTACAGAGCCTAGGCTGTGTATTTAAACCAGATTTTTTGCAATCACAGTACGGACAGGTAGCGGATCGTGAGGAGATATTTACTGATTTTGACAAAAAGTGATTTTTACAACAAGCATTCTCCAGAATTACTGACTCCACCTAAAAAAAAAAGGCCGCCTTCCCCATGAAGGCGGCCTTTTTTTTTTAGAGTGGCCACACACACACACACACACACACACACACACACACACACACACACACACACACACACACACACACACACACACACACACACACACACACACACACACACACACACACACTATAGGCGGCCCTGTCAAAGTCGTTCCACACATGTGTTTTTACTGGCCGGTCTGTGGTCTCCTCCCCTGCATTACACACTCTTCCATAAGACTTGTAACTCCATTCTCAAGTATTTAATGTCGTGTGTGTGTGTGTGTGTGTGTGTGTGTGTGTGTGTGTGTGTGTGTGTGGCGAGTAAGAAGAGAAACGCCCTTTTTTTCTCTCTCCAAAGCACGTGAGTGAGTGCATTAGAAATGTACTTTCAACCACAACTACACACTACTAGACATATAGCTTTACGCTGGTTAAGCTTAGATTTAAGATACATTATAACACATCCTCTGGCAGTACACATATACATTTAATAATTAACAGAAGAGATGTGTTACCTAAGCCAAGAGAATTGGATTTGATATTAAACAACTTCTTGTACATGACTTAGATGGGGGATTTTCTTGAACACTCCTATGAGGAACTTTTAAATGCCTATTTTACAGTCTGCTTCGTATGGTATTTGTGAATGATGCATTTTGCCCAAAGCGACTGTCAATAACCATAAACCTGCCTGTGGCCTAAACTGCCCTGAGCAAAGTGTAAGGTGAGAGAAATGCATGGAAATCCTGTGTGTGTGTGTGTGTGTGTGTGTGTGTGTGTGTGTGTGTGTGTGTGTGTGTGTGTGTGCTGTGCGTGTTTGTGTGCACTCCTCTCTGTGTGTGCCTGAGAATTTGTGTTGCGTGTGTGTGTGTGTGTCCTGTTTTGGGGTGGGACATTTTCATTTTATGGAGGAGCTAGAAGAGTGAGTATTTAGCGTTGCCTTGCCAACCATATGGTGAGCACATTTATTACGTATTCCGTAGTAAAGTTAAGAGCCCAATAACATATGAGGTGAATGTAACAGCCATACGTTTGCTAACGACTAGAGTTAGTTTTCCCCCTTTTACATTACAACAGCATGTCACACTATAGTTATTATGATGAAATTAAAGTTGCAGTCAGGGATTCTGGAGAACGCTTGTTGTCAAAATTACTTTTTGTCAAAATCAGACCAAATAAGACCTGCCGGCAATGTTAACAAATAAGGTTTCAATAAATTCAAAATCCGGCTTTAGTAATGTGTTTTGTTACATAGGAATATGCATTTCATATGTTTGTCAGGCCTGAAGGATATACGCAACATTTGCTGCTTGTATTGACTATCTTCTGATGTTAAAATACGATACCAAAATGTTAATTTACTTTTTACAACATACGAGTGTCCAAGTGCTTGAAAACATTGTTATTACTTGCGTCCATTACAGGCCCTCAAACTAAACATTAGCGTCATGTTGCTATCAGAGAACATGTTGTGTTAAGCCCCTCCCCTTTGTCTGTAGCAGTGTGTGTGGCTGAGAGATAGTAACATCATGGGTGGGACCAGAGCCGGCCCAAGCCTTCAGGGGGCCCTAAGCGAAATATGATTAGGGGGCCCCTCTCCAATGTTAGCGCTGCTAAAACTATAGATCTGTGTTAAATATCATTCACACACCCAGTGTTTTCCGCTAGTGCCTCCACTGTGCGGCTGTGCGAAAATATTAGACAGCCGAGATTCAGACCCTCCTAGGGGGGTCCGGGGGTATGCCCCCCCGGGAGATTTTTTTTAACCTTTTTAAAGTGAAATGCATGAATCTGGTGCACTTTGAGAGGAAAATTAAGAGGCTAAATCTGAGAAATTTTGTGTGAACAAATAATTTGGAGACACTGGGTCAGATGAATTAGAAGCTATTGAAGAAGGACACATGGATTTTCCATAAAAATATTAATATAAAATAAAATATTATGGAGGGTCCTCTGGGTTGGGCTTGGAGCTCTTTTTCTTTTACGGGACATATTTCTCTGTAATATAATGAATGCATTTAAATGCAGTGTGAGGAACGAAGCAGAAGAACTCTGTTGTCCAGCTTCTGTATCTTTTTTTCCACAGACAAGGCTGAAATAGGCTATAGACTATACACCGTGCATGGGCAACTGAGGGCAGCCCCATTTCCAATTGTTTTTAAATAAACTCAATACACACTGTGCATGGCAGACCCAACTTGAGGGTGTACAGCTCCGGAAAAAATGAAGAGACCACTCCAAATATTCAGTGTCTCTCGTT
>NC_137232.1:14067860-14110360 GCF_949987685.1 Ammodytes marinus | reverse complement strand
CAAAACACAAGACTCTCTTCACTCTTGCCGAGATCTACACATGGCGGAAATGATTCTTTCGACCAATCAAATGACGGCAGTGTGTAGCTCCGCCTTCTCATGCATTTTCGGCCCGCTTTCAGGCGGCTAGTACCCCTACGGAGGAGTACTGAGATCGGGAGCGGCTCAGAGCGGTTAGGTGCGCTTAAACCGTACCCTACCCAACTTTTGGCAAATGAAAAGCCAAACTACCCGGACCGAACCGCTCCGATCCGACCCGCTCTACTCGGTGGAAACGAGGCATCACACTCACACTCACACTCACACTCACATTAACAGTCTTTCATAGTGAGGATTTCAGGTGTGGTCATTGCACTGTGTGAGTCATATTATAGACGTCATCAGTTCCTTAGCAACAACTTTTCTGGGAAATAAGGAGAAGATTTGTTGTATATGCATTAACACATTATTGTCCAGTGGTTATTAAAGGTGTATTGTGTAATAAAGGTGTATTTTGGCATCATCTAGTGTTGAGATTCTAGATTGCAACACTCCCTTGCTAACCCCATCCCGTTGGGAGAATTTACAGAAGCTACAGTGGCCTTCAAGGACAAGAAGCTAGTTACTAAAGATGGCATCATCCACCACTGTCAAAAGTCTTTCCACAATATCAAGTGATGAGGTGAAGATGTATTAAGTTATTTATTCTATAGTACTTTTTCTTCTTGGTCTTCCAACAGGTGCATTTCCCCAGGACGCCCACTATATATATAAAAAAACGGGCAGGTCCGTCAAGTTTGTCCATTCTGGGCTACTGTAGAAACATGGTACACCACTTGTATGTAGATATATAACGCTGTTTATGAAGTAATGCAATAAACAGCGATTTCAAGCAAATATACACTAATTCAAACATTCTTAGAAATATGATATTCCATTTCTACCAAGTCTGTCCTGAAAAACTTCAATACGCACTGCACCTTTAAATAACGGACAGGCTTTTGATTTTTCATGGTAAAAATGTATTTGATAACAGTGTGTTAACTGTACTGTACTGTACTGTACTGTGTGTTTAACTGTCAAACAAGCAACATCTTAACCAGCTGTTTCCAAGGAAGTCAGAGTTCAAAAATAGATTATTTTCTTTTTAGCCTCTTACCCAGGCCTGTTGTAGAAAAAAAAAGTTTGAAATCACATGGGTAAAACACTGCTGTTTTATAGTTCCCATGTTTAGACATGCTCCTCTGCTCTGTATGGTAGATTACAGTATAGTGTACACACACACACACACACACACACACACACTCACTCGCTCGCTCGCTTGCACGCTCGCACTCACTCACTCACTCACTCACTCACTCACTCACTCACTCACTCACTCACTCACTCACTCACTCACTCACTCACTCACTCACTCACTCACTCACTCACTCACTCACTCACTCACTCACTCACTCACACACACACACACACACACACACACACACACACACACACATCCCCCCCCCCCCACACACACACAGTACAGTATGGTTGAGTTGTGGTGTAGCATGTCTCTCTCTTAGGAGCAGAGGGGTTTGTTCCCAAGCCTCCAGACCCAGAAATAGAGTTTGCCCTGCGCTCTGCTCTGAACTGAACCAAAGTTTCCCACTACTCAGGGTCCCAGCTGAGTTAACCACACACACACACACACACACACACACACACACACACACACACACACACACACACACACACACACACTAGATAGATAGATCTATCTATCTATCTATCTATCTATCTATCTATCTATCTATCTATCTATCTATCTATCTATCTATCTATCTATCTATCTATCTTGCAATCTATCTAAAAGGAATTGGCATTTTTCAAAACAGACTTAGTAGAAATGTATTATAATATCCATATGCATATTTTGATTAGTGTATTATCACTTGAAAATAAAAGTTGTTGCTCATAATGAGTGTTATATATCTACATGTTGTAGGAGCGGAGGGCTGAGGCCGCCATGTTGCAACGCCATGTTTCTACAGTATCGCACAGAGCGGACAAACCTAACGGCCTAAAACAGCCTTTTTATATATTTGGATATTTGGATGGATGAATGGCTTGTAGACATTCCCCAATTCTGTTATTTAAATAATAAAACAATTGAAACCTCGATTCTCTTCACTCCAAAACATCTTAGTAATGATTTACATGAACAAAGGGCCACACACTTCCTGTGCCGGTGTGACCATAGTTTGTGTTCTGAAGAATTCCTTTGTTTTGGAAGGACAGGAAACAGTTAAACAATCCGAGGTTTCAAAATAAAGGCGTGTGGACGTTGGGTGGTCCCTTGTAATTACTATTTAGCACAGAGGAGAAAATGAAAACCCAGGAAGAGGGTTGGGATGTTGATTAGGCCACTGAGGCACTGTGTGCGGATGGTGTCATACGTTTGGGTGGAGGTAGCAGTTAGAACATGGTGAGGTCATTTTTAGATCTAGGGGGAAGGGGAGTGTGTTTAAAGCTATAGTGCGTAACGTTGAGTGTATCATAAGATGCTTTTCAGTAATACAATTGTATATATTTAGATTTTTTCAGATTTTAACATGTTCTTGTGTGTGTGTGTGTGTGTGTGTGTGTGTGTGTGTGTGTGTGTGTGTGTGTGTTTGTGTGCGTGTGTGCGTGTGTGTTTGTGTGTGTGTGCGTGTGTGTGTTTGTGTGTGTGTGTGTGTGTGTGTTTGTGTCAGTGTTTCACTGAATGGACAAAAGACTTCAAGCTATTGAGAACAACAATAAATGCAGTCAAGGAAACTGGGATAAAGCCTAGAGTTGTGTATATCACAACATATATTTTTATATATACATTTGTATATACTTTTTTTTTTTTTTAACATATGTACTGCGGCTTTAAGAGCCCGGATAGCTCAGTCGGTAGAGCATCAGACTTTTAATCTGAGGGTCCAGGGTTCAAGTCCCTGTTCGGGCGAGAGACATTTTAAAATGCTTGAAAACAAAAAAACATGGCAACCACATGAAAATCTTACACACAGCTGCCACACAACGTTAAGTTTCAAACAACTTCCATTGCTGGACAAACCAAGACCAGCCTAATCTTGCACAAGTTATATAAGCTAATATTCCATTAGCGTCTTCTCAGTTAAATGACATTCAGTAATGATCTGCAAAACGGATTCTGAATTGAGACATTTGCAGTTGTACAAGGAGACGGGCAAGACATAGAAGATGTTTCACTTCCTATATCTAAGCAGGAAAATGCAGACGGGTTGAAAACACAGCAGGAAAGGGTCAATATAAAAAGCTGCTGCAGCATGTGTGTGTGTGTGTGTGTGTGTGTGTGTGTGTGTGTGGTTCAGTGTCCTACAAGGAACTCAAGTCACGTCAAGTCATGTTTATTGTCAATTCTGCATAATGCACACCACGGACAGGCAGAGGAATCGAAAATGCATGGTACAAGGATTTAAAAAAAAAAAGATAAGTAATATATACAATAAATGTTCTAAATAGTGCGAAAAGTAAGGGAACAAAACAAGCTGAAACAGGCCTGTAGAAAACTAAAGAAATTAATGACTTAACAATGGCCAGACACAACGGTGAGAGTCTGTGATTCTGGAGAACTGTCGCCAAAATCAGTGAATATCTCCGCACACTTTGCTACCTGTACGTACTGAAAAGAAAAACAGTGTTAATACACAGCCTAGGCTCTGTAAACGAATATGTAAACACAGGGGGTCCACTGTAGCTAGCAACATGCCCCTGTGTACAGAGCTGCAGGTTGAGTATTACTGTAACACTGGATTTTCTTTTTCAGAGCACACACAGTATAAAGACAGGTAGCGGATCGTGAGGAGATATTCACTGATTTTGACAATGAGCGTTCTCAAGAATCGCTGACTGCACCTTTAAAAGCCTATAGATAGATAGATAGATAGATAGATAGATAGATAGATAGATAGATAGATAGATAGATAGATAGATAGATAGATAGATAGATACATCAATATAAAAGGCACTAACATTTCTTCTTCTGTAAAAACATGTATTTGGTAGAACAGGAAGTGAGCCGTCTCTGCACAGCTGTGTAACATCACACACAGGACAGACCTGTAGCAGACTCTCTCTTATCTCCAGTCTCTCCCACACACACACACACACACACACGCACACGCACACGCACGCACGCACGCACACACGCACGCACAAACACACACGCACGCACACACACGTAATGTAACACACACAAACACAGACACACACCCACACACACATACACACACACACAAATCCCCCCCACACACACTATTCCCAAGCTGATTGCTAAACTTCCCTCCTCCGCGGTGCCTTTTCATGCCTGTTAACTCACATATCTGTTGTTAAGTGATAAGTTGGCTGATGGTCGCAGGCTGGAATGTGCACCAGCGTTAGCTGTGAAAACAACACTCAACTTTAACTCTGTTTCCCATGTTGTAATGTCATGTTTGAACCGAGTGTTTTGAACGGGTTGAAAGGTTTGTTTGTTTACAACATGAAGGCACCCTGAGCTGGGCAGTGTCTCATTCATCATGACGCAATTTAATTTTTTTTAAAGATTTTTTTTTGCCATTTTTACTTTATTAGACAGTTTTTTTTGGAGAGACAGAGATAAAATGGGGCAGAGAGGGGAATGACATGCAGAGAACGTCTTGGGCTGGATTCTAACCCGGGTCTGCTGTGAAGAGGACTGAGACTCTATGGGGGGGTGGGGGGCTGTTAAGACTGTTGTTAATCGTAAAGTATAGTCAGTTGTTTTTAATTTGATTTTATTGAAATTAAAATTTATTTGAAATGTAAAAGAAAAAAACGAAAAAAATGAAAATATCATACAGAAAATAATAATGTTACACAGAATAGAAAGCATAATTAGATACATGAATGACAAATACTTGATAATTGTAACAACATGTTGGAAAAGGAGTGGGAAGAAGTTTGGTTGAAGCTATTCTTTTCTTCCAGGAGGATTCTCCCTCCAAACCGTCGGTGGCCGAGCTGGCCGGAAGGTTCAAAGGTCATATTCTACCAACCTCACCTGAAGAGGTAAGTTATTTTATATGTCTTATATTTTACAGTATCAACTCTATACAAATACATACCAAACTGTGTGTATAGCTGCCTAGAAAAAGATTACTACGGATTCTGTAAAAGTTTATTTAATATTTAAAGTGGAGTCTTGATGTCAAAATATTTTTCAGAGTATTTCCTCATGATCTGCTACCTGTCCGTACTGTGTGTGCGTGCTGAAAAAGAAAATCCAGTGTTAAACACAGCCTAGGCATGTTGCCAGCTATGGTGGACCCCCTTTGTTAAGATCCTCCTTGTTTACATGCCAGTTTTCAGTTCCTAGGCCTCTGTACACTTGATTTGTTTTAAGTGCACACACAGTATGTACAGGTAGCGGATCGGAAGGAGGATTTTACAATAAGTGATTTTGACAACAAGTGTTCTCCAGAATAGCTGACTCTACCTTTAAGCAAATATACTCAGACAAGTGACGCGGTCAGTTCGAGAAGCAAAATCAGTATATGGCTTAATCCAATCTAGTTGTCCCATGGAAACGCACTGACTGACTACATTTTATTTTCTTGTGTAGTTGTCATTTCGACGAAGACCTCCATGTTCACTAAAGTTGCAACATCAAAAAGATGAAAATGAGGAATCAGATGTAAGTTATTTTTTTATTCCTTTACTAACACTACATGTGCTTTGAATCATCTGTCTTCTTGATATACAACGGATCTCTCCTCAAAACAGACGTGGTGAGGTTGTTTGTTTACTCCAGCTTTCGTTGCGAACTCACCATTTCAACACAGTAGAAAGACAGACAGGGTCAACTGTTGCCACATCAGACTGTCGGTCTATTTCTGTCTGTCCTAAAAGATTGGGAAAGTTGTGTCTGTGTTGATGTTTTTCAAGTGAAATGATGAGTAATACCCAACAAAGCACACAAACATATATTTGCATTGTGGCTGGATGGAAGAAAAAGCACAACATGCAAAAATGCAATTTAATACTATTTGATAAGATATGGTTCAGTTTTAAAGGTGGAGTCAGCGATTCTGGAGAATGCTTTTGGTCAAAATCAGTGAATATCTCCTCACGATCCGCTTACCTGTATGTACTGTGTGTGCACTGAAAAATTAAATCTTGTGTTAATGCACAGCCTAGGCTCTGTAAACGGACATGTTGTTAGCTACGGTGGGGGCACCCTTTGTTTACATACCAGTTTACAGAGCCTGGGTTGTGTATTAACACTGGATTATTGGAGGAGGAGATTTTTTTTTTTGAGAAAAAGTGATTTTGACGACAAGCATTCTCCAGAATAGTTGACTGCACCTTTAATCTGACGAGACATATTGTTCTATGTAAAATTAAACTGTTCATGACATGATAAATTAAATGGAAGATTCACTAAACATGTTAGTAATAGTAAAACTGTCCATGTTTTTAAGATGGGGGTATAATGACTTTGTGAAATCATCTGTATTGTATTGTATTGCATTGTAGATTTGATTTGACATGGACATGACAATATCATTGGACGAACCAGATGCCTTGTTTTAAGTGTATTAGCCTAGATGCTAGTTTCCAACAGCTGTCCACAGGAGGCTTTTTAAAAACAACAAACAGACCAAACAAAGACAGAAACCAGATAAAATACTGATGAGGGGAAAAACTGATAATAAGAAAATAAAAATGCAATATACAGTACAGTGGTTAAAGAGCAGCAATATAATGATAGTCAAATATATAAGTGTCCGAATTTGGATTAGCACTGGAGCACTTTAATTGTTTCACCTACTGCATGTAACTGTCCTATTTGTGTTTGTGTGTATGTGATGTCCTAAACTGTGTAATGGAAGCTCACTTTTAAAATGCGACACAAGTTTACCTACGGGTACAAATAAAGTAACCTCAACCTCAACCTCAACCTATACATAAAGTAAAGCAAAGGAAAGGCATGATCAGACAATAAACTCTGTTGTGACTGTGTGTTCTCTTGCAGAAAACGACTGTCTCCCCGACTCCCTTTAGAATGAAGGGGAAGAACTCCTCCTTCATTGAGAAACTGCAGGTTGGTGCAGCTCGCAACATTTTATTCTTTCTGTTAATGAAAAGGGAAAAAAAACAATGATGTGATGTTTTTAGGGGTGACCCAGAAATTCAGTTAATTTTCAGTTTATTTCGATCACACATAGATAGATTCACAACATTACATACATGAGTAAAAAGACACACAAAAAAAAGTCATCTTGATTAATAAAGTATATTGACATTTCTTATAATAATATTGATCGAAAAGGTTGAAGACAGCCAGACTATTGACTTTTAGATGGAAGGAGCCCAATCCCACTGTCGAATAGTTACAACATGTGTTTATGGAACAATGCTCACCCTATTCCTGCTTTATAGGGGATTTAACCTGTACTTGCTTTGTGTTTGATGATATAGTTATTCAATACTAATACATGTAGAGACAATGTCTGGAAACATACTGCAGGTCCATGCAAATGTAAATGAACCCCCATCACCTCAAAGTGCTTTTAAACAGTCCAATAGGGTGTAGCAGTGGACAGGCAGAATTGGCAAGGAGTTTGTATATAAAGTCTAAGTTATTTCTATAGCACATTTAAAAACAACATCAGTTGACCAAAGTGCTGTACAAAATACAATAGAAGATATAAGATACATGAGAAAAAAAGGGAGGAGTGTCAAAGTCTCAACTTGCAAACCAATGCAACCAATGCAAAAAAAAGTGAGTCTTCAGCAACGTATTAAACTGGTCAACTTTACAGGGATCCAGGTTCCATTCATTCACACATTCATACCGGTGGTGGTAAACTACTAAATGAGATATTTGGAGCATTACTGCCCCCTAGTGTTCAGTTAACAGTAGTGCCTGCGCTCCATGTTAAAGGGCTTGTGTCCCTGATGCCACAATCTGCTCAGATTAATAAACTAATTGGATTATGAGCCAGAATCCGCTGATGACGCCTGAAGGCTCCGCGGCCGATTCTTTGGTTTGGGGTTCACACGGTGGGCAGCCATGGGGCAGAAGGGCTGTCGATTCTCACTCTTTCTCTTCTCGCCTGTGCAGGTAGGATACAAACGGTTTTACCAGTGGTTTGGGGGGCTTGTAAAACTTATTTAATAGACATTAGATCTTAAAAATGGATATGATAGGTGTTTGTTTGTGTTTGACACTGTAAAGGGAATGGCATGTAGTTGTAGAAGGTGAATTTATAGGTGAGATACAGTAGACACAAAAACAATTTTTTTTTCAAGCACTAGTCAATTTTGAGATTTTATGCTCCTTTAAACTTGAACAGTGTTATGGGGACTAACTCAAGATTTGATACATTTATATCAACATCTTAGGCTGGATGTGACAGCTGTTGTTTGAGTGTGAAACCTTAAAGGGAATGGCAGGTACTTGTAGAAGGGGAATTTAAGGGCGAGACACTGTACGCCAAACAATAGGTACCCGCAATTTGAAGGAAGTTAAAAAATAAAAATAAATCAGAAAGGGATACGAATATGTTTCAATAAAAAATATTAATTGCATTTATTTACACAAGAAATAGTGTAACATACTATAGAAGACATATTGTTTTATGGTCTTGAAGATTTGAAATGGACCTTGGGTTATCAATCTAAATTCTTTGTGATTTAGTAGATTGGTGTTCAGGTTCTTTCTTTGCTCTACTGTTTTAAGAGATGAATGTTTATGTGAGCTGCTGTATGTATATAGACAAGCTTGAGTTAGTCCACACACACACACGCACGCACGCACGCACGCACGCACGCACGCACGCACGCACACACACACACACACACACACGTGTAGGTTTTGAGCTTGTGTGGATTGTTGTGTGATATGTTGTGTTGACTTTGTTATGTTGAATGAATGTTTTACTCTAACAGTGTTTGGGTGACTATCTATCTATCTATTTATTTCATGTTTATTTCATAGGGACAGATGCCAACACATAGACACTTTAACAACAAATCTCCAATGTAGCCTACAGTATATCAGCGTAGCTACTGCTAATTTCCAATGCTTGTGTGTGCGTGTGTGTGTGTGACGTGTGTGTGTGTGTATGTGTGTGTGTGTGTGTGTGACGTGTGTGTATGTGTGTACTATCTCAAGCTGTAATAGACTTTAGCTCTCAAGCTAAATATCAAGACAGGTGTTGTTTGTGTGTGACACTTAAAGGGAATGTCAGGACGTACAGCACTTCTAGCAGGTGAATCTTACGCTGAGACACGGCTGGCAAAATCGTTGTTGTTAACTTTTAAGATGTTTGCTGTTTTGCTTCCATAACATGTCTTCTTTCATACTAGTATAGATAAAAGTTCCAAAGTGAACATTTAGGTGTTTATTTGACTAAAACGTGTCTGTTTGCATCTGTATATTTCTCCTTCTGTTGCCTATCTTGACTGACTGTGTTCTTTCAAACCCTTTAAAGGTGAAGTCAGTGATTCTGGAGAACGCTTTTTTGTCAAAGTCAATGAATATCTCCTCACGATCTGCTACCTGTCCGTAATGTGTTGACTGAAAAAAAATCCATTGTCACTCTATTGTTAAAACACAGTCCAGCTTTACATCCCCTTTGTTTAGAAACCAGTTTACAGAGCCTAGGCTGTGTATTAAAACTGGAGTTTTTCTCAGAGTACAGACAGGAAGCAGATCAAGAGGAGATATTCACAGATTTTGACAGAAAGTGATTTTGAAAACAAGCGTTCGCCAGAATCACTGACTCCAATACAATGCACTAAAGATGTTACAGTGTACTTCTCTTACAGGCCAATGTGTATGGGCAGGTAGTGGATCATGAGGAGATATTCACTCATTTGGACAGAAAGTGATTTTGACAACAAGCGTTCTCCAGAATCACTGACTCCACCTTTAAAATATGTCTTATTCATATACAATGCACTAAAGACATTTCCTTTCCCTCCCCTTGCCTTCTCCTTTCAGGCCAATCTTGCTCTGTCGCCCACCTCTCTGCTGCCTTCACCCAAGAGTCCTGAGGTAAAGCTCCAGCCCAGACCCCTGTCCCCTCCCTCACACAGCCCAGAGAGCAGCTCCCCTGGGCCCAACCTGACCCCCACACACAGCCCCCTCTCCCCCACTACGAGGCCCTCACATCAGGCCAATGAAGAGGAGGACCCAGTCAGCTTCAGCACACCTCCTGAAGGCGCTCCACTGACAAGCTTCAACAAGGTGAATATTTTATTTCATTCATTCATTTTATTTCGTCTTTATTTCGAGATAAAAAAATAAAAAAAAGTAAGTATGACACATCATACAAATACACACAACACCAAACAACAGTAATTATAAAGTGTAATAAACAATATTTATAAAATAAATGTAGTGAGTGTCCATGTCCGAAAAGGAGTGAGAGTGTGGACATTATGGACAAAGCTGCAGGTTAGCTTGACAATACTATAAGGACATTTGTTATGACCACAGTTGGATGTCATGTTGTATAAAAACAGGACACTGCAGGTGAAGAGGGGAAACATTTTTACGTCTAGATATCATCATGACACTTCACCAGTTGATCACTGACATTAAAAAGAAAATTTTTCATATTACAATTTTTTTTCAGAAATGTTTGGAAAAAGTATGCCAATTTGGCAATAATAATTTGCTTACCTTTGCATCCCTTTAAAAAAACTAAAATATAAATGTTGGAAAAAGCCAAAGTTAGTACTCTTATATTTCATATAATTGCGTGGGTTTTTGCTGGTGAGTTCTGAGTCACTCAACATGAGCTGCTGTCATACTGAGGCCTCTGAAGTGTCACTCACACTTACTATTCGCCATACAGTCTCCATGGTAACATCAAAGTCCAAGTCAAAGTTTTTTGTTGTCAGTTCTGATATATGCCAGACATACATCAGAATCTAAATGGTGTTTATCACTGGCCGACGGTGCAATATGAACGATAAAAATATAGAGTAGAATACACACATCCCAGCTTAACAAGTGGTTCCTCTGTGTGTTGACGTGTCCCTCTCTGGGTGTTCTCTCTCTCTCCTGTCCTGGGATAAGCCTGTCAGGACGCCCCGTAGTGCACGAGGGGGATTGGCCCTTTAATCCTCTTTAGCCTAGTTAGGAGTCCCCATCGCATTCTGTACAGGGCTGTCACGCATATGCTGCTCACACCATGGACAGTTAGCTAGTAACCTATAAGAGGAGGGAAATCCATGTGATTACACAGGGTTCTTGCACCATTTTTAAAGTCAAATTTAGGACATTTTAAGACCTTTTTAATACCACCACAAATATGAATTAAGACCCATAACATGTCGGGGGAAAAAAAAGATTTGATAGAGAAGAGAATTTATTGAGTAATTAATAAGAGATTACTAACAAAATGAATAACGTTGTAGTGCATCCTCAAAATAAGAGCTCCAGACTAACCTTTTTTAGTAGAAGCACTGGCGCTCCTTACTAAAAACATTAAACCAATATGTAATTTTGCAATAGCTGGTACATTCATATTAGCATATTTTTATTTATTAATTCATTTATTACATGTACCAATGTTATTCTAAGGTTTTTATGTATTCCCAATGAAGAACATATTGGCACTTTTAAGTTCCTGCAATAAACTTTTTGCTGGCATTTGACTTTTTTGAATATTTTGTTATAATTCCATATCACGTGTACAATGTCAATTTGATCATTTATTTCAAATAACTTTTTCCCAAACACGGAAAATTGAACATTTGATGATCCAAATGATTTAATAGAAATGATAGATTCTTAGTTTTTCTTAGTAGTGGATAGAGCGTGTACCATATTGGCTCCGGCCTTCGTTGCAGTGGTCGTGGGTTCAAATCCGACCTGTGGACCTTTACTGCAGGTTATCCCCCCACTCTCTCTGTCTCCCCACCTCAACTCTGTACTCTCTAATAAAGCTTGAAAATGCCAAAAAATTATCTAAAAAAAAAGAAACATGAAAGGCCTATTAAAAATCCTTTCCTATTCTTTCCCACACAGACCCGAGCGCGGCTTTCCTTTAAGAGGCGTCCGCCCACCAGACAACACCGGCGCTCGGCCGGAGAGGACGCGGGCCTGTCCCAATATGAACTCTGTGGCTCAAACCAAAACGGTGACATTCAGCAAGTATTGGACAGTCCATCCGAGGAAGACGAAAACAGACATATAGCCGATAGTCTGCAAGATGCTATTGACTGTGAAAATACAGAGAATGGGCTCATAAAGATTGACCCAAACCAGATGGGGGATCTAGAGCAGGAGCAGGAGGCAGAAAAAGATCAAAATTTGGAGAGTTTGGAAGCCGAACTGCAACTTTCCGAGCTGTGTTCGGGCCGGCAGAGAGACAGTGGTTTGGAAAATGACCATTGAGGACATGACCGGAGTGTGTGTGTGCTGTGAATGCTTATGTCAGAGAAAAAAAAGAAAACAGAAAAATACATATAAATAAGTTGATGATAAACTCCTCAAAAAGTTTTTTTTTAATAAGGAAGAGTGTCAGAACTACGAGAGAGAATTTTTTTATTTTTTATTATGAATTTCAAACTTCCTCGATCAATAACTCCTTAACATAACTTTATAAAATCACAAATGATACATCTTTACTAGTTTTTACTGAAACCAGACGTCCTCTAAGCTCCACTAATAACTGCACTGTATCAGAGTGAAGGGATTGAATATGTTTCTCTTGGGTGTTTCCCTTTGTAGATGGTCCCTGTGCTCTCGTCTCACAGCCCGCTGCACATAGAGAGCAATGTTATTAGAGTAGCTTAGAGGACGTCTGCTTACAGTCAAAATCAGGTTGTAGCCTTTTGTCTGACTTTAACACAATCTTGAACTGTTGAGCTCATTCTCAACATTATTATATTTTTTTCTATATCCATAATGAAAATAAACTAGTTTATTTCTTCCCTCCAATGGTCCTAATTCTCTTCCATAGTTTTAAATGGCTTGGTACCTGCTCTGTTGGTTTTAACCTCTCTGTCGCCCTATTCTGGCCAAATAGGACAGGTCTATAAACACTGTTGGGCTATGAGAAGCAGCAATTATCTGCACGTGGAAATAAGAATCATGTTTATATCCATTATCAGGCAGAAGAACATTATATTGTGTTATATTGTACAAATCTGCTTAAAGCTGGGGTGGAGGATTTGGGGAGAAAATAGCAGTCGGTATAGAGATTTGAATCCAAATACCTCAACCGCTCCACTTGTTCTCTTTGGTCCCTCCCGTATGGTCCCTCCCTGACACGCTCTACACCAACAAAGTCGTGCCAAAGTGAATGGACAGTCCCAACAGTCAATAAGAACAGAGAATCTGAGCCTCGCTCTGATTGGTCAAAGTGTACAGCTCATGTTAACTTTGACCAATCAGAAATCACATACCCCAGCTTTAACCGGAGACATTTTTTTTATTTGACAAATAGCCGCACTTATTTGAGAGACGTTGTTAATAGTGCATTAACCATGTCATGTTCACAGGACTTTGTATATACTGAATACTGGGTTGAAAAATTGCATAAATAATATTGGGCTTCACTTTTTTTTTTTTTTGCATATACAGCCCTGGAAAAAATTAAGAGACCACTCTGGATTTTTCTTAAATTTTCATCTCTACATTACTTAATGAAAATGCTCTTACTGTAATGACAAAAAACTTATCGGAATTTGGTAGAATTGTTATCAGTAGTTTATATTATAAAACCAAAATGTTCATTCTACTCAAACAGATGCCTATTAATAGTCAAACGAGAGACACTGAACATTTGGAGTGGTGTCTTAATTTTTTCCAGAACTGTATATATATAGTGTTCTGACGTCAAACCAAATGACTATAACTTAAAGGTGGAGTTTGACAAAAAGTGGTTTTGACAACAAGTGTTCTCCAAAGTCGCTGAGTCCACCTTTAAGATTGAAATGATGTAATTAGCTTTTAAGTTTTTCTTTTGATGTATGTCTGTCTCTGCTTGTCTTTCATTTTGTAAACTATACACAGTATCACAGAGCTACTTGAGTCCTCAGCAGTTTATGTCTTGAAATGTTAATAAAATAAACAGCCTCCTTTCTTATGTAAGAAATAAGTTGATGTTATGTGTTGGGGCAAATTTTGGGTTTACATTTTTTTTCAGAAATCAATATCTAACTATTTATGCTAAGTCCAGCATTTCAAGCACATTTGAATATTGTATATGGTCATTAATACGGCATTGAATTATGGGTAAATTTGCATCTCTTTGAAAAACCAAATATCTAGATGTTGGATAAAGCCAGAGTTAAAATCTTTATTTCATTTGGTAAGAGGATATTCTGTCAAACATGAGAAATTATTTTTAAGGTAGTATGTCTTTCATTTCAGTTACTTTAATATCACTATGTGATCGGTCCATTCCGAAGACATTAATAAAATGGTAGAACCTAGTAAAATAAGAAAAATTACTATTGACTACTAGGCCTACAATAATAATTTATGCCATGATATTTGATTTGTCGACCCCTACTGGTCACAATATAGAATTGCAGTAATTTCAATATTTATTTTGTCCCCTGTAGGCCCCAGGATGCTGCCTTCTCCGAGCAGCCAGCATGGACATGTGGCCAACCCATTGGTATAGAGACAGTGCATAACGCGTCATAATCTGAGGCCACGCCCATCGTGGGGGAAAACAATTCACAGCGCCCCGTTCACTTTCTATTGAATGACACTCGTATTCGGCAAACAAACTTAATAAAAACGTAATACGACATGCCTTTCACAAATACACGTTACATACTCTAAAGCCACGACTCTTGTCTGTCTATACGAGCTGTTTTTGTGAAAATTGATTGAGTAATTTTCCATATCGAGACAAAACTCTTAACTAATGTATGCTTTATGCTAGGCTAATGTTAGCCTTCTGCTGTAGGCTAGCCAGGTCGGACGGGAAAAAACACCTCAATATCTAAAATTACTCAATAATTTTTCACAAAAACAGCTCGTATGGACAGACAAGAGTCGTGGCTTTAAAGAAAGTAACGTGTTTTTGTTAAATGGATGTTTGAACAAGTTTTAATTACGTGTGTTTGCAGAAGACGGGTCTCCTTCAATACAAAGTGAACGTAACGGTGTTCAACGGTTTCCCCCACGATGGGTCCGACCGGACAAAAACACCTCAATATTGAAAATTACTCAATTATTTTTCACAAAAACAGCTCGTATAGACAGACAAGAGTCGTGGCTTTAAAGAAAGTAACGTTTTTTCGTTAAATGGATGTTTGATTAAGTTTTAATTAAGTTTGTTTGCAGAAGACAGGTCTCCTTCAATACAAAGTGAACGGAACGCTGTTCAATGTTTTCCCCCACGATGGGCGTGGCCATGGGCGTGGCCTATTTCATGCACTGTCTCTATTGCATGATAAGGGGTGGAGCTTATTTTCATGCGGCCCGTAGGCAGATGTCCCTGTCCACATAGTACAAGCAGCGAACAAGATTGTGTCTCTGCACATTTTTTCTGGATATCAATCATAGGCTCATACTTATCTTTAGACCATATACTATTAAAATGTAAGTTTTCTCATTTCAAAACGCCACCTCAAGCGTTTTATTAGCCCAACGGCTTTTAACGGCTTTCAGTTTGTTTTCGCCAGGCTAGATGCTACAGAACGAGACACCCGCCTCCAGTCCGGTACGCTTGCCGCCCTCTTTCTTGATAGGTCCATAATGCCGCTACGTCCATGCTACGTAATGCTTTGGGCCGCATGGAATTTCCGGATTATACTTCCTTGTTGCTTCTCTGAGCCTATGAGCAGTGTCACTACACGATCTGAGGAGCATGCACGATATGAGGTGCGCGTGCGCAAAATGGCCGCCATCATTGACAGCCCGCTTAGCTTAAAGTGTTTTGGAGAGCCACAGACTGCACTTAAAACAGACTGTAACTCGCTCAATTCTGAACCGATTTTCATGACATTTAGTTTGTTATGAAGATATAACAGTTAATCATGCTACAGATTACGTGTTGGAATTAAATTCAGTTACGGGGCTGCTAACCCACGGACTTTGTGTGTGTGTGTTTGTGCTCACGGGGAACCTTTGGGGGGGGAGGGGGTGAGGACGCTGACGTGCGTTGCCTAGGCGACTGCGGGCTTTCCAAGATGGCGGCCGTTCTGCGCATGCGGTCCTCATATCGTGCAGGCTCCTCAGATCGTGTAGTGACAAGCAGCTTTCATAGGAATGAATGGGCGCCATGTTTCAATACGGTGTCCATTTCTTTATATGTCCATGGTAGGCCCTTACTTGGATTTTTTTTTACCAACTTTATTTAAAACCTAACTGGACGGAGTAACTTAAACAAAAAAAAATTAAAAAAAATCTCCTTCATAAGGTAATATAGGCTTATTGAAATTGCAATGAGTTTATATCACCAAAGGCATCTAATGTTGGGAAAATATATAGGCCTATGTGTAACGTAGTGGCACAGGTGTGTTCTGACTGAGTAGTGTAATCAAATAGCGTGGGAATCAGTCTGTGAATGTAGCCCAAAGGTAACACAGTCCATGCTCCAGATGAACGCTAGCAAGGCAAGCAAAGTGTCTTTTATGCCCGTGAATGTGCCCGAGTTAATTTACTGCAACCAAGGCCTACCTCTTATGTGCTTCGCCTCTTGATAACCCCATGGACCTATTAATAAAACCCGCACCACTAGATGCAAGACACCTGACACCAGCTAAGTGTTATTAGCATGAGACCACTTAACTACACTACAGGTCGGAGCGTGGAAGCTATAAAGGTAACAACAATAAACCCATGTTGTTAAATTAGAGTAGGTTTAGGCTACAGTCTTTTAAACTGTTTTTCTACTCAATAAATAGCCTACACAAGTATTTTTCAGCAACGTATTAGGCTACTTACAGGAGTTGTAAATAGGCTATGCCATACATTAACCATATTTTATGGTTAAAGTAGGCCTAAGGAGCTGTTTGCAATAACATTGGATCAAAAGTTCATAGCCTACATAGCCTAATTCAATTGATTCCTGCTGATGTTTTTTTTAAATATTTTTTTATAAGCCTGAATATGTAGCCCATAGACACCTGTTCGCAGGCTACAGTTAATAATTGAAAAAGCAATGAATTTACACCACCATAGGCATCTTCAATTGTTCTTTGTATTTGACAAACAGCACCGGTCATAGCACAGCCATTGACCCATATTGCTCCTGCTTTGCTTAGGTTAATATTTAAACACCGTAAACCCCCCAGGCTAGGGGCAGAAAACATGTCGTGTCATGCATACTTCAAATACCTTCTAAGTGCAAAAACAAGTTTCAACAGGTATTTTTCTGCTGCTAACTTTATAAAGTGTCTAACAATATGCTGATTTTGACTTGCGATAATTTTTCACTTACAAATAACTATGTGTAGTGTCATGAACGTTCCCTCCCCCGATTCCTTGACAACGCCTTGTGACGTCAGCTGCGGTGAAACTTGAAGGAGATATATAACTCACCGACTCACCTACACTACAGTGTTCAAAGTTGAGAAGAAACTAAAAACCAAAACACTGTCCCACGCTCGCTACAGGATTTACAATGTGAATAACCCGCTGGGGGATCGTTGCCTTTTTCAAAACCGTATCTAGGACGTTGGTTGCCAAGCGATCTCAATATTAAAAGTTCTAGAACTTTAAGAGTTAAAGGCACTTCCGTGTTGGGACTTGTGGAATTCCCACCAGGATTCCCACACACACAGACGACATGGAGTTGAAGAATATGACGGAAAATGGGAACAACAACGGTGCATCTAGCGAGGTGAGTTGATATACTGAGTTGATAATACTGTAAATATGTTTATTGTATGTTTAGTGGACTGCCTTACTTTATATATGGGTGCACCTGCTCACACTCGAGCGCTTAGAATTGCATAATGATTAGGCTATATTTTTTTCCCCACACTTTTTTTTTAAGACATAGGCTAAATATTTAAGAGATTCTGGATAGGTAATACAATCATCACCATAACTCATCTATATTGTTGCAGTCTTATAGATAATTTATTATAAAGTGGCCCATTTACATGACTTTACCCCATGATCATAATAATTTAAATATCTTATAGGCCTAGATAAAAATAGGAAGCATTTTTACATGTATATACTGTGTTTGTGTGTGTGTGTGTGCGTGCGTGTGCGTGTGTGTGTGTGTGTATGTGTGTGTGTGTGTTCTTGGAAAAGAAAACATGGTAATTAATGTGTTGTTTGTTTGTGGTTGTTCAGACATAATAAGAAAATCTATTATAATAGATTAGTAATCATTAATGAATTAGTTGCAAATAGTTGCAGACCTATGCAACTTTACATACAACATGATAATTATGCACAAAAACATTCCTTTGCATTTCACCGTGATATATATTTTCCCATTATCCAGGTCCAGGCAGGTAACGGAGAACGTCAGACCCACAACAATCCTGCTGCCTCAGAGGGAGACCGTTTGGTAAGCTAACATCAACGTTATGCTGCTTACAATAGGTCTTTGATGGTTTTGTTTAAGATCACAGTCTCTTCAAGTGATTAGAGAAAATACAGACATTCTGTTTGGCATGAATTTTCATACATTATGTTCAATAAATTTTTTTTTTGGCTTATTTGAAGCTAAGGCACTTAGGTGATTCTTACTGTTCTGAGTTACATGGTTAAATGCACTTATAGGGAAGTTGCTTTAGGTTCAAATTAAAATAAACATATTTTCTTCTTTGTCTTTTCAGATGAAAACTGGCCGTAATGGGAGTACGTCCGCTCCCAGTGCAGCACTGGACAGAAATCCCAGCATAGAACTCGCTACCAAAACGGTAAGACATTCATAAAAGTTGAAGTTTCTTGGAAATTTCCTCACACACTAGAAATAAAGGAAGTGTTTTTACTTCAAAGGAATCATAGTCACATCAAAACTTCTGTGTTACTGTGTGAACGCTCAATGAAAGAGACCACACCAAAGGCTACCAATACAGAGCTTTATTTTAATGAAGCTTGTCAGTATTTTAACCCCCTACGAGGAACTTTTAAATGTTGGTGAAACCGTCTCATTTTTCCTCTGATGATCATAAATAAAATAACATGTAACAGCAAACGAGACCATCAGTGCAAAGAATGCTTTTTTTAATAGTTATTATTATTAATGCCTTTGCTTGGGTCTGATTTCCTGGGAACTTAAGCAAAACAGACTTGAACATCCTGTGTTTATGAACGCTACTAAACAAAACTTCCTAAACAAATGGACGCGCTGCTGACACAAGCTTGCAAATATCTTTTGGACAGGAGGTGCTGGTATAGTTTAAACACTACCACTTCTGTCCAAAGGGGGCGCTAGAATTAACACAAAATGAAAGATCCTCATAGCCACTTTAGAGCATACTTTTCTGGCAACTTTAGAACGTTTATTTATGCTCTGTGTTAGTATTGTTTCTTGTATCTTAAGTCCATTTAAGTGATACTCCATTGAAAATCTTAGTATCAAACTTGAACCCATATTGACTAGACATTTCTTGACAAAACAATTTCAACAGTTTTTTTCTTTGATTTGATTTTGTTATTAATATTTAGTTGTTAGCCTGCCCCCTTGCGTGGTAGCTGCTGCTGCTATCGGTGTATGAATGTGTGTGTGAGTGGGTGAATGTGTACAAAACAATGTAAAGCGCTTTGAGTCTGTGAAGAACCAGGGAAAAGCGCTATATAAGTGGAGTCTATTTACCATTTACCATTTGTTCCAACTTCTATTTGCACTTTGTAAGTTTCAATATATATAAATGATTATTATTATTCCGTTTCCCTTTCAGAGCAAATGGTCCAATGTAGAGAGAGAGATGAATGAGGTCATGTTTTGGAAAGTGAAGCTCTGGATGGTCATCATATTTATCCTGCTCCTCATCGTTGCTGTTATCATAACTTCTTTGGCCATTTGTGCAGGTTAGGTTTCATTTAATTAAGCCCCATCTAAGAATATGTGTATCATACGTGCATATTGTAATACTTTGATTAAAGGTGGGGTTAGCAATTGTGGAGAACGCTTGTTGTCAAAATCACTTCTTTCGTACTGTGTGAGCGAGCGCTGTAAAAAAAAAAACATCTGGTGTTGATACACAGCCTAGGCTCTGTAAACTGGAATGTAAAAAAAAATAAAATAATTGGGTATGTAAACAAACAGGGACCACCGTAGCTGTAGCAACATGCCTGTCTACAGAGTCTGAGCTTAGTATTAACACTGGATTTGTTTTCAGTGCAGACATACAGTACAGTACGGACATAGATATTCTCTGATTTTCACATTTATTTAGACAACAAGCGTTCTCCAGAATCACTGACTCCACCTTTAAGGCCAAATTGTACATTGTTACAAAATGACAGCACTAGCATGTAACATCAATGCTTTCTGCCATAAGCATGTCGACTATTTCAGTTTCTGTTTCACGTTTTGACACATTTTGTCTTTGCACAGCGACCCATAAGGATGTGGACGATACATTTGACCGGACGCTGTTTGTGGTTCCACGCTCTTTCAACGGGAGTTTCCAGATGCCCAATGTGGTTTTCAAAGATGAACTTTTATCTGATTCCTCTGATGAAAGCAAAGCTCTGGCTACTGACCTGCAACAGAAGGTTTGACACACTACCATCTGTATTTCAAATGGTGTGCTTAATAAATGTATGTTATGGTTGTATTTATAAGTTATTGGAACACATGTATGTGAACTGTGGAACATTCTGATAAACATTTATATGGTTGGCTTTTGTAAATGAGAGAAAACTGTATCTCCTCACGATCAACTACGTCTCTGTACTGTGTGCATGGAAAAATACAAAGTCTACGCTGTGTATTGGGCCCTTCGTTGTCAAGTGATTTTGACAACAAACATTCTCCAATCATCATCAGAGAAGTGACTAAAAGTGAAAGTAATGTTAGAAAGTAGCGTGGCAGACTTGCTCAGTTCCAAGGAAACACACCTTCTCAACTGAGACAATAATGCCACAAGCTTTACAAAACAGAAACCTGTTAATCACAACTCTTGCCCAGAGCTGGTTTCAACTATTTACATATCAGTTATTTTAGAAGCCCTTTTGCAGCAGCATGTATCTCACAGTAAAGAAAAACAATGTAGGCCTAAGTATCGGCTGAAAATAAATCTCTTGTTAATACACAACCTAGGCTCTGTAAACAGGTCTGTAAACTAGACTAGAATTCTACACATTGCAACTTTTTAAAAGCCTTTTGCAGCAGCATGTAGCTCACAGTAAAGTGAAACCGAGTTATTATCAGGCACTAAGTAACTGCTGTCTTTGTTGTTCTTTGCATGTCTGAACCCGCTCCACCCAGCTGGATGTTCTCTACAGATCCTCCCCCTCTCTGGGAAGATACTTCTCACAGGCAAGAGTATATGGCTTTAGGTAAACACACACACACACACACACACACACACACGCACACACATGCACACACACACACACACACCTCTACGGGACAGTATAAGGGTAGGGAGAGAAAATAATATGAGAGGTAGGTATTTTTCGAGAATAAAGTCGACAGTTCAAGTTGGAGTCAGTGATTCTAGAGAACGCTTGGGTCTAATTCTCCCATGAGTCCGTCTACGTTTTACATTTTATGCAATTTAACCACAGGAAGCTACATGACCACAGTCACACACCAAAACACATTGCTGTATGTCTGTCTGTAGGTCATGTGTGTGTTTGTTTGTGTGTGTGTGTGTGTGTGTGTGTGTGTGTGTGTGTGTGTGTGTGAAATATGTTGAGGTCATGAACTTCCGTTTTGTCGTTACCACAGGAACCCTCCAGTAATGGCTGACTTCCAGTTGACTTTCCTGACGCCTTCAGACGGGCAGGAGGAGCTGAACAACTTCACTCTGAGCCGAGAACTTGTGTATAATGTTCTCAGACAGTTTCTATACGTACAGACGGAGGAGACGGGCCCAAATTACATCAATCCAGCTTCAGTTAAGATGGTTGTAGGACACTAGTGACAAATGTCTAACGAACTAACAGATTTTTTTTTTAGTGTGTGTATTGCTTTCTTTGGCATTTAAAGGTGGAGTCAGTGATTCTGGAAAATCACTTGTAAAAAATGTTTTGTGTTAATACACAGCCTAGGCTCTGTGAACGGGTATGTTAACAAAGGGTGTGTATCAAAGGGGGTTCACTGTAGCTACTAGCAGCATGCCCGCCTACAGAGCATAGGCTGTGTATTATCACTGGATTTTTTTTCTCAAGCGCACACACAGTACGGACAGGTAGCAGATCGTGAGGAGATATTCACTGATTTTGACAAAGTGATTCTGACAACAAGCATTCTCCAGAATCACTGATACCACCTTTAAGTGGGACAGTGTGTGTGATTCTCCCACGAGTCAGTCTACGGCTTGTATTTGATGCAACTTAACCACAGGACGCTACATGACCACAGTCACACAGACACACACTAACACAGTCACACAGACACACATAGCTGTCTGTCTGAAGGTCATTTGGATTTCATTGTGTGTTCTGTTTTTGAGGCTTTTAAGTTGAGAACACTGCACGTGAATAGAGCAACCTTTTTAACTTATTGTTATCATCATGCAACTTTGCCAGTTGATTTATTAAAATGAAAAAAATCTGAAATGTTTGAATAAATTAGCAAATTTGGCAATATGTAACTAATTATCTGAACATTTGCATCTCTTTAAAAACCAAAACCCTCGATGTTGGATAGAGCCTTTATTCACTTTATAAATCAATAAGATGCATTTTCTGCATGTTTTTAAATCATAAATCAGACAATTAAAAACACATTCTGCGATCAACTTCAGAATAGTGCTGAAAATGATTATGGAAAATTAAGTTGATGTAAGTGCTTTTGAAGTTGAGATGTTTGGTTCACAGTATTGAAAAAAAGTAACTAATGTTGAGATAATGGCCGTTAAAGATGGTTGTCTTACCTTAAAACTGTCCTTAATCAAAATGAATCAACTACGCCGTATTTTATAAGTAAAATGGACATTTGCCTTCTGTCAAAATTAGTAGTTCAACTCACAAGACACTACCAACAAAAAGCAGGGCTGGACTGAGTATATATGAAATACAATTTTTCAAATGGTATTTGAGATTTTATTTTTATTACTATTACTGTGCCTTTTTAATTGCACATTGAAGAGTACTAGTATGAATTTCAGGGCTGTAATTAGTTATATTAATTACCTGAACTTAACTGTGATCTATGTTTTACCATTTCCGTACAAATCTGTTGGTGGTGGATATGTTTTTTTTTTAAGATATTTTTTTGGCTTTCAAGCTTTATTAGATAGTACAGAGTTGAAATGGGGAGGCAGAGAGAGAGGGGGGATGACCTGCAGTAAAGGTCCACGTGTCAGATTTGAACCCGCGACCACTGCAACAAAGGCCAGAGCCAATATGGTATGCGCTCTATCCACTACACCACCGGAGTGCCCCGGATATTTAATGCAAAATACATGTTATAAATAATAAGTGTTAATATTTGTATGTGTGACAGTGGCAGTCCCAAGTGACCTTTGTTTTTCTGTTGTCTCCCTTGCTTTCATTGTATTTTTCCCTTTGAGAATTTCTATTGTTATTTTCTGTTTGAGTATTGTTAGTAGCCGGTTGTTGCATTTAAAGGTGCTACAAGGAACTTTTAAATGTTTCTGAAACGGTGTCATTTTTCCTCTGTTGATCATAAATGACATGTAACTGCAAACGAGACCATCAGTGCAAAGAATGCTATTTTAATATAGTTCTTCTTAATGCCTTTGTCATGGGTACGCTCACCTAGGAACACCAGCTGGCGTGGTAAAAACACTACCACTTTTGTCCAAAGGGGGTGCTAGAATTAACACAAACTGGAAGCTCCTCAGAGCACCTTTAATGACATTGGTGGTTAAGTACGTTTATCAACTTGAATTGTGTCAGTCTGTTGAATTTAATTTTTTTTTCTGAGATTACACCAGTTATAATAGGTGCATTGTCTATTAAATATGTATTTTGGCGTCATCTAGTGCTGAGATTCTAGATTGCAACGCTCCTTTGCTGATAGTTCCCTTTCAGAGAATTTACAGAAGCTACGGTGGCCTTCAAGGACAAGAAGCTAGTTATTAAAGATGGCATCATCCACCACTGCCTCAAGTCTTTCCACAATATCAAGTGATGAGGTGAAGATGTATTTAGTTACTTATTCTATAGTATTTCTTCTTTTTGTACTTCCAACAGGTGCATTTCTCCAGGACGCTGACTATATATAAAAACGTGTTAGGCCGTTAAGTTTGTCCCTGCTGTGCTACTGTAGAAACATGTTTTTTTATGAAAAATGCAAATTTACTTTCCTCACTGCACCTTTAAGAAGTGTTCTTAAGTTTCTGCCAAATATATTCGCACAAAGTAATGGTCGACAAGATGGTTATTAATTTGTATTTGCACTCGCTACAAGACTTTATGGAAATATTTCAAGCTTGAGGCAATTATTGCCATGTATTGCTTTTTGTATCAGTATAATTTGTGTGGTAGGAACGGGTTGATGGTTATGGTCTGATGAATAATGATGTAAGATATTGACATATTTGAAGATTTGTCATTTCTCAAATAAAGAATATTTTTACAGAGACAGTGTTTGTCACTTCTGTCACCCCGGAATTCCACTGGCTGCGCGTGCGGTGTCCAACGGTTTTGCTCCGTGCGCCCACGTCCGTCAATACCCACCGGCTCCGTTTTCAAAGCAGGCACGGCCAGCTCCGCTGAACAGCTGGAGTCGCGAGACCGAGGAGTTCCCGCGGTAATAAAAGTGACGGGCGATCGCTCTTGATAATATGATTCTCCTATATGGTATTTACACAACAACGAACGCACGGAAGGTTATTGTTCCCATCCGAACGAGTAAAAGAACAGTGGACATGCTTGTATGTGTCTCTGTTTTGAGATTGTCACCTGCAGTGAACACCGAGTGTCTTATTTTGAAAATTAAACGGAGGTTTTATTGTTTTGTCGGCGCTTGTGTTCCTGTCTATCTCGATGTGTTCTGTGCTAAATTGATGCGGTGAGCTCCGGCATCCGGCAGAAATAGAAGCAGTGCGTATTTCACCGGAGAGCTGGAGCAGCAGCGGAGCAGGGAGACGGTGCAGCGGACGTGGTGGAAACTCACCCACTGACTGCTCTTAATTGTATTACTGTTTCTGCCGTGCTGGAGCGGAGAAGGACCGGAGGAATTCGGCCTTTACCCCGGAATTCCACTGGCTGCGCGTGCGGTGTCCAACGGTTTTGCTCCGTGCGCCCACGTCCGTCAATACCCACAGGCTCCGTTTTCAAAGCAGGCACGGCCAGCTCCGCTGAACAGCTGGAGTCGCGAGAACGAGGAGTTCCCGCGGTAATAAAAGTGACGGGCGATCGCTCTTGATAATATGATTATCCTATATGGTATTTACACAACAACGAACGCACGGAAGGTTATTATTCCCATCCGAACGAGTAAAAGAACAGTGGACATGCTTGTATGTGTCTCTGTTTTGAGAATGTCACCTGCAGTGAACACCGAGTGTCTTATTTTGAAAATTAACCGGAGGTTTTATTGTTTTGTCGGCGCTTGTGTTCCTGTCTATCTCGATGTGTTCTGTGCTAAATTGATGCGGTGAGCTCAGGCATCCGGCAGAAATAGAAGCACTGCGTATTTCACCGGAGAGCTGGAGCAGCAGCGGAGCAGAGAGACGGCGCAGCGGCCGTGGTGGAAACTCACCCACTGACTGCTCTTAATTCTATTTTTGTTTCTGCCGTGCTGGAGCGGAGAAGGACCGGAGACGCAGCCGGTGGAATTCGGCCTTTACTGTCACCTTTTCTCAGGCTAGGATGAACCGATTTCTAAAATCTTTACACATTTATACTACATAGGATCTCAGAGTTCAATTCACCTTCATATTCCCACCGATGAAGTAGGTCTTTAAGCATCTGTTTGATCTGAAACCTCTTGGTAAATGTGTATCTTCTCCCTAGTTTATTATTCCTTGCAGATGGTCCTCTGGCAAAGCAAAGCACTTTTTCCAAGCCTTAATAGTGCTGTTTAATAGAAGGATATACTAAGATAATTATATCATACTATACTATGCTATGCTATGCTATGCTATACTATTATTATACTAAGCATTTCTTTCCCACAAAATGGGAAATGTGCTGTGTGTTAAACGGGCCGTTCTACATGACAGGATCACATGATGGTCAGAAGTTCATCAAGAGATTTCAAAAGTTCATAACTGTATAAAACCAACCACACCACCTGCTCTTTGGAATCCTCAAATATTGCAAATGTTGATTTAACCATAATACACTGGCACACACACACACACACACACTGGCACACCTTTGTTTAGATAACATTTATCGATTTAGTTTGGACACTTTTAGTTGACTTAAGGCGAGACACTGAAGGTGAATAGGGTTCAGTTTTTATCTTATAGATATCATCATGAAACTTTGCCAGTCTATTAGTTATTTTAAAGCAATATTTTCTATTACAATTGTTTCAGAAATGTTTGAAATATGCAAACTTGGCGATATCCAACTAATCATCTCTCAAACAACAAAAACATAGATGTTGGATAAAGCCAGAGTTAGAATCTTTATTAAATGTTTAACAGATTTAGGAAACAGCCTTTTTTCCTTTTATAAATCCCAAAAATACTTACCAGTTCTTAAACATGCATTCTCCGCATGTTTTTATGTACGAAATGTATCATACAACAGACAATTGATAACAAATCCTTCTGCAGTAACCTACATAAATAGTGCTCAGACTGAATATAGAAAGTTTAGTCGATGTAAGTGCTTTAGAATTTGCAATTTTCTGTTCATAGTGTAAAAAAAACGCTTCTTAAGATAATTGCCGTTAAAGATGGTTGTATATAAGAAATATACAGATGCAAACAGACTAGTTTAAGTCAAATCAACACCTTAATCTACATTTTAGCCTCATATTTATACTAGTAAGCTGTCTATAAGGTTAGGTAAGTTGTTTTCGTAAGGCGTCTATGTCTGCTCTTAGTAGTCTTAAGTAAACACTTTGTTTAATCTTTTGGCAGCTGTAGTGTAGACATGTTACATAGCACAGTCTGTAGGCTGTGTTTCTTAGTAGTGGAGCGGCTAAGTGCTACAATCTTTCAATTTGTGGTACAAGCGTGAACATTGTCATGAGCAGTCTCCATTGGTCACTTGACATGAAAATTGTCCGAGACAAAAATAAATAAATAAAAATGTTAGTGAAAAAACGTTTTTTTTTTTTTTTTTAACACATTTTCAAATTCACAATTTCAAATGTCTCTTCTTGTCAAGCGACCTACGGAGACTCATGCTCATGCCAATGTTCAAGCTTGTATCATCAACTGAAAGATTCTGACGAAAATAAGCACTTAGCCGCTCCACTATGCTAATACAGTAGCCACCAGGTTGCTGTGATAATTGTAGTCAATTGTACAAATCCTGTTTTGCAAATTTGTTAATTGTCTAAAGCCAGATTTACTATAAAAAAGGATTTAGAGTCTTAAAGGTGCACTATGCCGTTTCAGAGGAGGGGGATTTGTTTTTTCATTTCTCAGAGCCTGTAGTAAAAACATATTTTCTCTACATGTAATTCTTACTATTGAATAAATCATGAATCCAAAATATTTTTAGGCAACTGAAACCAAGTCTAGAATATGTTTGTAAACCAAACTGTGGGCCCTGCTGCTGTAAACAACAACAGTGAAACAGTAACTTTTCAGGAAGCATTCTAACTTCAAACAGTGTTCCAGGGATCACATTTTACTGTGAGGAAAGTTTCTTTATTCAGTTATGAGAATATACCTTAGAAAACGTTAACTTATCTGACCCACCCAAAGTTACATAGTGCACCTTTAAATGTCTGTCTAGTTTATACAACAGCACTTGACCACAAGTATTTATCGTTCCTTTAATCCTCCGAGTTCAGTCCGAGATCAACCGGGGCAGTGTACACTTGTTTATATACATTCTAGTCTGTCTATTTTAGAATATTTATTGACTCAAATTATCTCACGAACAAATTCCCCTCTTAGATGCATTTACTATATATCAGATTTTCCTCATAAAGCTGTAGGTAATGTGTTAAGAATTGAGGATTATGAAATGTATCTTATGAATGTCCTAAAATAGCCTAATCCTGTCCTTATGTTTGGGTCATGGCCGGTCTGAATTGCTCAAAATAGGTTATTAACACACACACACACAGACACACACACACCACACACACACACACACACACACACACACACACACACACACACAGACACACACACACACACATAAGGTGTCTGGGTTCATATGACCTGGTTTTGGGGATAGAGGATGGAAATAAATGAAATGGTTTGAATTTTTGCAAATGTTCAGCAAAGCAGTCCTTTTATTACAGGTAAACTCAATGTGCTCTATATTAAAGTTAAACAACAATTATAATAAATAAAAGAATAACACACACACACACACACACACACACACACACACACACACACACACAATTAAATGTAAGAGGTTTTTCTTTTAAGGCTTGACACTGCAGGTGATCATGAAACTTTGCTAGTTGATTACTTACATTAAAACAATAATTTTTGGTATTATAAAAAACTGTGGCTATTTCTAACTAATTATGTGTATATTTGCACATTTAAAAAACAATCGAGATGTTGGATAAAGCCAGTATTACAATCTCTAATTACATTTTACAACATATTATTGTCCATGATTTCACAGAACAGGTTGGTTTTGGGAACCGTTTTTTTTTTTTTTTTTTTTCATTTTGTAAATCATAAAAGACCATGTACAGGTCTTAAATAAGGCATTTTCAGCATGCTATTAAGAACAAAATGTATCATCAATTGGACAATTAACAAAATATGAATAAATCCTTCCTTAATAATAGTAAAGGATGATTATGGAAAGATTAGTTGATGACACCATTTAGTAAAATCAACCTAAATGTACATTTTGGACTTTTGGATCCCTTCTACCTTCTTTGAACTTTTTTCATATTTTATTAATTGTATTTTTGGAAAGTTCAAGTCATTCTTTAAAGACATTGTTACAAAACACCCTATAAGCAGTCTACAATACTCGTGCACTTAATTTTCAACATTAAAGAAAACAATACATAAATGCATTTTTGTGTATTTATCATTGATAATAACATCATAAATAATATATTGATAGTTCAGAAGGCAAGGCAAGTTTATTTCTATAGCACATTTCAGACACAAGGCCATTCAAAGTGCTTTACAGGGGCATAAAATACATGATTCAAAATTAGAAATAGCATTTAAGAGATAGTAAAACATAGAAAATACAGTTAATTTCCAACATTAAAAAAACACTAATATATACAATGTATATCTATCATTGATAATAACGTCATATATAATACATTAAGAGTTCGGAAGAGGCTATAGTTAGCTAAAGGCTCAATTTGCGTTTTCCAGAAACATCTCCTTTACCGATCATGTTTGCTTAATAGGATGAATCAATTCCAAGAGAAATTCCCACGGTTAATTCCCTGACCAATCCACACGTTACGGTTTAGGTTAGGGATGGGTTAAGGTTAGGGATGGTCAGGATCGTAAGGTTAAGACCTTTGACTGTATGTGAGAGAGTTTAAGACCTTTGTGAGTGGGTGCACAGCTTTGTGGGCAAATAATATATTCTTTTGTTTGCATAGATTACATACAGCTTTGTGTCTAGGTGAGAATGCAAAGATTATGGCGGAAAAGACAACTTGACAATATAATAAATACTTGTAAAAACATAAGGAATTTTATTTTCCCCTCTTCAACTATATTTATATCACATTCCATCCAACTCCCATTCAGCTTAAAGGTGCAGTCAGAGATTCTAGAGAAAGCTTGTTGTCAATCAGTGAATATCTCCTCACGATCCACTTCCTGTCCCAGCCTAAGCTCTGTAAACGGGTATGTTACTTTTCTCCAAAATCACTGACTCCACCTAAATCACTGTCTCATTCAAGTTCTTTATCTGCAATAATCTAAAGCGGCACATCAACGCAGACCCCATCATCGCAAATATGAGAAAAACTACTATATACTTTCTCAGAAAGTAAAAAAAAAAAAAATCTGAATTCACTAACACTAGGAGGTCCATTTCTACACATCCATCAAGTTCCATCAAATGTATTTATTGCATAATTAAAAAAACAACCATAGTTGACCAAAGTGCTTTACAACTCAAAAACAAAATGTACAAAATATAGCAACAAATATACAATATAAAAGTCTCAGTTCTTATATGAAATAGTTACCCTATTCAAAAGATTTGGAGCAATCACTGCAAAAGGCTTGTCATCAGTGAAAGCCTAATTGCCTCAAACCTTCCCAGTCACGACATTCACTCTAAAGCTTACAGCGTATTGTATCTAAAGGGTTAGGAGATCCCCCCTACCCTAATGAAAAACCATTTATCTCCTACGCACTTTCACCCTCCTAGGAGATGCCTTAGGTCACTCCCTACTCAACCCACCTGCTTTTAGAGACAGCTTGTTGATCACTGCAATAAGAACACTCAATGTTCTGCAGTCACAAACATGCATAACATCATTTTTTACAGAAATGTATCAATAAATATTCTAATTTGGCAATGTCTAACTAATTATGCGTACATTTGCAAGAAAAATAAAACAATAGGATGTACAGGTCTCAAATGCATCATCTGGCATTATGAATCAGACATTTAACATCATATGAACAAATCCTTCTGTGATAACCTTCGGAATAGTGCAAAGAATTATTATGGAAAGTTTTGCTGTAAGTGCTTTAGAAGTTGAGATTTCTGCTTCAGAATATTGAAAAAAAAATAATGTTGAGATAATGGCTTTGAAAGACGGTTGTATAGGAGAAATATACGGACGCAAACAGACAAGGTTTAGTCAAATAAACACATACATGTACATTTTTGAACTTTTATTCACGCTAATATCAAAGAAGAAATGTTATGGAAGCAAAATAGCCAACAATCTCAAAATGCAAAGTGCTTGAAAAAAAAGAAGAAATATTTGCCTGCAGTTTCTTGCCTTAAATTACAATTGTATATTCCTACAAGGCAGATTAATTTAAATATCACAATTCAGGAGGCAATTCAAAATGGTTTCTGGTGGGTGTAAGGAGTCAAGAGATGAAAATCAAATAAAATAATTTTTATTTGTATAGCCCAATATCACAAATAGACATTTGCCTCAGTGGGCTTTACATTCCATACAATATGACACCCTGCCCTTACGCCCTTAGCTCGGCTGAGAAAAAACTCCCAGTAAACAAAGTAAGGTCTTCCCCGTCCCACGTACTAAAGGCCTATAACTACCTGACCTCACTGTAGGGTCTTCTTTATCACGGTGTGACTTGTGTGCCCAACTTCTTGGAATTCTTGTGTACTTTATCCAATTAAAGGGTTATCTCTGCTTTGGGCGGTCCCGGAGACTTAGAGAAAGATTAAAGTGGTCTTTGAATGAGATTTTCAGTAGGGGCTCAGTCAGTGCTGTCCTGAATACGGCTGCTTTTTAAATCACACGCACTCCCTCACACAGGACGTCCCAGATAGTGTATACCGCTGTGGTGTATAAGGGAATAAGAATGGGTGGCTATGGCTCGAGCCTGGATGATATTTTGGAGGAGGACATGCACCACTGGTATAATAAATTCATGAAGGAATCTCCGTCGGGATTAATCACGTTATTTGAACTGAAGACGATGTTAGATATGAACGGCATGACGGAGGAGGCGTCCAGCTACGTGGACCAAGTCTTCTTTACTTTTGACATGGATGGAGTAAGAAAATAACTGGGAATATTTCAAATAATTATTGTTTCGTATCGTGAGAAAATAATTAATTGTGTGGTCCCTTGAGCGGTTTTTGCAACAATTTTTCTAGGATGACTGTTCTATCCATCTACAGTATCTATCTATCTATCTATCTATCTATCTATCTATCTATCTATCTATCTATCTATCTATCTATCTATCTATCTATCTATCTATCTATCTATCTATCTATCTATCTATCTATCTATCTATCTATCTATCTATCTATCTATCTATCTATCTATCTATCTATCTATCTATCTATCCATCTATCTAAGTTTGAAAATATGAAAGGACTTCAATTCACTAGCGCAAGACATTAAAGGTACCCTTACACCTGTCGACTTGAGCCTGCACTCCAAAGAACGCTTAAGCGGACACATGTTGGTGTAGCATTAATGCCAAATGAATGAAAGGCAATTTTTAAATTTTTTTGTAACCAACTTTGAGTTCCTGGATTTTTATTTCTTTTTATTTGGGTCATAACTATAAATAAAATTGTTGGTCAATTCCTTAAAATCTAATTATTTCTCTCATATCATGTGTAGCACCAAAACTTTGCTGTAGAAATAGAAGGCTTTCTGTATTATGTTAATGGTTATACATTACGTAAACAGTGTAACTTTTTAAAAGGGGCCGATCAAAGATTACTGACATCTTTGACACTTTAAGAGGGATCAACTGAGGTTAAACTCACTTTCACAAAGCTTAGTGCCAAAGGTCATTAAAGGTGCTACGAGGAGCTTTTTACTATTTCTGAAACCGTCTAATTTTTCCTCTGATGATCATAAATTACATGTCACAGCAAATGAGACCATCAGTGCAAAGAATGTTATTTTTATATAGTTTCTCTTAATGCCTTTGTCATGGGTACGCTCACCCAGGAACTACAGCTGTTGTGTTAAAAACACTACTGCTTTTGCCCAAAAGGGGTGCAAGAATTAACACAAACTGAAAGTTCCTCGGAGCACCTTTAATTTGACACATTTAAAGGTATTTGTAAATACCTGCTATAATTGCATCAAAATTGTATTACCGATATATAGACTTTGATATAATAGAATGAAAAAAAACTATAAATGCTACAATCTTATTTTGAAAATGTTCATTGAAATAACACATGAATTCATACGGCCATTGCCTAAAAATGTTGAACGCTAGCATCTTATTCTGAAAATATTCATTGAAATAACACATGAATTCAATCGGCCATTGCCTTAACTGTATCTTTTCATATGTTATTTTGCAGGACGGATATATAGACTTTGTGGAATACATTGCAGCGATTAGTTTACTACTGAAAGGAGAAATAAACCAGAAGCTAAAGTGGTACTTCAAGCTTTTCGATCAAGATGGAAACGGGAAAATTGACAAGGATGAATTGGAGACAATATTCAAGGTAAATATAATATATTTTATTTAAAGGTGCAGTGTGTAATATCTGAATATTTAGTGGCATCTAGTAGTGAAAGTTCTAAAATGCATTGCTCCCTAGGTAACCCCCTACACTTTCGAATAATAACAAAAGCTACGGTGGCCTTCAAGGACAAGAAGCTAGTTACTAAAGATGGCCTCATCCACCACTGCCTCAAGTCTTTCCACAATATCAAGTGATGAAGTGAATATGTATTTAGTTATTCACTCTATAGAACTTCTTCTTCTTGGTCTTCCAACAGGTGCATTTTCTCAGGACGCCCACTTTAAAAATTAATATGGCCGTTAAGTTTGTACATTCTGTGCTACTGTAGAAACATGGCAGTGCAAAATGGCAGCCTCCACGGTGGCAAGCCCCGCTCTTATGTAGTTCTAAGGAAATAAAAATACTTTTATTTTCAAGCGATTATACATTATTTTAAACAAACTTATGAATATTATATTACATTCCTACCAAGTCTGTCCTGAAGAATAACAATAAATTCTACACACTGCACCTTTAAGTTACAGATCTAAAAATAAGACACTTAACCCCTTTGCTGTTTCAAGAATCGTGAAGATTAACTTCTGCTGTTCTCTGAAAGTAGAGGTGGGTTTAGCTGACCATGACCTAAACATGCCACTTAATCCATCTTATGTTAACCCACAGTCTAAATTTGACCTTGCCTGGGACAGTTAAACCCTCTCAAATAAGTCATACAGCTTTTACCCTACGTAACCCTATAACTTACATGGCAACTTTAAATTCATTATACATTTTTTATTATTATTTTTTTTTTACCATTATTATATTGATAACTGTGGTACAAACCCTGTCAAAAACCCCATCGATTCTGGGGAAGCTTGTTGTCAAAATCTTTTTATGTCAAAATCAGTGAATATCTCCTCAGGATCCACTACCTATTAACCTGTCCGTTCTGTGTGTGCTGAGAAAAATCCAGTGTTAATACACAGCCTAGACTCTGTAAAAACAGTAATGTTGGCAGCTACGATGGGTCCCTTTTGTTTACATATCCTTTGTTTGCATATACCCGTTTACAGAGCCTAGGATGTGTATATAACACCAGCTTTTTTTCAGCGCACACACTGTATGGACAGGTAGCGAATCGTGAGGAGATATTCACTGATTTTGACAAAAACATTAGTCGCTGATTCCGCCTTTAAATCAAAATGTATTGCGGCACACACCACAGCCTGCTATGTGCCATGGATGTAGTGATAGTAGTCTGCTAGTTGGTTCTTGCATTCAGAAACTAAATACAATTAACTAACCATTGACTTTGTAAACTTTTTCAGGCTATTCAAGACATCACGCGAGACTACCAGATCCCGCCGGAAGAGATCGTGACTTTGGTTTATGAGAAGATTGATGTCCACGGAGAAGGTACGGAATATATTTTATTATTGTCTGAACTACAATACATTTTGTTCTTAAAAAAATTATGAAAATGCGTATTTAAGACCTGTAGCCTACATAGTATTTTCTTTTATTTATTAAATTAAAAAAAACACAATCCAAAATCTATTTAGAAAAAAAAGGTTTAACTCTAATATGTTGTAAAATGAAGAACATCTTGATTTTAAGTTTTAAAAGAGATGCAATTCACACATCAGTTTGATATTTCAACATTTGCATATTTACTCAAATATTTCAGAAAAATGTAAATACAAAAAATTATACTTGTAATGTCAATACTCAACTGCTTTCATGATGATATCTATAACTTAAAGAAGTACCCTATTCACTTGCAGTATCTCGCTTAAAATACCAATACCCATATGCTATTTAAAGGAATACTTCACCCAGACGGAACCGGCGTTCTATCGTTATAAAATCCTAACTCTACATGTTACCTGGTGTGATGTCACACATGGGAAAATGTAGGGTGAGACTGTGAGACCATAAAACACTCTTCCTCCCTTTTCTCAGGCTAGGATGAGCCGATTTCTAATGTTTTTGCACATTTATACAACATAGGATGTCAGAGTTCAATACACCTTCATATTTACACCAATGAAGTAGGTCTTTAAATTGCCTAAATGCCCATTTTTTAAAATCTTTTCCTACCCGTCTTTTCAGGTGAGCTGACGTTGGAAGAGTTCATCGAAGGAGCCAGGGAACATCTAGACATAATGCAGATGCTCACCCAGATGATGGATCTCACCAACGTCCTGGAAATCATAATCAAAGGTCAAAAGCAAATAGAAAAAAGCGACTGAAATAGAAAATCAACAGAATACGGATTTTTGGGAAGAATCTAGAATTGGAATTTTGGTGGATTCCAGAATGAAGGAAGCAGTGTTGTTGAAGTTGAAAAATAAGTGTACAGTACTGTCTGTATGTGCTTGAGTACTGAAGACCCAAGTCAACCTGCAAAGACTAAAACTGGCTGAAAAAGTTCCATGAAGATATATTTTCTCTGTATGTTGCCTAAGAAAAAGCAGAGATTGTTGTCTTCTTCCCCAAAATGCTTGTGCTGTCACTGTTCTATCCCACTATTCATCGATGGATTGAACCGTGGCCCTTTAGGTTCAAGGTTCAAGTTTATTTTTAATTTTTGTGTACTTGCACACATAAAAAACAAACAAAAAAATGTGTTCTTACAACATATCGCGAGACAGATAATAAATGAAAAGATATAAAGTAGAGCAGCATAAAAGTAACTAAACTTTTAAATATAACAATTTGAATTTTTTGACGTCAGAATAAAATTACATACACTAACCGGAAGGAACCGGCACAGTTCGCCTGTGCAAACCAAAGCGATTGGGCTTGTCAATAGGTCAACGGTATGGAGTGCTAAAATGACATGAAGTGCATAGAGTGCAACATCATTTGGTAAATAAACAAGTCCCAACATGCACACAGGACCGTTTAGCGCTGTTGTAAAGTTTATCTTATGACTGTCGGCAGAGGCAGGCTAACACTACCCATTAACTACCAGTATTTGAGCTAAGCTAACTAGCTATGAGCAAACTATAAAAAATAATTCTTCAAAAATGCAGTTAAAGGAAAGGTTTCTGTCGCCTTGTCTTGAACCCAAGACTGAGGCAAAAAGCTCAAACTTAATTTTTTTTGACTATTCCTTTAAATTTGCAATATTTGTGGAACTTTTGTTTGTATGTTTTATGACTACATACATGTCAATAATACATAGTTCCGGACATGGAAAATTCAAATAGTCAAAAGTAAACCGTGTCTGCTAGCAAAAGTGATAAATAGCACTCAGAAAAGCTGTCTTTTAAGTAAGATTTGTATTGTAAAACAGAAGTTTTCATCACAGTACTAGTCATAAGTACAAAAAGAGTTATGATAAACCACATTGAATGCCTCAATCTTTGTACATTTCAGAGAAAACTCACACACAGGAGGCTCTTTGACCTCTTCCTATGCCGTCTACTTGTGATCGTTTACATCGAAACAACTTATTGTTTGTTATTTGTTTCGTGTTTTATTTTGTAAGATCTGCGTGACAATTACTGTTGTCAGCCTAGGCTCTGTAAACTGGTATGTAAACATAGGGGCCCACCGTAGTGACATGCCCGTTTACAGAGCCTAGGCTGTGAATCAACACCAGATTTTTTTTCCAGCACACAGAAAGCAGGTACAGGTAGTAGATTGTGTCACACTGTATATTATCTGATTTTGAAAACAAGTGATTTTGACAACAGACCTTCTCCAGAATCACTGACTCCACCTTTACTTGGTTGGTAACTGAATTATATCCATGTTGTGAATAAATGTAAAACATATTCTACATGAAATGTGATGTTTTACGAGATTTAAATGTCATTAAGGTTGCAATGTTGCCTTAAAAAACAAAACGTGTTTTAATAAAAAAAAAAAATACAAAAAAACTGTGTTTACTTTTTGCGGTATATTCTTACATTTTATCTACTTTTACTAAAGGAATTTTGACAACAAGTGTTCACAAGAATCGCTGACTCCACCTTTAATTCCCCAAATACAGGGACAGCATTGGCTTCAAGAAACTCTGTTAATATCAGTAGTCTCTTGGCAAAGCTATATATAACCATTGGAGTGTGTTCAAATCTTTTCAAATTAACCCCTTGCATATTAATTTAAGCAGCCAAATCCTCAATTTTTTTTAAATAAATATTGTAACATTTTTAAATGGAAGTCTGTGAATGGTTTCCAAACTCCACACTGTTTCAAAATATAAATACACATTTCTTTCACAAGTATGTTTAGTGTATCTTTCAGTATATTATTATCTAACAAAATGTGCTACACTTTTGCCTGTTAATTTGTATTTTGGAAAATGCAAATGTGTTCCTAAAAAAACAAACATATACAGTATATAGACCATAGACCAAAGCATGAAAATACATCTTAAATCCCAGTCCTATAAGAGCAGCTACTGTATAACAGCCTAACCAATAATCTTTGCCTTTTCCGAGTGATACACACCCTGCGTTCCAAATCACATACTTTTTATTTTTCCTACACTACCTACTAAAGTACAGAAGAGTTTTAGAGCCACAGGAGAGAAAAAAAATCAGATAATGAAGATTTATTTTTCATTATGTCGAGAAATGTTGAGAATAAAGACGAATACTCCAACAGGCTCCTGGAGTTAGTGGGGCATCTATGTATTTTCAGCATACTACAATTGACATGCATGTATTGGGACATTTTAAATCTTTTTCTGGGATACTAAATAGTAGGGAAGTATGAGGATTGGAACGCAGGGACAAACTGGTATTTTCTTGTTCATCATGGTTCTTTCTTGGCATCTCTTTCAAAGTAACTGCCAAGGGACACACTGTCCACAGAGCTTTCATTTACAATTGTGCAAATGAAATACCAGAGGTTGTCAAACACATGAATGACCTCAGGATCAGCTGCCAATTTTATTTTTTCAAACTTTCTGTCAACTCATTATTTGCTTCCATTGATTTAGATAATATCAGGGCAATGATAATTGATAGGTTTTATATAGCGCTTTATTGCCTAGGCACTCAAAGACGCTTTACAGGGTTCCTGGTTCAATTCGTTCACACACAGTCATACCGGTGGTGGTAAACTACTATAGTAGCCACAGCTGCTCATCCGAGTTTTCTTTTGGCCTTTTTTTAGCGATGTTATGTGCAACCAGGCAACAGAAGAGCCGAGAGGTCAAGTGTATGTGATAACCTGCTAAGCTCAACACAGCTGATTTTGGCCTAACACTAAGGATGGAACAGGAAATGTATTAATTAATTAATTAAAGGTGCTGTAAGCGGAATGGTTCTTTTAGCTAACTTCCTGTCAGTTACTGCAGTTAGCAGTCCCCTCGCTCGTCCCTACGTCACCACATTAATGCACTTCGGTCTTCAAGCAGTGAGCTATCTAGCATCATCTCAGATCCATAAGTGTGATAAAACATGATAAAAACCATCAAAACAGACATTGGGAAGGATTTTTACCTGCTCCGCCATTGTAGGCACATAAACATTCACCCATGTGTCGCTCTGGTGTGCACCGGTGGCGAGACCATGGGTGAGACGGGTTTCGGTTTGTAGCGTTCTCTCTTGTGATTGGATATTAATTTCGGATCCCCAGAAAAGTTTATCTGACGATTTCATGCAGAGCAGCTGACTGAGTGATCGGCTTTATGAAACGCGCACATTATGTAAGTGATCACTGTATGAATAAAGAGCGATTTAACACTTATATTAACATAAATAAACCGCTTACTTCACCTTTAATTAAATCCCAACAAGTAAAATGGTAAATGAACTTGACTTATATAGTGTTTTTTTGTCGATTTTCTCACCCCAAAGCGCTTTACATTTCTTACCACATTCACCCATTCACACACACACACACACACACACACACACACACACACACACACACACACACACACACACACACACACACACACACACACACACACTCATACACCGACGGCAGTAAAAAGAAAGAAAAAGAAGAAAGATCAAACGGTGGACATGCATAAAGAAGTAATATTTACAGCTGTATTTATAATAACACATTTACAACTATGAAAATCATAGAGCAAAATAAACTTGCCCTTACACTTTCATTATATGTTGGAAAAAAGTTGAAAAGAGGAATAATTTATTTAATTTCACTCCCTATATAATTTATTCATGATTTATCAGCTTCCCGTTTGATTTAATTGTATACTTTACCAAATGTCACTATATTCATATTGCCTAAAGATTAATTACTTATATCGTTATTCTTATCAAAAATATATAAATCTGTTATCTATAAAACATTTTTTATATAATATTTGTATTGTGGTTGTGGTTGGTTCTTTTACTTGGGTCAACATTTGACATCAACTCATGTCAAATCAATAGCAAACCATGTTTTCCCTTTATAGAGAAGGTATTCAAACACAATGGTGTGATAGATGGGGAGATCTTTGGTTCAGAGTATTGAAAATTGTTGAGATACTGGCTGTTGGAAGATGGTTGTAAAGGAGAAATATACAGACGCAAACAGACAAGGTTTAGTCAAATAAACACCTCAATGTACATGCTGGATCTTTTATTTATACTAGTATGAACGAAGACATGTTATGGTAGCAAAATAGACAAACATCTCAAAAGTGACCAGTGCTTTAATGTTTAATGCCTGCCATGTTACACCTTAAAACTAAGATTAAAATGGGTCAGAATTTGAAATCAGCTGATGTAAAATCAATATCACACCATGCTATGCCTTAATACGGTATCTTCAAACACATAGGCTAGTTAATGATTCGAAGGATGTTAATTTTGGTGCAACACTGTCTGCACTGGTCAAACATTAAAATGTTAAAAAAGTTTCAGGTTGTGTAAATCAAATAAAAGATAAGAGTTTTTTGACTGCACATAGCACCCAAAACGTTCCTAGATAGTCTTGCGTAGCCCTCACCTATCGGGCGAGGATATTATGTAACACACACACACACACACACACACACACACACACACACACACACACACACACACACACACACACACACACACACACACACACACACACACACACACACACACACACCACCTTTTCTACCCACCTGTATAAATACACCAGTAACTGCTCTCAAATCTTTGCACTGCACTTCTGAAGCTGTCCCACCACCACAGTACAAGAAGACAACTCGCCTACAACATCCAATTGAAAACATGCAGTTTGCCGAGAACAAGTTCAACCAGAAAAGCCTTCAATTGGCTTTGAAGCGCTACAGTCACGCCGTGAGCGACATGGAACAAACCATCCTCCTGCCGACCCTTCTACGGGACGTCCCAGCTGATGACGCTTGGGACTGCGTGGAAAATTCCGACGAAGATTCTTGCGGAGATCTCTATGGCAACTACGTGATGCTGAAGGCCATAAGAAATACCGTGGAGAGCGGATTGATTCCCCTGGACGACCACAAGGTAAACAGCAACAACCATGGCAACAAGGGCTTGGAGCATCTCGTGGACACGGACCCAGAAGCGCTGTTTCGTTTCCACCTTAAAGGACTGTTTACTGTGATGAACGACCTCACCAAGAAGAGCCAAGGCCTCACTGAGAAATACATGGACATTATTGGAATTTAGAAGAAAGAAATTAAGCAAACATCCGGCGACTGAAAAAAATGCTTTAAACTGTAGGATATGTAACAAAGACAACTGCACTATCTGAATTGTCTGAACCTATGGTATGCTAATGTTAAGATAATGACAGTTAAAGATGGTTGTATAGGAGAAATATAGCCTACAGACACCAATAAACACCTAAATGTACGCAACTGAAACCTGAACCTGCAATATTGTGTCGACATCAAGCAAAAATGCTGTATACTGTATGTAACTAAGACAACTGAAAATCTGTGCATGGAAACTATTCTTTATGAATATGTAATAAATGTGCATTACCAAAGAACATTATCTTGACTGAACTTTCTCTTCATTTAATAATCTAACGGAAACTGTATTGGACTAGCGTTTTTTTAATGGCCAATGTCAATATTTATAGAGCAGACATAGCCGATGTATAAGACAAACATAAACACAAGGTAAACATTTGGTTAAAATATGTAGAAAGCGCTATCATTGCTCACACACAGCAGACACGCTGACCAGGCTGTCTGCAATTCATTTGTTTATCGTTTTTAATTGACCTCGTGATCCTACACTGATTATCTCAAAATGACATTTATAAAGATACTCTGTCTACCTTTTAATTTGAACATATGGAAAAAAAAAATCATTGATGAAATAATTGTGTCTTCATATACAGCTCTGGAAAATATTAAGAGACCACTCCAAATGTTCAGTGTCTCTCGTTTTACTATTTAAAGGCATATGTTTGAGTAGAATGAACATTTTAGTTTAATAATATAAACTACTAACAACATTTCTACCAAATTCACAGTAAAAATATTGTCATTTAAAGCATTTTCAATAAGTTATTTAGAGATTTAAGAAAAATCCAGACTGGTCTCAATTTTTTCCGGAGCTGGTATGTCCAACCACACAAGCAAATCCAATAATGTTTTGACTCATCAGGAAATATTCCAGTCAGAAAATGTTGAATTTATATTTTTTATTTTATTTTATTTACATGGATATATTGAACACACTGGCAGAAAGCAGTCACACATAGACCGCTGTAGACAGATAGTCTGAAATGATTCTCTCTCTTGTCCCTCTCTCAGCGAATGGGATGGAACGGCTCAACGATCTCGGCAAACGTCTTTTTCTCTGTGAGACAAAAGAAAAAGAAAAAAAATATTTGATTATACTTTTTACATTTTTATTAAAGATTATTATCTGGCATTTGCAAGCTTTATTTGACAGTACAGGGTTGAAATGGGGAGACAGAGAGAGAGAGAGAGAGAGATGACCTGCAGTAAAGGTCCACGGGCCGGATCCAATATGGTACGCGCTCTATCCACTATGCCACGATAGCACCCCTTGATTATACTTTTACATGCACTGTCCGCCACACGTATTATAAATTAATCGGTGAAGTATGTAAACAAAGGGGCCCAACCCTAGCTATTACATAGTTAACATTGGTAGTAACACCAGATTTTTTTTTTACCACCGCACACTCCCCCCCACCCCCCCACACACACGTAGCGGATCAAGATGAGATATTCACTGATTTTGACAACAAGCATTCTCCAGAATCACTG
>NC_137232.1:13945360-14062860 GCF_949987685.1 Ammodytes marinus | reverse complement strand
ACATGTACATTAAGGTGTTTATTTGACTAAACCTTGTCTCTATGCGTCTGTATATTTCTCCTATTGAACAATCTTTAACGGCCATTATCTCACCATGAGTTTTTTTCCCCCTAATAATCTGAACCAAGAATCTCAATTTCTAAAGCACTTACATCAACTCAACTTTCCATTTTTAAGACCTGTTCATAGTAATTTTTTGATTTATAAAATGAAAAAAACTATAAATTGACATATTCATTTTTCCTGTGTCTTTCCAGGTAATAAGATTGATCTGACAGAGAAGCGAGAGGTGCTGCGTCAGCGGGCAGAAGACTTTGCAGATTCCCAGAGCATGTTGTATCTGGAGACATCGGCTAAGGAGAGCGACAACGTGGAGAAGCTGTTTCTGGATCTGGCCTGTGAACTCATCCAGGACGCAAAGCAAAACAAGCTGGACAACAATGACACTGCGCCCACGCTCGGAGAGGGGAAAGCCATCAGCTACTTAAGCTGCTGCAAGAACGTTTAAAAGCCTCTACTCTTAGTCCTTAGCCATTTGAATTTCTAGCCCCCATCTATGCCTTTTGTAAGATGAACAAAAAGAGTTAGGGCCCGTGTCCACATAGCGTTTTTTCCTTTCGATTATTGTCAATGAGGACAGAGCTCTTTTTGTGTGGCCGCTTCGAGTTAAAAATCTTGCTCAACTTTTAAAAACACGCTGGTGACGTTACTGCATTTTTATCAACAAGACAAAACAATACAGGTGCATACATTATAATTTTTTCACTATAATTTAATCCAAAAAGTGAAGAAAAAAAACCCGCTATGTGGATTTGGGCCCTTAGTAAACGTTAGTCTGGCCTTCCAGGGATAAGCATTTTAAAGGTGCCAACACACTGCACCCCGCGGCGCGGCGGTTGGCCGTGCGAATCGCAGGTTCCGCGCCGCGTGATCATATTGGGTCATATTGTGTCTGCCGCCGGCCGCCCGACCAGAGTAGCCTTCTCCTACTCTGGGGATATGCTGGCGCTGGTGCTAACCGGTGCTGAGAGCACCAGTCTGCTGTGCTGATGGTGCTTTACCCAAGCTAACCGGTGCTAACTTGTACAGTTATGAGCAAAACTCATAACTGTACACAGCAGGCAACAGACACATAGGCTATTCACAGAACTTATGGGAGCAAACTGTGACTATTATGTTTTCATCCATCTTAATTTCCTCTGTCCGTCGTCCCGAAGTGAGTGACGTCGGGAGGAGCTCAACGCTAATTGGCTATCGGCGCGCGAAATACATTGACTTTCTATGTAAACTCGCCGCGCGGCGGTATGCAGTGTGTTGGCACCTATAGACGCTGCCATTGTGGAGAACACTGTCCTCAAAGCAGCAGGATATTATGAAGTATCTAGGGCTCTGTTTTATCCTCTCCGTGGTGAAATCAGTGGCAGAATATTTAATTTCACATAAATATTCACCAGCAGTATTATGTGATTAAAGTTCCACCAGGTATTTTGTTACAGGTTCCACAAAGCTGACAACTAGAGTCACAAATCCCGATCATAGGAGGTTATCGGTAGGTAACAATATGTTTACATATGGTAGGAATTTTGAGATTAAAGTAGCTACAAGGAACTTTTAAATATTTCTTAAACAGTCTCAGTTTTCCTCTGATCATAAATTACATGTAACAGCAAACGAGACCATAAGTGAAAAGAATGCTATTTTTTAAATAGTTTTTCTTAATGCCTTTGTCATGGGTAAGCTCACCCAGGAACAACAGCTGGAGTAGTAAAAACACTACCGCTTCTGTCTAAAGGGGGTGCAAGAATTAACACAAGCTGAAAGTTCCTTGTAGTGCCTTTAGGTCAAGTGTAGTTGCAAAAAAAAAGTTTTGCAATTTCAACTAAAAATCCGTCGCACAATCATTCATTCTCCCACTTTACTGCTCTGAAACTTTCATAATCGAATTTCGTCATCACAAAAAACTGTGAAATGTTTTTTCCCAATGTAAGGTTTTTACCTGCTGCTACAATACGTAATGAAACACACGTATAGTCCATTGAAACAGTATTCTGTGACGCTCTTATTTTGTTAGCAAACCTGCGATTAGTCATTTGATATATTATGAAGAAGTTGCTTAAGTCATAAGTAGGAATTATAAACAGTTTAATTAACGACTCGACTTAATTTTGATTGTCAAATGTTTCTTTTGACCATAGATTGAATACGTATTTCTGCCTTTGTCGTTGCGGCCTAACCATGAAATTCACATTTTATTTATAGTTTTGAAGGTGTAGTTTTTCGTATATGAATTGATGTAATTTCATATGCTTTTATTGTGAAAGGTTCCTGATTGTCCAGCATGTTTTTTGCCATAATTTGTAGTGTCTAACTTTCTCATTCATATATATTTTCCATAACTGTAATGAACTGTATTGCACAAATGCCATAAACTGCACACACTTAATTTTTATCGTAATTTTTTTTTGTTGTTGTACAGAATTGTTAGTACATCATGGCACTTTGATTTTAAATGTTTTATTTTGTAGTAATCTCCCTGTCCGAGATGCGAGAATTTTATTTTTCTTTACCTTGAAATTAACATTTTATTGCATTTTTAATGATTTTTTTAATCCTTTGCATTTTCTTGTCGACACAGTTTGGGAAATACAATGGAAAACACTACTGGGATTGTTGTGCTTCTCTTCCTTTATATGTTCAAAATAATCCTTAAAAACGCCTCTGTATAACATTAAATACTGACACTAAATATCGTGGTTTTGTCATGTTATTATTGCTTATTATTGGACGCTCACAAACCTATTCAAAAGTCAGAATATTAAAATGACAGTTTTCATAGATACAAAGACAATTAATTTGTTTACATTTTTAACTATAGACTGTAAAAAATACACGTCAATGGCAATTTGTTTAAACATTTGACATACTATGCCATAATGTCTGCCTTGATTCTTGTGGAGTTAATTAGTGCACACTGCCCTCTCGTGGCCACAGTACATAACTACGTCTGTTTTTCAGTATTATGTTTATACCAAAAGTCTGGAAGTTTGGCAATTTTAAATAACTCTAGGCTGTCTATCTCATGGTCTATCTACATATTTATACTAAACATATTTTAGCGCCGTGGACCTATTATAAGATTAGGTTTAGTGAAGCATGTTTCCGGTATAGGCTACTGCATAGCCTACTTCTCCTTTGAGAGAGCCGCTTGTTACTGACTTAGGAACTCAAACTCCCATAAACCCTTGCGAGCGTATTTACATGAGCAGGCCTAGTATATAAAGTAAATATAGGCCTATATATATCTATGGACTACCTCTTTTTGCTTTATGCCAACTTGCGCTTCAATGAAATTAGAGTTGTTAAAATGTTGTGTAGACGTTGGTCCCTATGGATACTGAATCTGCTGCTACTAAACATCTAAATATAGGTCACACGCTGTCTCCAGTGTTGCCAGATCTGGCGAGTCACGAGGGAAACAAGCAACCAGGCCTGTAGAAAGTTTTAAAAAATATGATTGGATTTATTTTGGATTTTAAACAATTCCAAAAGTACTGCAACTTGCAACAACTTGCGACAAAGTTGAGCAAAAACCAACTAGCCAACAAAAATGTGGTTCATAATATGGTCACACAGCAGAAGTGTATCATGCAAACATTAGGCAACAATTCAGTTTCAAACTAAAAGCTCACCAACAATATGAACATAGAAAACAAGATACAATTTATAAAGACAACACACTTAAGAAAAAAAACAACTGCAACCCACGACAGCCAATATTAGTAAGTAACTTTCCAAAAAATATCAAAATCAAAATCGCTTATAAAAATCAGACCTGGCAACCCTGGCTGTCTCACAACACAGCGTGGATTTGGGATTTGCTGACAGGCGAGACTTACTTCCTGTCTTGTATGGGACAGGTCTAGGCTGCTCTTCCCCAATGCACACTCACACAACACACACACCATGCGACCGAGTTATCTAGCGCATAGGATCAGTTAGTATTGCGCATTGTTTGACAGTAGGCGCAGTGAAGGATGGAGGTTCTGGACAGAATTGTAGCTACCTGCATCTTAACGCTATGTATCGGCTCTTTGCACGTGATCGCCCTCAAATCACAACTTTTCAGCCGCACAGCGAGGCATAGCGGCGGGCTACCTCACTCCACCAGGACCCCCATCAGCTACGAGACCTTTTATTTTGACCAGAGGGTAAGTTTGAATATATATGGTTTGGTATTTTCTATTTTATTTTGAAAATTCTCTTTAAAAAGTTTGTTTAAATCAGTTTTTTCTTCTTCTTTCGCTTCTTCTTTCACTTCACTTTTAAAAAATAGTTTGTGTTGTTGCTTTTAAGAACTGAATTTAATAGTCTAGAGGAGTAGGGGAGAATGGGGTTAGTTGAATTCAAACAAGACACTGAAAACATGACAATTTAATAGAATATTGGCTTTTTGTCTCCTTTATGTTTATTTTTGTAAGGACCAAACAACAATTTTAAGCAACATAATAATAGGAATAGAGAGAGACACATGTATAATGCATGACTATAGAGATGAAAATATCTTAGCAAACTAGCATCACTCAAGATCAGAGATTAAAACTTACCTAAGATATCTTTAATTTTACTCAAGTATAGCATGTCAGTACTCCACACACCACTGCTTAATACTAGTATATTACATGGCTGCTGTGTTTACTCAATTCTGCACCACTTGCTCTTTCCAAAGTTCAACCATTTAATTCAGCAAAAGTTTATTGTGTGTGTTGTGTCTGCAGACAATAGGTGTTTCCCTCGGGCTTCCTGTAGTGTAGTGAAGGAACACACACACACACACACACACACACACACACACACACACACACACACACACACACACACACACACACACACACACACACACACACACACACACACACACACACACACACACACACACACACACACACACACACACACACAGCTGCTGGCTCAAAGCCTAACAGGGTCTCCAGGGTCTAGTGAATGTGAAACACTTTACCTGCGGGCGCTTTGAGTGATCTTCATTCAGCGTTCATATACAGGAATGTCTCCCTATGGAGATAAGAAATAAAATAAAGTATCTGTCTGTCTGTCCATCTGTCTGTCTGTAGATTGCATGTGTCTGTCTGTCTGTCTGTCGGTCTGTCTGTCTGTCTGTCTGTCTGTCTGTCTGTCTGTCTATGAGTTTTAAAATGTAAAAGGACCTCAATTCATTAGTGCAAAACATTAAAGGTACACTAATGCATGTCGACTTGAGCCTACACTCTAAAAACGCTCAAGCGGTCTGTCTGTCTGTCTGTCTGTCTGTCTGTCTGTCTGTCTATATATCTGTCTATATGTCTATCTGTCTGTCTAGCTATCTATCCATCTGTCTGTCTGTCCGTCCGTCTGTCTGTAGATTGCGTGTGTCAGTGTGTATGCTGTAATACCTTACACAGCAGCATCACGCTTTAGTGACATGTGAACTTGACTCACACAGTCAGCAGACTGAGCTTGTGTCATGTTATTGTCATGTGAAAGGTAAATTTAGCCTTTTGTCTCAAAGGTTGAGTCAGCAATTCTGTTAATACACAGTCTAGGCTATGTAACCTGCTGTTAACCGATCATAACAACATGCCTGTTTCCAGCGCACACACATTACAAACCGGTAGCGGATCATGAGGAGATATTCACTGATTTTGACAACAGCACACTATTTGTTGTCATGTTAGGTGGTGTAGAAAATGTGAAACTGACAATGTTTCATTAAACAAATAAGAAGAACAGTGACCTCGTAAATTATTAAATTATTAAACATAATAATTAATCAGATTTAAACCAAAATAAGACATGCCCTCCTTTATAAAATAGAGCTGAGAATTGTTCACTATTTTCTGATGTTAAATTGTCCCAATCTTAATCTATTAACTGAAAATCAAATCAACCCTTTATCGCAGCCTGAACTATCTACCAGTTTATATTGTGTCTTTGCTGCTCAGCATTTAGATCAGTGAACAATGGACCACACCTGGTCCAGCCCACGACTTCCTGCCTAATCACCACGACAACAAGAAGATAAACACCATTTCCTTCTTTTAGGACGCCCATTGTCTTGTCTGATGAGTTTATTTTTTTCTTTTAACCAATCAAGGGTTAGGGTTAGGGGTTAGGGCTTGGGTTGGCTGTCTTATCTAAAAATGGCTTTGTTCTCTTACATGCAATTTCTAATGTCTAATCTTGATGTATTTTATGCCCCTGTAAAAGCACTTCTGCCCAAGTCTTCTCAAACAACTGTAAAAGTGTCAAGTGCCTGGTGCATATGAAAGTGTCTATCAAGGATGAATGTAAAGATGATAGTGACATTGAGAAGCATTTAAAAAAAAATTGCATTAATAGTGACTTTACAGATTTGACCTAGCATTCGGAGAGTTGTGTAAACATATTTAAAGTGACTGAACTATTTGATGTCAAAGTGACATTTGGAGTTGTATCAGACAGTTTGGGATGGGCAATATAGCAGAAGGGACAGAAGGGGCAGATATTCAGCAGCCTGACTGTTTGTGGGAGAAAACTGTTCTGGTACCTTGTTGTCCACTGCTTGCTGTTCTAGTAGCCATTTTTATTTATTTACATCAATCAAGCGGCCCTTTTTTCTATGTGCGTGCGTGAGAGAGAGAGAGAGAGAGAGAGAGAGAGAGAGAGAGAGAGAGAGTGTGTGCATGCAAGAGAGTTTGTGTGTGCGTGTGTGGGAGCGGCTGTGATGAGCGCACCAAGTGATCTAGCAGTTTGTCCAGAGGAAATCCTCTTGACTGCATCTTGCATCAGGACAATGAATGGAAGTTTCCTTTAAGCATCCTCAAAATTAACTGTTGAAGTTTGTGTGTGTGTGTGTGTGTGTGTGTGTGTGTGAAAATGAACTGTTGAAGTTTTAAGTTTGTGTTTTTTTGTTTATTTCTCATGTCGCTAAACTGTATGTAACCAGTAACATAGTAAATGTTATTGAGTCCTGTACTGCAGTAAGCAGTTTCAGGGGAAGGGGATTTGTTTACATTTACTGGGCCTGCAGTTAGTTTACAAAACATATTTTCTCTCTCTACATATAATCCTTAGCATTGAATTATTCTATCATCATGAATCAGAAAAAAACATTCTGAGGAACCTACTAATCATAAGAATAGAATATATTTGTAAACCAAACTGTGGGCCCTGCTGCTGTAAACAACAAGTGACAAACAGTAACTTTTTTAGTAGCTTTCCAACTTCAAACAGTGTTCCAGGGATCACATTTTTCCTGTGAGGAAAGTTTGTTTATTCAGTTCTGAGAATATACATTAGAAAATGTTCACTTCTCTGACACAACCGAAAGTTACACACTGCACCTTTAAGTACTGGGGTCAAGTTTAGTACCTTTGTCCACCACTGACTGTAACACATCAGATTCAGTGTCTGTCTTTGTGGAGCAGCTAAGTACTTGGTTCAGAATCAGTAGACGTGAGTTGAATTTTAATTGAAACAAACTGTTGCAGTGGCGGTGCTGCCTGCAGTTGCCACATGGGGGCGCCACTTATCAGGGCGTGGATCTGTTATGAAACCAATGTTAAAGCTTCTGTGATGAGCATACTGAGTGGCTGAGTGCACGTTATACAGTATTCACCAGCAGGCCTTTTAGTGAAACACATTCGACATTCAACTACTTTAGATTGAGCGTTTAGCATTTTATGAATCAACAATTACTATGTACAGGTCTTAAAGTGCATTTTCAGCATGTTTTAAAGAAAAAAAATACTCATAAATCAGACAATTAACAACATATGAACAAATCCTTCTGTAATAACCTTCACAATAGTGCTAAGACTGATTATGGAAAGTTAAGTTGATGTAAGTGTTTTAGAAGTTGAGATTTTTTGTTCAGAGTATTGAATAAAAACCTAATGTTGAGATAATAGCCGTTAAAGATGGTTGTATAGGAGAAATCTACAGACACAAACAAACAAGGTTGAGTAAAATAAACACCTAAATGTACATTTTAGACCATGTATACTAGTATGAAAGAAGACATGTTATGGAAGCAAAATAGACAAAAATCTCAAAATCGTCCAGTGCTTGAAAAAAACAGAAAACTGTTTATCCTTAAACTTTGCCTAACCCATAGCCTCCCATTGAAACGTATGGCTGCCAAACTGCCCACATTTCTTTTAAACTGTCTCCCTCACACTCAAAATCAGTGCCAAGTGTAGCTTGAATAAGCACATTGAGGCCCCAGAGTATCTTTCAGCTGTCATGGGCTCATAAAATGACTGCTTCCTTTTGAATTTGCCAAGGATACAAAAAAACATTTTGTATTTAGTGTTGGGACCGTTTTCAAGGGCTTGGGAAATACATCAGCTAAACGGGGGGTTGTCTACTCCGGGAAGATTTTGCTTTTGTTTAACAGAGAATTCAGAAAATATAGTTGAAAAGGGGTGAAGATAGCACGGAATCACTGACGTTTTTACTGAAAGGATATCCCAGAGCTTGTCTAAAGTGGAACTAATGTGGCATCTGATAAATTGCTCAAACATTTTTGTATACAAATTGGGGCTAATTACCTTGGGATGGTCATTTCACATCACCATAGACACGAGGGCAGATAAAGAAGTTTTTGCGGACTTGTCGGCATCATTTAAGATGCCATGTGTACATTTTAACATCATTAAATTAGTCAGTTTTTTTCTGATTTGTATTGCAATTCTGTATTGTGGATAATACTACATGATGCACTTTTAAAGCTATAGTGCATAACTTTATAATATGTCGGTAAGCCCATCAGCTCCACAAAACTCTCTCTGTATTTCTCAGCATGAAAAAATTCCCAAGAATAGCCCAAGAAATGTTTCAGTTGTTGATTCTACTGCTAAGAAAAAAAACCTGGACGTACAGCAGAAGGTATAAAATAATTTTTCTTTTTGTTCTAGATCGATCATTTTGGGTTCCTGGAGGATGGGACCTTTAAGCAGAGATACCTGGTGTCAGACAGACACTGGCAGACGCCCGGCGGACCCATTCTGTTCTACACCGGCAACGAGGGTGACATCGCATGGTTCTGCAACAACACTGTAAATATACCATCAGTTGATAAGCATTTAAGTTAATAAGCATTTAAGTTAGTTTTTTATCCCATGTAAAACATTTGCTAAAACTTACGTATTTAGGCGTCTGTGCCTCGAAACTTAATACTTGCTTTAAAGGTGCTACGAGGAACTTTCTATATACTTTATATAACTCAAATTTTCCCTCTGATGATCATAAATTACATGTAACAGCAAACGAGACCATCTGTGCAAAGAATGCTATTTTTATGTAGTTTTTCTTGGATATATTTTTTGATCATGTAAAGTACGGACAGGTAGCGGATCGTGAGGAGATATTCACTAATTTTGACAAGAAGTGTTTTTGACAACAAGAAATCTCCAGGATCACTGACTACACCTTTTAAGTGCCTTGCTCAAGGACACACTGGTAGAGATGGTGGGCATTCACACTGTACATAACCCTCAGTCTAATTCATTAATTATTTCTCTGCAGGGTTTCATGTGGGAAGTAGCGGAAGAGTTGGGCGCCATGCTGGTTTTCGCTGAACATCGTTACTATGGAGAGTCGTTGCCATTCGGACAAGACTCCTACAGTGTAAGTGAAGGATTATATATATTTTTTTAAAGACAATTTTTTGGCATTTTCAAGCTTTATTAGATAGTACAGAGTTGAAATGGGGAGAAAGAGAGAGAGAGAGAGGGGGGATGACCTGCAGTAAAGATCCACGGGTCGGATCTGAACCCGCGACCACTGCAACGAAGGCCGGAGCCAATATGGTACGCGCTCTATCCACTACACCACCGGAACGCCCCAAGTGAAGGATTATTATAGGAGGATATTTAAGCCTGATTAAAATATGGTTTAGTATGATTGATTACATGTTTTTTTTCTACTTTTTTGGGGTTCCCAGCCAGAAGCAAATGAACGTTATTAACAAAACCATGCCCTGTGAAAATGTAAAAAATTAGGAAAACTAAAGTTTTGCTATTTTTTATTTGTGGATAATACGACATGTTGCACCTTTTAAAGCCATAGTGCGTAAGTTTTTCATATAAATGAATGCATTGTCAGGGCTGTACGCTTATTTTTTAAAGTGGTAGCACTGGTGCTAGCAAGCAAAACAATTCAGTAGCACAAAAATAAATTTGGTAGCACACAAAGAATGATCGAAAACTTGCATGACCCTATCCCTTGCATTTAGCTCTAATTACCTTTGAGCATGTCATCTTGGTTTTATTTGAGATTCTCAATGAATATGATATCCTAGTGTGCAGTAATAATTGTAGAAAAATGAATAGGGGTGCACTGATTGCAATTTAGACAAAATAGTCTAACCTGCCAATGGCAATTTTTTTGCTGATTCAGAATTATTTCCCCCCCATAGAACTATAAAAATAATGTCTATACCTATATATTTTTATAAACATATCATTATTATATTAGGCTAATAATAACACACATTTTTAGAACATTTCATTCTTTTAATGAAAACCATACTTTAAAACATTGAACATATAGCCTATTAAATAAATTAGTAAACATAGTTATACAATTTAGGCCAAGTTAAATAGGTTGTGTCAATCTTTGTTTAAATCATAGATAGTTACTGCTGTTGACTGCTTTCTTTATAGGTCCATGGTTGACTGCAGGGCTGAGAAGCGCTAACTTCCTGTTCTTACCTGCTTCAAAATAAGAGTCAACTCGCATTTGGATAGTAACCGACTTTTATTGTGAAGGCGCACAGGAAATGTTCTGTTTGCACACGCACTAACTTGACTGCGTTAATGTAAAGAGAGCCGTCTCCTTCCTGTTTTAACCGTTGGTGAAGTTAGAAGCTATAATCGCCGCACAAAGCACAGATCCCGAGCACACATCTTTCACCGGCCAAAGTGGAGGGTAGACTTAATAACTTACTCGCCTAAGACTACATTCACCCGCATTTGGAGAGTGTTAATGTAGAGCCCTCTAAGCAGTATTGTGCATAGCTCCTCTGTGTCTCAAACAGACAGCATCTGCTCATTAGCACTGGTGCGACTGGACTTGAATTCATCATCGCACGTGATCAATTTCAGTAGCAAATGCGATCAAAACTGTCGCACTGTACAGCCCTGATTGTATATTGTGTCTGTGTTGTTGTTTTTGCCTTGCATTTGTTTGACTCGACATCATTGCAAATGAGGGTCACCCCTCAATTGATCTCTCGAGTATAAATAAGGGTTAAATGAAAACTTTCCTTGTCATATGCTTACAGGACAGTAAACACCTGAACTACCTGACGTCGGAGCAGGCGCTGGCAGACTTTGCTGTTTTGATTCAAACCTTAAAGAGCAGTTTGCCCTCGGCCCAGCTGAGCCCCGTTATCGCAGTGGGAGGGTCCTATGGAGGGATGCTCGCCGCCTGGTTCAGGATGAAATACCCCAACATAGTCGTAGGGTAAGTGGTGTAGTTTTGGGGACCTTCAGGTTTGATTTCCCCAGGCAACTTTGCATATTTAATACAAAAAAATAGAAAAGTCAAATGCCAGCACACAATGCCACTGAGTGTATTGAAGGGACTAAAAAAGTGCAAATTGGTTCAAATTTTTGTTGTAAAATGGGGGTTGAATAAGAGATGCAATGGTAAATGGTTGTCCTTTCCTTTTATAACTCCAAAATGTTTGTAGTTTGTAGTTTCACTAGTTAACTGCACAAAACATTTCAACAAAATAAATTAAAGTACTCGAATCGCTATGCAAATATGAATGTAGTTGAACAACCAGCAAGCTACTGCCAAATGTATTCAAACTTTTAGTCTATTTACATCTAGTTCTCATCTCCCTAACACTGCAGGTCTGACACACATTCTACAATTATCTCCGGTATTATGGATGTGCAGCTTGTCTTATTGTCTAAATGTGTTTGTGTATTTTCAGAGCGCTAGCCGCCTCTGCGCCCATATGGCAGTTCCCCGGCATGGTTCCGTGCGGAGCGTTCTATAGAATAGTGAGTCAGGACTTCGCCAGCAGCGGATTCAACTGTGACGTGAACATCCGAAAGTCCTGGAACGCTATTAACAACCTGTCCTCCACTGGTAAGTTACACACATACAGACAAGGTTTAGAATAAAATGTGTCATAAATCAGACAGTTAACAACATATGAACAAATCCTTCTGTAATAACCTTCAGAATAGTGCTAGGAATGAGAGTGGAAAGTTATGTTGATGTAAGTGCTTTAGAAGTTGAGATTTTTAGAGTATTGAAAAAAAAAACTAATGTTGAGATAATGGCCGCTAAAGATGGTTGTTTAGGAGAAATATACAGACACAAACAGACAAGGTTCAGTCAAATAAACACCTCAATGTACATTTTGGACCTTTTATTTATACTACTAAGAAGATGTTATGGAAGCAAAATAGACACAAATCAAAACAATTACCAGAGCTTGGAAAACCAATGTTTTGGCCTGCAAATAATGTGTCTCTACATAATCATTTGAGTTATTTTGTTTATATTCTAAACTATTTTTATTTGATTGTGTTTTGGATCGTTGAGATTGAGCACCCTGTAACAGCAATGCAATGATGTTGTTTTTATTACCTTTCAGCAAATAAAGCTATCATGATGTTTTAATACCACACCTGTGAAGTCTTATAGAAGCTATAATTTAAATGCTTTAATAAATAATGCCAACAAAATAAATCTTGTCTTATCCTGGTTCAAACAACAATGTCAGTAGCGGTACCCTGTATTGTAGTAGATTAAAGGTGGAGTCAGTGCTTCTGGAGAACGCTTGTTGTATTTATTTATTTTTTTATCAAAATAAGTGAATATCTCCTCATGATCCGCTACCTGTCCGTAAAATCCAGTGTTAATACACAGCTTAGGCTCTGTAAACGGGCATATAAACAAAGGGAATGTAAACAAAAGGCCCCACCAAAGCAAGCAACATGCCCGTTTACAGAGCCTAGGCTGTGTATTATCACTGGATTTTCTTTTCAGTGTTCACACACTACAGACAGGTGGCAGATGGTGACGAGATATTCACTAATAATTTTGACTAAATGTGATTTTGACAACAAGCATTCTCCATTATTGCTTAAGTAGACAGACATGCATGATTTTAAATACACAGTGCAGTTCACATGAAAAAGGATTGGGCGACTGTGGCTCAGGTGGTAGAGCGGGTCGGCCAATGATCAAAGGGTTGGCGGTTCGATCCCCACCCTGCCACTTGTGTCATGGTTGTTGTGTCCTTGGGCGAGACACTTCACCCACCTTGCCTCGTGTGAATGTCGATAGTTAGCCTGCTATCGGTGTATGAATGTGTGTGTGAATGGTAACGTGTAAATGGGAACAGGTCTCCCTTGAAAAAGAGTCTCCGGTCTCAATGGGATTTACCTGTAGAAATAAAGGTTAAGACAAATAAATAAACCATGTCTCTCTCTCTGTGTTGCCTAGCGTCGGGTCTTGCGTGGCTGTCCTCAGAGTTCAGCCTGTGTTCTCCTCTGAAGCAGCAGGCTGATGCTCTGAGCTTTAAGAGCTGGCTGCAGGAGACCTGGGTCAACCTGGCCATGGTCGACTATCCCTATGAGGCCAACTTCCTGCAGCCTCTGCCTCCCTGGCCCATACAGGTACACACAACAGACTAATGAGTAGTATCAGTGTTAGTCAGTAAAAAAAAACAATAATTGTGGTGGTGTAGTGGATAGAGTGTATACCATATTGGCTCTGGCCTTCGTTGCAGTGGTTGCTGGTTCAAATCTGACCTGTGGCATGTTATCCCCTCTCTCTCTCTGTCTCCCCATTTCAACACTGTACTGTCAAATAAAGCTTGAAAATGCAAAAAAAATAATCTTAAAAAATAAAAAAAATTGTGGGGGTGCTCGTGATGTAGTGGTTAGTGTATAATTTCTTGAAAATATATATATATTTTTTTACCTTTTTAGAATGAGCCTTTTATATCTATATAGGAGCGGGCATGTTGCAATGTTAGACCCCCATGTTTCTACAGTATCAAAGAATGGACAAACTTCATGGCCTTTAGGCCTTATGTGTTTTTATATATATATATATAGTGGGCGTCTTAGGAAAACTAGCTTCTTGTCCTTGAAGGCCACCGTAGCTTCTGTAAATTCTCAATTCTCCAAAATGGAAGGGTTAATCTAAATTTTTCACAACTAGACGATGCCAAAACACACCAATATAACACACTGCACCTTTAAATGTAGATTTTGTTTACCTTTGGCTTGGCCCCTGGATTTGGTCTGGCAGCCTGTTCCTTAATCTAAATGAATGTGCGATTCAGCCGATTGTGTTACAAGTGCTTGTTGTGGTCGTCAGAGCTTTTGTTTACAACAGCTGTCAATTAACTTCATCAATATTCATAAGGATTTGAAGTATTCTTGAGATGAGCAGCTACAAGTAAGCCACCATTCATTTCTCTGTCCCTCAAACCAATAGTGCTTTTGATTTGCACATTGACACTCACCCAGAGCAGCTCACTCGGCCATTAAAACACTGGTTCACTTCCACTCTCATCTGAATGAGCTTGTAACAAATACTTCACTGGACACTTGAAGTAAAAGAGTTTGATTTGATTGAAATTTATTTCGAAACATGTAAAAGAAAACAGAAATTATCATACAGAAAATAATGATGTTACACAAAATAGAAAGCATCATTTTATACATGAATGACAAACACTTGATAATTGTAACACTTCATGTAAAAAAGTGATCGGATAACCTGCCAAAATTAACACAAAAACAACCGCACTTTGTTGAAACTTTTCTCAACCATTCTAAAAGGTGCAGCGTGTAATAATAACGGTATATTTTGGTGTCATTTAGTGGGGAATGTTCTATATATCAACGCTCCCTTGCTAACCCTTCCCTTTGCAAGAAATTACAGAAGCTACGGTGGCCTCCAAGGACAAGAGGCTAGTTACTAAAGATGGCATCATCCACCACTGCCTCAAGTCTTTCCACAATATCAAGTGATGAGGTGAAGATGTATTTAGTTATTTATTCTATAGCATTTCTTCTTCTTGGTCTTCCAACAGGTGCATTTCCCCAGGAAGCCCACTATATATAAAAATGCATAAGGCCGTTAAGTTTGTCCGTTCTGGGCAACTGTAGACACATGGCACAACTCACTCTTATATAGATATAAAAGGCTCATTTAAGGGAAATTAAAGAAACAACAACAGCGATTATACACTAATAAAAACGTAATGAAAAATATTATATTCCATTTGTACAGAGTCCGTCCTGAAAAATAACCAATAAGTTCTACGCACTGCAACTTTAATGTATGCGACCCCTATGGGTGGTGTAAGCGGTTTAGGCAGTGGGTGCAAAGAGGAGCCTTTTTTAATGACAAAGCTAATGTGATTATGTGAGTGAGTGTGAGAACGGGCTATTGAGAGCTTAGAGACGGGAAATCTGTTGGCAGAAATGAATGTATAAGCCTAATCCTATCTGAAAAGTACGGAGAAGAAGATGCTTTTGCTGTGTGTGTGTGTGTGTGTGTGTGTGTGTGTGTGTGTTTTCATGGTATAAATCTTTTGCTTGGACCTTCCTCATCCATCGACCACCAACTCCTCCCTTAGCCCGCACACACACACACACACACACACACACACACACACACACACACACACACACACACACACACACACACACACACACACACACACTTCCCCTTCCAACCCCTTAAACAAGAAAAGCCCCAGTTTCTCCGCCTTACAAAGACCGTAGAACAACAGCCGCCAACTCCGCTGCTGAAACCATAACAACACACACGCAGCAAAATTCAACAAAAAGCTCAAAAACAAATATTTATTATCCACACTTTCTTACCCTCCCCGAGAAATCAACCGTTTATAGTCAAACAAAACCAGTAGTTTTAGTAAGGAGTGCAAAACCCTTTCGATTTTGATCGTTTAAGTTAATGGCCGTTTTTTTTTACCATCTCGTGCCAAGATTAGAGCAATAAATTCAACTTCATTCCAGGGAATTTCATATGCAAATCAGGCGCCACTACTTTTTATGTGGAAAAACACTTTAAGGGCCACAAGAAAAGCAATCGCCAGTGTAGTAAACAACACGGATATAGGGGGATTAGGTATTTTTAATGTTATTTTAATGAGAAAAAAGAAGTTGTTAATTTATTTTAACAGCGTGCTTAACCTGTTATGTATTCACATGGTTGGATCTGAATTTAAAAAATCCTATGAGGAACTTTTAAATGTTTATGAAACAGTTAAATGATTTCCTCTGATGATCATAAATGACCTGCAAACACGACCATCAGTCTAAAGAATATTCATTGATGCCTTTGCTCTGATTCAACTGGGAAAATATGATGAAGTATAATTAAATATTAAGTCGGAGTCAACATTGGTGCAAAGTTTGAAGAAAAAATCCCTCAAAGTGTTCTTGAGATATTGCGTTCATTAGGCATGAGGTCCCAGTGACCTATGACCTTCAATATGAGGTCCCAGTGACCTATGACCTTCAATATGAGGTCCCAGTGACCTTTGACCTTCAATAGTGACCTATGACCTTCAATATCTTGTCAGTTCATGTTCGAGTCGGAGTCGAAATTGTTGCGAAGTTTGAAGAAAATCCCTCAAAGCGTTCTTGAGATATTGTGTTCACAAGAATTGCCCGGACGGACATTCAGCCACGCTTCGGTCCTTCAACCATTCACAAAGGCATAAAAATAAGCTGTTGATATCTTTATGCTTAACCCATTGATGACGGCTGCTGCGCGATGCCACATAGGCTCTCCTGCCTGATGCTGCGTCGCACAGCATTATTACTTTATCTAATTTTCATGGCATTCCCAGCATAGAATGCACTGTCATTGGTTCAAATACACGAGGTGGGTTTTGTTGATTTTTTGAAGACCACGTGACCACCCAAAAGTTGTGTGGTTTGCCGAAAATCATGTCAATCAAAAAAATAAAACAAAATAATAAAAAAAATACGCCAGCTATGTCGGCGACAGAACAGTTAGTGGCGTTTGGTGCACAGAATCAAGGTCTACTATAGACTACTGACGAAAATCACACAACACATTGGCCCTCATTTATCAATTTTGCGTGGAAACTGGTGCAGATTCTGGCGCAAATACCTCCCTACGCCAGGTATCGCGTGGGATTTATCAAACAGGCGTATCTCGCCAATCTCAGCGTACGCCAGGCCATATATTGATAAATGCGGCGGATGAAAACGAGGGTATCACGCCCCTATATTTTCTCAGTTTAGAGGCCTCGCCCAGAGGTTTTACGACATGGATATGCGCAATACGGCATTTCCCTGAAGTAGAAATTGACAGAATAAGGCCCAATCTAGATCCACCCCCTACACCCTATCCCTATCCACTATCCCTCCGTTTGCGCGTTCGCGAGGAGGGCCCGCCATATTGAGTGTCGTCCCAAACCACAGAGCCTCGAGTGTGAGTGGGTTGTAAAGCCCTCGATCACCGAGTCTGCATCGATAGTGGCTTAGCCCTACGTTTGACACAGATGTCCGCCAATCAATTAAGTCCGGAATGGAGGAGCTAACTTACAAATGAGAGTTCCATGGAGTTTGTTTCCCGAATTATAAATGAAACGTTCTCTTACCTCAAACAGACATTTGATTGTTTATTTTTATGCATAGCCCTAAATGACGGAACCAGAGGGTAGCCTAGAATTTTGGAATTAACATGTTGTTTTACACTTGTTGATTTGATTATGCCACTTGTCTACCGTTAGTGTATTTTCAAGGCGTGGATAAAAGATAAAACGAAGCAGATGAAGAAAATGCCCACAAGTTAATAAGGGACAGTGATTATTATTTCCTTAAATTGTTAGTAAGATTTGTGTTACTGTTAAAGCCAATGAGGGGTAGTAATAGCGGCGGTGACGTCAGTCAGCTGGAGCGCATGACTTTTCTTATTTATGACCACCCTTGCAGTGCATTATAATTTATGCACGCTAATTAACTGCCGCGATTCGCCGGTCGTAATGGCAGATCATGACAAGTGGAATACATGCTTTAGCAGACTATTGTTCTTTTCCCTGGTTTTGTATGCTGCTGTGCATGTAAACTAAAAGGATAATTAAACAGCGGATCAAACACCCACCCGTTTTCTCCACTACAGACTGAGCTGGTAAAATTAAGAATATGCAGTTAGGCTACAAAATGTTTAAGAAAAAATAAATTATGCAGCCAAAAAATCATGGGAGTGAGTTTGTTTTTATTCAATACTACATTTACTCTCACATGCGTAGCTTATGAATGTAAAGAGTGTTTCAGGTCAAATATAAAAGTGGTGGAATTTTATTTTAGGGTGAGAAATAAAGACTTAACAGTTAACTAGTGTCTCCAGGTTTCTTCCTGTTTCCGTCTGACAGAGGCGAGGGCTTGCCAAAGCCGCGCCGTTGTTATACCCTCCCCTTAATGATCGAGTGGCACTCCACAGCCGCGAGGGTGACTCCACAGCGAGTCACACTCGCTCACGGAGTGGGAGTGCATAGGGAGTCATTTGGGAAAGGGCCTAACAGCGAAAGTAGAAAAAAAAGAGTTTCATTTCGGAGCATTAGCCTACAAGTAGTCTGGCATGACCACTTCCGCCAGCGTCTATTCGCTTGCGTCGAAAAGCTACGCAGCCCCCGGTTGCTGGCTTTCCCCTATTGTGATCCCCCTCAAATTCGGAAACAATTCGCTCAGTCAACCCGTGTGCTTATGTGCAGCGCTCTCTCTCTCTCTCACACACACACACACACACACACACACACACACACAGGGTGTGAGAAGTCACATTACTGTAGACAGATATAAAGTGTGGCGATACTTCGGGATAATAATATTGGCGGCGGCGGTCCGGGATGCATCCTAGCTTAGCCTAGCTGTCCAACTTCATTGTACAACTACCCCCGGGCAGAAATACCCTCATAAACTCTGGAAAATGAAGCGTGGGGGTTTGAATTGAGCACCGGACCTTATAACCAGCTAGATTAAGATCCGCCGTTCCCTTTCTTTGGTGAATTAGGGACTATGCAGCGGTGTTTTAGCGACGGGGAAAGATTCCAACGGCTTCCACTATCACCTAGCAACTCTTACGGCTACTTGCTGCAGTTGGTGTAGCGCTCACAACGTCAAAACCCTGTTCTGCCTGTAAACAGACGGACTACGGCTCTGACTACAGCGATAGGAGGTGGTGACATAAGTTCTCGAATGATAAAAATTCTACTCGACCGCCGTAGCCGTCCTCTCAACCGCCGATGATAATGTTACCAGAGATAACACTACGTGGGTGGCTAGTTAACTCCGGTTAAGTTATCCCGTGAGCTCCTCGGGGGCTAAAGTGTATGGTGTCTTGACATGCTGGTTAGAAAGCAACACACTATGTATATTCCTTTTGTCTTTAATAGTTTTTGTGTGGCGTTTGCGGGTTTAGCCATTTCTCTGACAGTCTCTGGACGTAAAGACGTTCCATCAAAATAAGTCCCCCCCCGGCACTATTTTGCAGGACACCGCTGCTGCTTCCCGGGGTTAGCCCCGCCCTAGATGATTGTGATTGGTTTAAACAAATACAAACAGGCTAGCCCAGTTTCCCCGGTTTCCCCATCCGAATAGACGGCTCTAAACAGAGTGCTTCCAGACCCTACTACTTGCTGTAGTTTGGTCTGGCTTTGCGAGACTAGCCTACAAGCAGCATCAAAGAACGACAGAAGGCAGCAGTTAGGAAGGAAATAACTGCTGCGGTCAACAGCGTCATGGTGTTGACTCAAAATCGCCACTAAAAAAAGCGTGTTGCTGTTCTGAAATGCAACCAACTGGGGGTGCGGGGCTGCGGGCATAATATAAGTGGTGGAGGAGAAAAAGACGCACCAACTGTCCGATAATGGTCCCCATAAAATAAATACACGTCTGCAGAGATTTGAATGATTAGAATGTATTGGCCCTTTTAGATAGCACTATTCAAAAGGGTTTTAAAAACTAAAAATAACACATTTTGCGTTATAGGCCTACTGACAGCATGCGCTTGGCACGAGTGGTCAGCCCGGCCGTCAGCTGCACAAGCCGACCCGGCAGCGATCAGCTGTGAGAGCGCCCACCGTCCTGCTCCACCAGCAGATAGGAACAACGTGCCGGTTAACGGTGGAAATAAATCGCTCGCTTTAGCATCAATGACACATTAAAAGAGGAACTAACATCTACAAAGTGCGTCAAATAAATACAATTTTAAGCTGAATGTTGTGCCGTGTATTTTTTTTATCATAAAGAGCAGTGTATGTCTACTACATAGGCCTATTTAATACTTAGGCTAACATTTTGAATGAATGCAGCCCCCGTGCCTCAGTGTCCCCCCAGCTGCTCCAAGACGGAGAGCCCTCCTAAGTGGCCGGTGTGCGCACTATTGAATCAGCTCCTACTCAGTTGCACACCATAAGCTGCTAATTTTTAAGTGATTAATATCTTTATTTCGGTCTTATTTGCACTGCATTTGTATTATCTTCTAATAATTGTCCAACAAAGTCATCGGCTACCCGGCACAGCCTGCACTGCGAGTCCAAGCTGTTTTCAAATTTGCGTACACGAGCTGAGAGCTGGCGTGGGATTTGAGCGTACCCTACGCTCACGTCCATATTGATAAATGCCGAGATTTGCGTGGAAATGTACGTACACCCATTTTTCTGGTCTACGCAAGATTGATAAATGAGGGCCATTGCATCTATTTATTAACAATATTTAATAATTTTCTAATTCATCTAATTTTGACGATTTTTAGAAATATTTGTTGGTTTGTAAGCGCTAAGGGAGCATGTTTAAATAAAACCTGTGAACCTTAACTTTTAAATGTATTTGATTTCATGTTTCTATGTGCTACACAGGCTTAGATATTAAGGTTTTGGTAGACTTGACAATTCGTACTATTTTTTCAGAAAACCCTCAGGCATTAAGGACATGCATCCTAGATTGCCATAGTCATCAATGGGTTAAAGCTGGGGTATGTGATTTCTGATTGGTCAAAGTTAACATGAGCTGTACACTTTGACCAATCAGAGCGAGTCTCCAATTCTCTGTTCTTATTGGCTGTTGGGACTGTCCATTCACTTTGGCACAACGTTGATGGTGTAGAGCGTGTCAGGGAGGGACCATAGGGGAGGGACCAAAGAGAACAAGTGGAGCGGTTGAGGTATTTGGATTCAAATCTCTATCACAACTGCCATTTTCTCCCCAAATCCTCCGACCCAGCTTTACACTGTAATGTACTACTCACAGATTTGTAGTTAACTCATTCATGTTTTGCTTGTTATTGTGCTATGTTCTTAAGGTGGTGTGCAAAAGTCTAGCGTTCGATTCCGCCGTATCCGACCAGCAGTTGCTACGCGGCGTCTCCATGGCAGCGAAGGTTTATTATAACTACACAGGAAGCTCGTCATGTCTGAACACGTCACAGACCGCCACCGGCAGCCTGGGGCTTATGGGATGGTTCTATCAGGTACCAGGGCTTTATATCTATTAAATCTATTATATTTATTATTTATATATATATATATATATATATATATATCTACAAGACAAATCTGAAGCAAAAAATATAACTTACAGATTTCAACAATAAAAAGTAGAAATTTGGTAATTTTTCAGATAATTTTTAAAAAGATGAAATTTGTTCATTAAAAAAAATAATTTTTACAAAGACGTAATTTATTTTTATTTTTACAGATTATTTGCTAAAAAGTCGAAATTTGGTCATTTTTTAAAATTATTTATGAAAAGGTAAAAATCAAATATTTGCAAATAATTAATAAAAAAGTAGAATTTTTCATAATTTTACAATTTTTTTATAAAAGTCGGATTTGCTCTTTTTACAGAGCTTTTTATTTTCGACTTTTTTGAAATAGTCTGTAAAAATGAAAAAATTGCGACTGGAAAAATAATTTTTTAATTAACAAATTTAATTTTTTTATAAATTATCTGAAAGATTAACAAATTGACTTTTCATTGTTGAAACCTTTAAGTTATCTGTAAAAAGAGATTTTTGCAAATATAAATTATTTGCAAATATTTAATTTTTAACTTTTCATAAATAATTTAAAAAAATTACCAAATTTTTACTTTTTTGAAATAATCTGTAAAAATGAAGCCACTAAAGAGTCAGTGATTCTGGAGAATGCTTGTTGTCAAAATCAGTGAATATCTCCTCACGATCCACTACCTGTCCGTACTGTGAGTGCACTGAAAAAGACTTTTATGTTAATACACAGCCTAGGCTCTGTAAACTGGTATGTAAACAAAGGTTATGTAAACAAAGATGGCCCACCACAGCTTGTTATATACCAGTTTATAGAACCTAAACTGGATAAACATAAAAAAAATTTCATTGCACATACACAGTATGGACAAAAAAGTGATTTTGACAACAAGCGTTCTCCAGAATCGCTGTGTTAATATACAGCCTAGGCTCTGTAAACCAGTGATTTACACCACTAAATGAATATTTGTTAAATCCCTCCCCCCAGGCCTGTACAGAGATGGTGATGCCCATGTGTACAGATGGGGTGCAGGATATGTTTGAGCCCGAGGAGTGGAACTTCCAGGCGTTTTCTGACGAGTGTTTCTCCATGTTTGGTGTCCGCCCGCGAGCTGACTGGGCCGGGACAGTCTACGGGGGCAAAGACATCGCCTCGCATAGCAACATCATATTCAGGTAAATATAATGATTCTCTAGTGCAATGAGCGCAATTAAAGTTGAAGTTGATTCTGTAGAACGATTGTTGTCAAAATCAGTGAATATCTTCGAGTGTGCTTTGAAAGGAAAAATCCAGTGCTAATACACAGCCTAGGCTCTGTAAATGGGCATATTGCTAACTACGGTGGACAACCTTTTTTTTTAAACATACCAGTTTACAAAGCATAGCCTAGACTGTGTATTAACCCTAGATTTTCTTTTTTATTGCACACACACAGGTAGCAGATCGTGAGGAGATATTCACTGATTTTGACAAGAAGTGATTTTGACAACAAGCATTCTCCAGAATCCCTGACACCACCTTTTAAGTCTTCATATATTGTACACAAGTATATTCTGATCATATAAGTTGAGTTTCACGTGTCCTTTGTTCTTGTGTTCCAGTAATGGCGGCCTTGACCCGTGGTCCGCCGGTGGAGTGACGCAGAACATCTCAGATTCTCTGGTTTCCATTTTGATTCCTGACGGAGCGCATCACCTGGACCTGCGCTATAGCAACGAGCATGACACGCCTTCCGTCCGTAACGCACGGCAACTGGAGCTGATGTACTTTAAAGAGTGGATCAGGAAAGCTAAGAAGACACCGCGAACTACATCAAGGGGTTAAGGCAGTTTTACACTGGGCGCGACGCAAATAAACGGCACTAAAAAGCAAATCATTTGGAATGGGAATTTTGACGCGTCTCACTAACGTCCTAGAAAAATCGAACTCAGTTTGAAAAAATAAAAGCAACAATTTCACGTAGCGATTACAGTGCTGATGTGGAAGCTTGTATTGACTCTATATACATTCGGTAATTATTAATAACGCGCAAATAAATTGCACGACTAAAACGCGCCCGGTGTGCAAAGGCCTTAAGGCTCGAAAAGAAGCAATTTGTTATGTGATACGGACATCCAGGAAATTCAGGATTTGTATAGCTTTTGCTCTTAATGTCTTTATGCCAAAGTTTACCTTTTGAAATCAATTTGAACAATTAATCATGATTTTCTTTTTTTAAAGATGGAGTCAGCAGAATATTCTGGAGAAAGCTTGTTGCCAAAAATCAGTGAATATCTCCTCATGATCCACTACCTGTCCGTCCGTGTAAAAACACAGTCTAGGCTCTGAAAACTGGTATGTAAACAAAGGGAACCCACCGTAGCTAGCAGCATACCTGTTTACAGAGCCTAGGCTGTGTAATAACACTGGATTTTATTTCAGCGCACACTCAGAATGGACAGGTAGCGGATCGTGAGGAGATATTCACTGATTTTGACAACGAGCATTCTCAAGAATCGCTGTCTCCACCTTTAATTCAAAATGTCTCTTGATTTCAAATACAATATCATTGATAACTTGAAAGTATTGTTTAACCTTCATCATGTAGCCTTGTTCAGTGCTGCAGTATACGGCTACAGTGCACTACACTCCCATTTCTTGATGCCAAACTAAATACTTCTAAGGGCTTGGATCCTAAAGGGTACTGTATTATCGAAAACAATTGGTTTGTTTGCCATTACATGTAAAAGGGAATTTTGAGGAATACATTGTCTGTTTTATAATAATCAAATCACTGGAATAATCATATTTAGTTTTTTATCCCATGTAAAAAAATTGCCAAAACCAACGTATTTAGGCGTCTGTGCCTCACAACTTGTGATTTCTTGCTTTAAAGGTGCTATGAGAAAAAAATTTAAAATAATCAATCAATCTGAATCTGATGAGGAACTTTTAATAATTTCTGAAACAGTCTAATTTTTCCTCTGATGATCAGAAAGGACATGTAACGGCAAATGAGACCATCAGTGCAAAGAATGCTATATTAATATAGTTTTTCTTGATGCCTTTGTTATGGGTACGCTCACCCAGGAACAACAGCTGGCATAGTAAAAACACTACCGCTTTTGTCCAAAGGGGGTGCAAGAATCAACACAAACTGAAAGTTCATCGGAGCACCTTAAGTCAATGTCAAAATAAGGGAGTCATTCTAGTTTGTTACATCTTAACGTAATTTTTGTCATTCAGTTTGAACTCTACACCCCTTCACGTTAATTTTTCTAGTAAGTCTTATTAAGCCATCGCTGTCAATCAGGTATGTTTGTTTTTACAAAATGCATGAAAATGCATTTTAAATGTACATACAGTCCTCACACTTTAGTCTCAGGAGAAAAGTTTGACACCAAATATTTAGAAAATCAATTTTTGTGTGTGTGTGAAAATGTTAAATTCACTGAGTGTAAGATTAAACTTGACTTTTTAAAAGTTTCTATTCGTCTCTTCTACGGCCTTATTTTATATGCTGTAATTTCAAATCAACGCTCCCTTGCTAACCCTTCTGTTTGGAGCATTTACAGAAGCTACGGTGGCCTTCAAGGACAAGAAGCTAGTTACTAAAGATGGCATCATCCACCACTGCCTCAAGTCTTTCCACAATATCAAGTGATGAGGTGAAGATGTATTTAGTTATTTATTCTATAGTACTTCTTCTTCTTGGTCTTCCAACAGGTGCATTTCCCCAGGACGCCCACTATATATAAAAACACATAAGGCTGTTAAGTCTGTCCATTCTGTGCTACTGTAGAAACATGGCGGCCTCAGTGCCCCGCTCCTATGTAGATATAAAAGGCTCATTCTAAGGTAAAAAAAAGTGATTATACACTAATTAAAACCTACTTTTAAATATTATAATCCATTTCTACTGAGTCTATTTAAAAAAATAAAAAAATAGAAAACCAATTTCCTTTTCTGCACACTGCACCTTTAAGACAGGCTAACCCATTTCCACCCAGCAGGAACAATTGCATGTGCCTCAGATTTAATAAAACCCAAATCTGAGGAGGCCAATAAAGTGACTAGTGGGAGGTGAGTGCTGCTACGCTAGCTGACCCCACCCCTGTGGACAGGCCTAAATTGCAGTTCTGGGTCGGCCCATAGACGACCGCGGTGCCCCCCCCCCCCCACCCCCTGCTAGGAATATTATTAATACATCTCCTGGGGTGCCACAGAGGTTAGGGAGGGGTGATGGAAGGTTACAAGTTAGGCAGTGACTCGGCAGGGTTTCAGATGTCTTTTGAAGTTCCCTGTGAAGACATAGTTGGTTTTCTTTTTCGTTTTATCTTGTCTTTTTTTATGTTTGCCAGTTGATTTTTTTATTTAAACATTTTTTGTTTTTGTTTGAGTACATGTGCAAATTTGGCAATATCTATGCGTGAATGTGCATCTCTTTAAAACACGAAGAAATCCTTCTGTAATAACCTTCAGAATAGTGCTAAGAATGATCATGGACATTTGAACTGATGTGAGTGCGTTAGAAGTTGAGATTATTGTTGAGATAATGGCCGTATTACATGAAAGAAGACATGTTATGGAAGCAAATAGCCTAAAATCTCTATATTGGCCAGTGCTTGAAAAGAAGCCTGCATTGTCTCACATTAAAAAGCCTTTCGTTATGAACAAGAAAAATTCACGTGATGTTACATACAATTCAGTTGTACTCATTTCAACTGTCATTAGCGCCGTACATTTATCCATAAATTCAAAACTTTTAATTTTAGTGACAAATATATAGTAAGAAAATGTCGGTCTAGCTGCAGCCATATTGTTACTTGTTTAAATTCAGTGTATGTAAGTGCACTGAGCTTGTAACGCCCGCCCAAAGTGATTTTGCCTTCCACTCTCTTTTCTAGCAGCTACAATTCTGGCAAAATGTCATCACCACAGTCATGGCACTGTCAGACATATCCTCCTTGAAAAAAAAAAAAAACCCTTTCCTCAGTCAAAGAGATTTGGCTTTTGTGCTGGTGGGTCATTCACTGACGCACATATCCCGGAAACAAGTTCCTATTGTTGTTGAAAAGGCTGAAAGGGGCTGTAGATCTGTAGGGGCCGGGCTATGGCGGGGAAAATATATTAACTGAGATCAGAACTATACTTGTTCCCCCTCTCAAGACTCCATAAGGTTAATTGTTATGGAGTTATTAATTAAATTCCTATAATAGGAGGTTGTTTTAGAGGTTAAACTTGTCATTAACATTTTCAAAAACTCATTATGTGTGTGTGTGTGTGTGTGTGTGTTGGGAGCTTCGGGGGATTTTTAATTTGGAGGAAAAAATCATTACTAATCAGTTTGGCTTTTTTTGCCCGCAATCAGCGAGTTGTTAGCTCCACACAACGGCATATTGTTGAGATATTGTTAAACACTGTCGCCATGCCCTCTGTGTCCCTGAGAATTTACTTATTCAGCGCTAACAAACCCCAAGGGATAGGGATGCTCGATGTGACACACACACACACACACACACACACACACACACACACACACACACACACACACACACACACACACACACACACACACACACACACACACACACGCACACATTTGTACGGCTATAGTTGTGAGGACACTCATTGACATGGTGCATTCCCTCACTTTTACTTGTCATAAAATGAAATTGGTTCTCACAAAAATAATTACACACACACACACACACACACACACACACACACACACACACACACACACACACACACACACACACACACACACACACACAGGCCCATACCCTAATCTCTTCCTATACTAGTGTGTGGTCCCTCCCTACGTCTGAGAAGCGACATACTTTAGAGTTTGGGGTCGAGCGAATACTAATACCAGCCTTTGATTGATGGCCTGGTGTCAGTGACTTAAGAAAAGGCTGGCAAAATTAATGACCTCTCTATGTCCTGAGAAAAAGTCTTAGGGATGGCGCACACACACACACACACACACACACACACGTCTCTCAACGCCTCTTAACGTCCTGAGAAAAAGTCTTAGGGATGGCCGTTTAGTGGCTGCTAGCGACCCCATCCTCCCCCCCATGTTTAGCTGTGTTCCTCTCTGTCTGAAATGCAGTCAAGCTTGGGACACTATGGACACACACACAGACACACACACACACACACACACACACACACACACACACACACACACAGACACACAGACACACACAGACACACACACACACACACACACACACACACACACACACACACACACACACACACACACACACACACACACATACACACACACCGATGCAGTCAAGCTTGGGACACTATGTGGGGAATTCAGGCTTTGTGTCGCCGGGTAGAAAATCCACCCCACATACCAACGCAGGACATGTTTCACCATCCTGCTTTACAAACGTCCTGTCATGTCACAGGGAACTTCTGATTTAAGAGGAGGAGAGAGAGACGGAGAGAGAGAGAGAGAGAGAGAGAGAGAGAGAGAGAATTCGCAAGAATAGTTTAAAAGAACAAAGCAAGATACCTGTTTCCATGGCCAGTTTTTGTGTCTTTTTCATGATACTGAAGGTGCAAAAATATATATATTTTTTCAATCACTGGTCAATTTTGAGATTTTTGTCTATTTTGCTTCCACAATACTAGTATAAATAAAGGTCCAAATTGTACATTTAGGTGTTCATGTTACTAAACCTTGTCTGTTTTGCATCTGTATATTTCTCCTATACAACCACCATGTTTGTTTCAATACTCAGAACCAAAAAATCTCAACCTCTAACAGTACATCATTCTAAGCATTAATCCAAAGGTTATTACAGAAGGATTTGTTCGTATGTTGTTCATTGTCTGATTAATGAGACATTTGCTTCTTAAATACATGCTGAAAATTAATTAAAAAAAATGTAGTGTACACTAATAAGCCGTAAAAAAGAAATAAAGATTCTGGCAAAGTTTCATGATGATATGTATATTTTTAATGTTCACCTGCAGTTTCTGAATGGCCAGCCGTATAAACAGATATACAGCTCTGGAAAAATTTGAAAGACCACTTCAAATATTCAGTGTCTCTCGTTTTACTATTTATAGACATGTTTGAGTAGAATGAACATTTTGGTTTTGTTCTACAAACTACTGACAACATTTCTACCAAATTCCCTCAAAAATGTTTGACCAAGAGCATTTTCATTTAGTAATGTAGAGATGAAGATTGAAAAAAAATCCAGACTGGTCTCTAATTTTTTCCAGAGCTGTAATGCTAGTTTTGTTGCTTATATATCAGAGTTTTTCTTGGTTATTTTTCTGTGACAGACTGTGTGTTTGGCCACAGATAATAGGTTCAGTCCTATCAGTATCTCTTTCTCCACAGGAATTAACATGAGAAAGGATTTGTTTTTCTGCTTCATTGCTTGAATCACTGCCTCACCTCAACATGCACTCTTGAAATCTGCAGTATCTCTACTGAAACGTCTTACAAGGAACTTTTTTTTATTTAAAGATAATTTTTTGGCATTTTCAAGCTTTATTAGACAGTACAGAGTTGAAATGGGGAGACAGAGAGAGAGAAGGGGGATGACCTGCAGTAAAGATCCACAGGTCGGATTTAAACCCGCGACCACTGCAACGAAGGCCGGAGCCAATATGGTACGCAATCTATCCACTACGCCACCGGAGCACCCCGTACAAGAAACTTTTAAATGTTCATGAAACAGTCAAAATGTTTCCTCTGATGATCACTAATAAACTGTAACAGCAAACAAGACCATCAGTGAAAACAATGCTTTTTTAATTTAGTTATTATAAATGCCTTTGCTCGGGTCCGATTTTTCCTGGGAACTTCGACAAAATGATGTACAGCAGACAGACCGGATGATCCTGTGTTCATAAACACTACTAAATCAAAGTTGACTTTGCTTCACCATGGTCATAGTACCATTATTAATCTGACATCACACATATAAATACATTACCTCATGGCCATGAGGCCTGCTGTCTTACTTTCACTCGCTTCCTAAACAAATGCATGCCCCGCCGCTACGCGCTAGCAAAGATCTTTAGGACAGAAGGCGCTGGTGTCTTAAAAAACACTACTGCTTATGTCCAAAGGGGGCGCTAGAATCAACAAAACATTGGAAACTCAGTTCCTCGTATCTACTTTAAGATAACAATAAGAGGTGAATTCAAATGTCATCAGGTTGTCTGGTTCGCCCCCCCGACAAAATCCCAAGAAGAGCCCAAGAAGTGTTTGAGTTGTTGATTCTATCGCTAAGAAAAAACCTGGACGTACAGCAGAAGGTATAAAATCCATGCGCGATCACTGAAGGCTTATGTCACGTAGATGCACCGACAGTGTTGTTGAAATTACTCAGAATTCCTCATGGGGGTGTGGGGCGACGGACAGAAGTTACGCACTATAGCTTTAAAATTCAGTCGAAGGAAATCCCCCTTTAATTTGGAGGGTAAGTAAGTTAGTGCTGGCAGCGTTACAAACTGGCTCTCACACACACATCCTCCGTTGTATTCACTGCTGGCCAAGAAACTTTGCTTTAAATGCTGTTATTGTTTACAAGACTAAAGTTTCATACGCAGGATTTTTTTTCTTTTAAGGTCAACAACATTTTCTTCTGGCAACACTGCGCTTGAACTAGCACTTTATTTTACCCGTTTTAATTTAACAGCTCCGGCCTCAGCTTTTTTTTTTCTAGTTAAATCGACTGTTCATTATTGAGAGGGCATTTTACGAACGGGGGGCTGTGAGGTGCAATTTAATGAATCCCCTGGCACAATGCTCCCTTTCATTGGCGGGGCAAAGAATGGGGGCTATTTAGACCCTGTAGGGCTTTATGTCAAAGGCAGCCCCATAATAGTTGTCAGGCCGGGGCAGAAATTCCCACTAGCTTGGGCCTGCCTTGGGAATGCACTCGAAAAAATCAACTTTTGCCATGAGCAGATTAAGACACAGGCAAAGTTAAGTTAAATCAGTCGGGAAGATTCGGTCACAAATGGACAGTGGTGGCATCTGTTCGGGCACAAGGATTTTCCCACAGAAAAAAGAGGCCGTTTCTTTGATGATGCATAGCTTTGATTTTGATAGTTTTAGAGCCTGAATGCAAAGGAAAAGTGATTTGATTACAAGTTAACTTCAGTTCGGTGATTTTGACTTGACAAGCACAACGATTAAAATGGTTAAAAGTGTTTAGAAAAGCATGCAACATAGCGAGACTTATAACTTAAGTTTGTGGTCAATTTTGAGAATAATGTCTATTTTTCTTCCATAACATGTCTTCTTTACTAGTTTAAATAAAAGGTCCAAAATGTACATGTATGTGTTTATTTGACCAAACCTGGTCTGTTTGCGTCTGTATATTTCTTCTATACAACCATCTTTAACAGCCATTATCTCAACATTAGTTTTTTTCAATACTCTGAACTAAAAATCTCAACTTCTTAAGCACTTACATCAACTAAACTTTCCATGATCATTCTTAGCACTATTCTGAAGATTATAGCAGAAGGATTGGTTCGTATGTTGATAATTGTCTGAGTTATGATCAATTTAGTTCTAAATAACATGCACAAAATGCATCTTTTAGACCTGTACATAGTATTTCTTGATTTATTCAATGAAAAAAGGCTGTAGCCAATATCTGTTCTGTAAAACACTAATATGTTGTGCAAGTGAAAAAAGATTTTAACTCTGGCTTTTTCCACCATCTTCATTTTTAGTTTTTTAAAGCGATGCAAACTCACACATCATTGCTTTGATGTTGCCAAATTTGCATCTGTTTCTATAAAGACAAAAATACCCTATCAATAAGGATGTTAAAGGGCTCCTCTGCTCACTGTAACAGTAACCATGAAAGCGTTTTTGCTTCAGCGCACACACACACACACACACACACACACACACACACACACACACACACACACACACACACACACACACACACACACACAGGGACACAGTTAAACTTCTAGGGGGAGCCAGTTCTGACGGGTCTTAGGGAAGCCACACACACACACACACACACACACACACACACACACACACACACACACACACACACAGACACAGACACAGACACAGACACACACACACACACACACACACACACACACACACACACACACACACACACACACACACACACACACACACACACACACACACACACACACACACACAGTTAAACTTCTAGGGGGAGCCAGTTCTGACGGAGGTTATTGTCTCGATCACAGCAGGGGAATTTGAGACAAATCCTTCTGTAGTTGCAGGTGGTCAGCCAGGCACAAGCTAAAGAGTTAAGTCCCCGGTTTTCTGTTTTCTCTTAGTAGCTCCTCCTTCTTTTAAAGTTCTGACATCATACGCCCAGCCCCCTGAAAGATCTCCTTTGCACTCTACTTGAGCCCCTCACTTCTAGTCTGGGATGTTTACGAGGACTTCAAGAGCAGTTTCAGTTCCCTAGCAAGGGTTTATGTCAGAGAAAAGAAGGATAGAAATTGAAAGAAAATGCACTGACATTTCATTTTGTTTTACATCTTTATCAGTAGCAAGGTTTTATGTGAGAGTAACAAACCTGACTTGACTTAAAAAGGATTTCAAAAATGCTCTGAAAAAACGTTTTGGGTTTTGGGATCTCACTGGTATAGCCCTATGTGTGTGTGTGTGTGTGTGTGTGTGTGTAGCCATCTGGGATCAACAATAGTATAATGGCTGTCCAGACCGCAATCATGAACCCGCAGTTCATGAATTTCTGCTTTCCCGGTTCGGCGATGGACGTATACGAAGTGGAGAAAAGTCTCGACGGAAGTCTGTTGGACGCAGAAAACGATGACGATTACCGAGAGACGACCAAGGACTTACTGAACTTCATCGATTCGGCTTCAAGCAACATCAAACTGGCCCTGGACAAGCCCGTGAAAAGCAAACGAAAAGTCAACCACCGGAAGTACCTCCAGAAGCAAATCAAGAGGTGCACTGGTATCATAACGCCTGGAAATGTAACAGCGGAGTCCCCATCTAAAAGGCAAGGAGGTTCCCCTAACCCTCAACCCACTTCTTCTCTACAAGGCAAGACTATTCCTAAACGGGACGGGGGGCAGGCGAACTTACAGAGCAAAAGTTTGGCAGCTCTTTTCAGCCCCGTCAAGGATATAAGGGGAGAAAAAGCTAAGAAACCACCGTTGAGACATCGAAATCTGCCACCGAGTTTCTTCACGGAGCCGGCAAACTGCTCCAAAGTAGTCAGCTCCACGTCGGGCATGACACTGACTGATTTGGAAAGGGGAAATCCAGAAGCGGTGGAGTTTTTTGAGCTTCTGGGGCCCGATTACAGCAACATGGTGAGTGAGCAGGACGACATTTATCAAGTTTCGAGTATGTCACATCTAAGGGGGCAAGGAGAAATGTTGGGAAGCCAAGATCCGGCTATCTACGACGCACACCATTTGGTCAGCGGTCTTCTCTACTCCGAACCGTGGATTACTAACTCGGGACATCCTAAAAAACAGCCCTCAAATCTATCATACTGTCCCACCGAGAATGGTGGCCCCATAGAGGACAATGCACTGTGCACTTTGGCCTTCCCTAACTTCTTCACTGACTGCTCCATACCTCAAGTCACATATGATTTAAGCGGTGGATATAACAACAGAGTGAGTTATTCATCTCTATGAGAGAAGGACACTAGCGATTGTTAGAAAGGGCTGGTTGTTTTATAAGGTTAACACTAGTATAAGAGACTGTGAGAGATTGAGATTACTGTACTGTATGTGTTCATATGTTCTGGGAGTAATGCTGGAAAGTGAATGGAATTTTTTTTGTCAATGCGTGTCAACAAGGAATTAGATTTTTATTGTTTCAATACATTTCAAGCGATTGGATCCCATGTAATTTCTAAAACTCAAGTTTGTCAAACTACACTGTTCTTTTCAATGTTTATCTGTTCACATGCCTATAAGATTTTTTAAATCTCAGGCAATTTCTTATGATATTCTGATTGAACATATTTGGGCTACTGATATGACTGTACTGTATTTGTGAATCTGTTCTGGAAGTAATTTGGGGAAATGGATACAAACATTTTTGATGTTTGTATTGATGATAAAAAAAGTATGTAGGCCTACTCATAACACCTCAGTATATTTTACTACACTGATATGTTGAATGTCTATTTGTTTCAAATGCCTATATGTATTTCATCTCAGGCAATTCTTTATGATATTCTGATTGAAAAATACTTCTGATTTGGTGAATGCTTCAATTTTGTCACTAGACTGCGTGAGTCAGTATATTGGAATGTAGGTTATACATTTTGGAATTTCTCAATTAAGACATTTCATTGAATAATTCTTATATTCTACAAACAAAACATACAAATAGAAGCAGAATGAGTTGTTGATAAACATCACGTATTGCTAGAAAAATTATATTTGTTAAAAATGTTTGTCAGATTTGACAATACATGCTGCAACAATCTCTCTGCAATTAAGGCACTTTTTACATTCCAGCTAGCTGTTAGCAACAGTTCTTGTGTAGAGAAATAGTCATGAAATTATTATTACCATTATGTGTTATTATGTGTGATGCCATGTTTGTTTTACAATGTTTTTCAGCTCAGAAAGGATTTTTTCAGCTGTCAGATTTGCCACTTATATATCAAATTTGTTGGAAATGTTTATATGTATGTAGCTATTGTAAGAGTACACAATAAAGCTGGTCTTTATTACTATGACAACAGTGTTTGAGTGTGTGTGTGTGTGTGTGTGTGTGTGTGTGTGTGTGTGTGTGTGTGTGTGTGTGTGTGTGTGTGTGTGTGTGTGTGTGTGTGTGTGTGTGTGTGTGTGTGTGTGTTCAATGGTCATTTAGTTTAGGTGTGACTGGCAGAATACTATAAGCAGGGGCGGATTTAGTCAATTTGGGGCGGTAGGCAAATTCATGCAAGGGGCCCCTCCACATCTCTTGTCCCTTATTTATCTAAGTAAGTAGTAGTACCAATGTGTAAATTATTTTATTTAAATGTGTATTTAAAGTAGCCTGGCATTCCCAGACCTGCCACTAGGCGCTGGCAAATTAAATTTGCTGTGCCTGTTGGTCTGGACACTCTCCATTGAAGCTTTTTCAGAAAGTCCAGAAATCCTGGCTCACGTTTCAATTGGTTCTATCTAATATGGGCGCGCCGGAGCCCTTTATATGGTGCTCTGGGGCGGACGTAACCGGATGACGACAGTGACGTGCATGCGACGTCGAAGCCGTGATAGTAAACATCAAAGATGGCTGCGAATATGTTTTGGCCTCGACCCTTTACGATTGGAAGACGGCACTCAAATCTTTCATTAGCAAGTAAGTGGAATGTTCTGTTTTGCACCATGGCAAACGTTTAATTTAACAGTTTAACAGCTGTTCGCTAAACGAACAGGGCTCAATACGTCACCTTGTGCATCGCTCTGATTGGTTGTAGTGCTATCCAACTGCGTGCTGTGGCATTTGAAATGCACGAGTAGGAGCCGCCCCTTGAGTTGGAAATTACTATTGATCGTGGCCAGACCCTCTATCGTTCAAGATATCAGGGTCTGGATTTCCAGGCTATATTTAAAGGTGCACTGTGCAGTTTCAGGGGAGTGGGATTTGTTTAGATTTGAAGAGCCTGCAGTAAGTTTACAACACATATTTTCTCTACATGTAATTCTTGAATAATTCTATCATCATGAATCAAAATGGAAAAAAAGGCATCTGGAACCAGACTTCAGACCAGAATATGTTTGTGAACCAAACAGGGGCATCAATGAAATGAACAGCCCCCTCACTTACGGTTTAAACTAGCAAGGCATTGTGGGATAATGTGCTGTCTATTCCATTTTTACATCAGTAAATCTGTGTTCGCTTGACGTTAGCCGAAGGTTTTGATTATCAAATGATGCTGTATGGTTCACTTTCACTATGTGGTCTTTTGGCTTTAGCTTTTAGCTTTTAGCTTTTAGCTTTTTTTTTTTTTTTTTTTTACTTTTTACTTGATTTTGTTTCCAGGTAGTTGCTATCCTGAATATACCCTTCAAATGCATATTGTAAACCCCTCCGTATGCTTCTGTCTGAAACAGGGTTGGGCGGTATCCATTTTTTCATACCTTTAAAAACCTTCCCCAAATTGTACCCCGGTATACGCTAATACCTTTACGGTATATGCTTCGTATTGCTACATTTTACAAAATTGAACTAATCACTATGAGGTCCCTACGCCAAATACTCATTTTGGCATTTTATTTGGGGACCAACTCCATTATAGTCCCCATTTATTTTATCTATCTATCTATCTATCTATCTATCTATCTATCTATCTATCTATCTATCTATCTATCTATCTATCTATCTATCTATCTATCTATCTATCTATCTATCTATCTATCTATCTATCTATCTATCTATCTATCTATCTATCTATCTATCTATCTATCTATCTATCTATCTATTTTGGGTTTTATTTCCTAGCAGATTTTGTAGAAAATAATTATAATATCCATCAGTACGTTTAATTTTAGTGCATAATAGCTGAATTTCTTTTTTAGAATTATTATTTTTTTCCATAGAAAGGGTCTCATATATGTCCATATTTCTCCATACTTTGGACCAAGGCCTTGTCACCGCCATTTTGGAAGTGTCATAGTTGGAATGTCATCAGATGCATTGTTTAAAATTTAGAATTGTTCTTGTCCTTGAAGGCCACTGTAGCTTCTGTTATTATTCGAAAGGGGTGGGGTTACCCAAGGAGCGTTGCATTCTAGAACTTTCTTGATGATGTCATATTACACACTGCACCTTTAAAGGTCATTCACAGCATCTGTCAAACTATATCTGCGTGATAGGGGCTGTAAACATGAGTACATTTTGTAAAAAAGCAATGACGACATCCAGGTTGTTTTATGGTTATTCCGTCAATAAAATAATTCTATAATAAATAAGTCTTTTTCAATGACACATGTAATATTCCTGTTAAATCCAAATTTTTCGGGCATTGGCTAGAAATTATGGAAGTACAATTTTGAGTCACACAAAGTCCTTAACACACACACACACACACACACACACACACACACACACACACACACACACACACACACACACACACACACACACACACACACACACACACACACACACACACACACACACACACACACACACACACACACACACACACACTTCCCCTTCCAGTTGTTTACCACTCACTTTGGAAGCTCACTAGGGTTTTACCTTTACCTGGGATTAAATGCCTTTGCTTGTTGCCGAGGGACGCAAGAGGCAATTTCCAGTTTGTTTTGAGGATTTATTGACCCCCAGCTCTCCCTCCCTTCTGCAGTTTCCCATCAGGAAAACAATATAAATTGAGCACAACCATCATGTTTGTCAGTGCAGTATCCCCGGGCCTGTGTGTAGTTACACGTCTCAAACACTAGATGGCAGTAATGATCCATTGAAGGCGAAAAAATGTCCACCACAACCACTCCCCACTCAAAACAGAAAGGCACTTGTTTTATGATGTATGAGATTATGTGTGAAATAGAAGCTTTGTCGGATAACAACTGAGTGTTCCTTCAGATGTCTTTCCAACAAATAAAAAAAAAAAAAGAGTATGTCCTCGATTCAGTAAAATGGCTCTGGAATAAATGCTTGAAAACAATTTTAATCGCCATTTTTTTTAGAGAGTTGATAACCAACAGATGTTTGCTCCTCTAAGGGTACTATATGATGGTGTGTATGTTAACTGCCGTATATACGCTTTACTTTGAAGCTTAAAGCAATAGTGCATAATTTTTTCATGTTGAATATCGGTTACATTCAAGACATTTCCAAATGAGTTGACACAAAGTGGATTAAGCCTAATCAGCTCCACAAAACTCTCTCTGTATTTCTCAGTATGGCAGCGTTTACAAACTGGTGTCGACCCCCTGACACTGGTGCAGGAGCTCAGAAAAATCCCAAGAAGAGCCCAAGAAATGTTTCAGTTGTTGATTCTACAGCTAAGAAAAAACCTGGACGTACAGCAGAAGGTATAAAAATCCATGCACGATCACTTACAGCCTAACCTCATGTGGATGTGTCGACATTGCCGTTGTAATTAGACATAATTCCTCATGAAGGGCGACAGAAGTTACGCAATTTAACTTCAAAATATGTTCCATACTTTTTCCTTTCTGCCTACAAGCTGGATTTGTTTGCAAATTTGTCAACACCGCGCCATGTGTCATACTCGGGGAAAAAACAACTATATTTGGCAATTTGCAATACAGCAAACTATACACACACAGAGAGCGGCATATGGATTTTGTGTCCCTGAGTTGACACCGGCTGATACATTCAGATTAGGGCGCTACTGACGGCGCCACAACTGTATCCTGCTTTGATTTATGGGGCCGCTGCAAAACGCAATGTTTGTCAAAACGATTAGCACACGCTGTGTGTTAGAGCAGACCGGAATAACAAGAGCCACACACACACACATCTAGGTACACTAGATAATACTCAGTGGTAGATTGTTTCTCTCTCTCTGGCAGTGCAATGAGATGTCCTATACTGCCACAAAACGAGCGCACACACAGATGACATAATGTGTCATATATGAAAGGACGCAGTATATCAAATGCAAACACAGGGAGGATGGTAGAAAATAGAAACCGGTACTGAAGTAAACATTGATAGGGAAAAACCTGCAAGGACATTTTAGAGTTGTTGTTGCAAATTGGCTATTCATTCTACACTTCTCTTAGCCTTTCAAAGTTAGTTTTCATGTCTTGTAAACACCAGTAAGGTAGAAGCAAATCTTTTTAAACTTATAGATATCATCATGAAACTTTGCCAGTTGATTACTTTACTTAGAAATTTTTTTTTTGTCACATCTTGTATAAGGAAGAGCTCAACCAGTAATAGCAGTTAAGACAAGTTAAGTTTCTTTATTAGTCCATTTACACAAGGCACATTGAAATTCGTCTTGTCTCATATCCCCTCTTAGTTACCACACTCCAGAGCGCAGGGTCAGCCATAGTACAGCGCCCCTGGAGCAGTTTGGGGTTAAGTGTCTTGCTCAAGGACACAATGGTAGAGATGGTGCGCACCGTAGATGTAATAATAGCAGCCACCACTAGTTTTATTACTAATACCCTCCTGTCTGGTGCCGGGGATCCAAACAGAAACCTCATGGTTACTGGGAGGAGGAACCAGAGACCTTATGGTTACTGGGAGGAGGAACCAGAGACCTCATGGTTACTGCTAGGACATCCTACCAGCCCAATAGTAGTAGCAGTTAAGATCAGTGAAAATAATTTTCAAATGAATAATGTATCCAAAACCATGTCCGATCCTTTTCTTGTTTATGACACTCAATTTACCCTAAAAAGACAATTTGCTCACAGCCAAATATATCTCTTTCCATATGCATTTCATGTCTCACCGCTTTCTATTTAAGTCTGCCTTCACTTAGAGCGGGTATGATGCAGTGCTTTGCCCCTCTGGATGTGTTGTGTGTACGCGCTTCCTTACATCTGTGTGTTTATCAGTCAGTGTGATAACAGTTGCAAGCTGTGCAGCTGACACAAAAGTCTAGATTAAAGACAATGCTACTACTGAAGTTTTTTTTCTTTCGGCAAATGGCATATCCATATTGACACACACAAATCTCCTATGAACACACACACACACACACACACACACACACACACACACACACACACACACACACACACACACACACACACACACACACACACACACACACACACACACACACACACACACACACACACACACACTCAGATGACAGATTTTAATAGGTGCAGTGTCTCCTGTTATGGCTCACATAGAAGGACAACTAATTTAACTTCGGCACGGTTGAGTGGGCGAGTCGGAACTATTAAAAGGGGTCTTAGGAAGGTCCAGATGAAAATGTCACTATGGTAAATTTTAATCTGATGACGATGCCTTATACTCTGAAGTGCTCGAACAATATTTTTTTCCTCATCTCAGTAGCTACATGGGAATTATTCTAAACACAGTATACAGACACATAGATTGAGTAAGTGATACAGTGATGTGATAAAGTAATACAGTGACAATAACATTAGGTTATGTGGGTGAAAATATGGATTTTTCAGGGATGGCTCTAAATCAGAGAAGAGCATGATATATCAGATGAATTTGTCTTATGAAGGTGAATGATGACACTACACAGAGTGATACAAGGTACTCCTCTGGGTTGGAATCGATGCTTGTATGTATTTTAATCTGTGTTGACCTTGTATTTGTGTTGTCATGTATTTGTATTGTCTTTTATATGGAACTGAGTCCGGAATAAAGTATTCATTCATTCAATGCCCTCACATGTCTTGCCGAGTGCCCTACTCTACTCAATGTCACCTCTAAATATATTGTCTTTAACCTATCTATCTATCTATCTATCTATCTATCTATCTATCTATCTATCTATCTATCTATCTATCTATCTATCTATCTATCTATCTATCTATCTATCTATCTATCTATCTATCTATCTATCTATCTATCTATCTATCTATCTATCTATCTATCTATCTATCTATCTATCTATCTATCTATCTATCTATCTATCTATCTATCTATCTATCTATCTATCTATCTCAGCTCATGTTGGGTTAGCTAAATGACACAGGATATTTTAACTTAAGCAGCTTCCTAAACACCCACTATATAGCCTATAAAAAACGCAAAATGCTGTTAAGTTTGTCCGTTCTGTGTTACTGTAGAACAATGGCGGTGTAGATATAAAAGGCTCTTTATAAGGAAATAAAATAAAAAGCAACTTTTATTTTTTATGTAATTATACACTTATTCAAAAATACTTATGAATACTATATTTCAATTCTACCGAGTCTGTAATGAAAAAAAAGCCAAAAAATTCTACACACTGCAGCTTTAAACTGTGGCCCCTCTGGTCCCCTTCAAAAGGCATCTCTATGCTGTGTGCACATCCAAAGAGAGGTGACTGTCTGCCCCATAGAGGTCAAGCCTTATTGATGACCCCTTCACTCTGTCAATGTCTTGCTATTTGTCACTGCCATCCGCTCACTATCAGACTCTTGTGCCAACAGCAGAAGGTTATAACACAGGATCGGCTGCTAAATACAGAGGTTTCGTTATGATTATTTGTTATTTTTTAAATATGGTGCCTAAGTGCTTATATTAATAATGTTCCTATAACTGCCAATCAAACTCCTGAACCATGTTAGCCTTTTTGTCATAGCCACTCATCTTTTTGGGTCAATGGGGTTAAAGGTGGAGTCAGCGATTTTGGAGAACGTTTGTTGTCGAAATATTTTTTGTCAAATCAAGGAATATCTCCTCATGATCCACTACCTGTCTGAAAAAAAAATCCAGTGTTAATACACAGCCTAGGCTCTGTAAACTGGCATGTAAACAAAGGGGGCCACCGTAGCTAGCAACATGCCCCTTTACAGAGACTACGTTGTGTATTAATGCCGGATTTCTTTTCACTGCACACGCAGTAGCCTACAGACAGGTAGCAGATTGTGAGGAGGTATTCACTGATTTTGACAAAGTGATTTTGACAACAAGCGTTCTCCAGAATCACTGACTCCACCTTTTAATGTAAGGAAGCCTTAAAAAGGATGACATTTTCTGCAAAACAGCGGCAGGCCATTTTTCCATCACAAAACTGAGCAAATGCTACGGCTGTGTAGTAATTTCACAAACTCTTTTAAGTTCCTTTATTTGCATATTTTAGATAGTAGAAGGCAGGTACAGGGAGGGCGTAACATATTCCTGCTACATCACCACGGGGAACATGGTCATTAAAACATTTTCTAAAATCCTCTAAACACATATAGACGTCATTTACATATTCACATTAGCGCCTGGTAATCTTTGAGGAGGTGAAAAGTGATCCGTGTTGCATGAGAGAGGGAGAAATGTGAGGATTAATACATACTTGAGTTAGTCTTTTTGCCGCCTATTTGGCACTGCGACTCATAATTCACCCGTGCAGGAATCTTATGAGCTTAAGGAGAAGCTTTAGTAATAGTAATTTTCATGTTGGCAATTGAATAAAACTGCGTATAAAAAGCAGACCTGTGCCAACAACAGCTAAGAACACTCTTAATGTCAAGGCAACTGTCTAGACTAGATTTTTAAGTTTGCAGTGCTGAGTGCTGACCCAACTAATTATCTGTAGTTGAGCAAACTATTCATTTATCTATTCATATGTCTTCTTTAATACAAGGCGGTGTTAAGCAACTGTGCACTGCATGATGGTTGATGCCTATTTCTAGTACTCAAAAACAATCTGCCTGTGTATTTATTTACTAGTCTTTTTGTGTATTCTATCTGTCTGGCGTTAACTGCATGAAATGAATTTGGGGTCCGCGTGACAAATTTCAACCACATATCTTTTTTATCATGACAACCTCAGCAAGTCTTTTTACACACACTGTCTGATATGAACAAAATCAATATTAAGGCAAGACACAGCAGGCAAAAACATTGTTTTTTTTCAAGCACTGGTGAATTTTGCTTCCATAACATAAGTCTTCTTTCATACTAGTATTTAATCAAAGGTCCAACAGTACATTTAGGTGTTCATTTGACTAAACCTTGTCTGTTTGCGTCTGTATATTTCTCCTATACATCATCATCATCATCATCTTCAACCGCTTATCCGAAATCGGGTCGCGGGGGCAGCAGCTTGAACAGGGAGCCCCAAACTTCTCTTTCCCGGGACACATCAACCAGCCCTGACTGGGGGATCCCGAGGCGTTCCCAGGCCAGCGTGGAGACATAATCTCTCCACCTAGTCCTGGGTCTTCCCCAAGGCCTCCTTCCAGCTGGACGCTCCTGGAACACCTCCCATAGGGAGGCGCCCTGGGGGCATCCTTACCAGATGCCCGAACCACCTCAACTGGCTCCTCTCCTATACAACCATCTTTAAATTATCTCAACATTATAGTTTGCAATGGCACACATGATTAACAGTGTCACATACTTTTAACAACTTTGGCATGATTCACCCTTTATGCATTTGCAGGTTTAAGAAGTGAGAAATACAGGATATAACATAAATATGATATGATAGATATGAGAGAGAATAAAATGCATTTCAGTTCGGTTATTTTCACCTACTGGCTTTAGGTAGCGACAACATACCTGGAGACGACTGGATATAGGCGTCCCGATTGTGTGTTAATTTAGTTTAAAGCAGCCGAGCATTCCACTGCACACCGCATGATAACACGTCTTGAGTTGTGAATTATCTTGCCTTTGTCGAAGTGGGATATTCTCAACTCAAAATAGATGTTTTTACTATAGTGAAAATCATCATAATTGGCTGCCAGCTGAGTTTGTGTTTGTACGTGTTCTTTTTGTTTGTGATGTTATGATCTCTCTATTGGAGATCTTGACTTAAAGCCCCTGAACTGTAATCCCCAAATCTACAAAATCCTTCTATGTCATTTGGGCAGTTTGTTCCATGATAGTAAAGCATCTGAAAAGAGTTATAGGCATATTTATCAATCCAGATTAAAGACATTGTCATTTAGGTTTGATACACTTTACAGAAATGAGGTTTGGATGAGGCAGGCTATGCTCTGGTTCTTATGACACAGTAAGTATTTTGAATCAATCACAGCAGTTATCTTCATGAACATTCTATAGAAACAATGACTGTTGACATCGAGACTGTTTGATACGGCCATAGAGTAAAAAATGCAGTGTTTAAAAAAACTTAAAAATTGTTTTATAATATTTATGAACATTTAAAGCTGGGGTATGTGATTTCTGATTGGTCAAAGTTAACATGAGCTGTACACTTTGACCAATCAAAGCGAGGCTCCGATTCTCTGTTCTTATTGGCTGTTGGGACTGTCCATTCACTTTAGCACGACTTTGTTGGTGTAGAGCGTGTCAGGGAGGGACCACAGGGGAGGGACCAAAGAGAACAAGTGGAGCGCTTGAGGTATTTGGATTCGAATCTCTATCCCAACTGCTATTTTCTCCCCAAATCCCCCACCCCAGCTTTAATATTAAGATAAATCATATTTTTGTAAAAGCTTATTGAGACACCCAACCTTGATATAATATATTCATAATGTTTCTACTATATTTTACCAGGTTTACAGAGGGTTAAAGACTAATAAAATATGGTTCTGTCAGGTGAACATTTTCAAGTATGTTAGGTACAGAAGTGCGTCGTGACCTTATCTTAGTTTCATAGCTATAAGGCAGGATCTGATATGTTATATGTAATTGACGTACCTATCATTTGAAGGAGATGAAAAAGTTATATTATACTGTACTACCTTGTACATTCCCTTGAGAGGCATAATAATCTTTAAAAGCACAGACAATTCCATCACCTTTTCACGGATTCCTACCCTCATAATTGACACACAGACACACAGACACACACAGACACACACACACACACACACACACACACACACACACACACACACACACACACACACACACACACACACACACACACACACACACACACACACACACACACACACACACACACACACACACACACACACACACACACACACACACACACACACACACACACACACACACACACACACACACACACACACAGAGGGTGAAGGACACAAGCCATGCTGATACCAGACTATCTTCAGGAGGAATCTAGGGGACATCTATTTCCATCTTGTCATTACCATAGTAAGATTTGGCCTTTTCTCAACCCCTTGAAAAAAGACTTCTTGATATAAGACATTGCTGTAATGACACCGTTCACACCACTATCATTTGATGCTAAAGATGTAGGCTACAGACCTTGACAACTACTACACTCGTTTGCACATGTGAACCCATGTTAGAATTAAAGCTACAGTGCCTAACTTTTTCATATAAATTTATGTCGGATCAATTCAAGCCATTGCCAAATGATTTGAAACAAAGTTGATGAAGCCTATCAGCTCCACTGTATTTCTCAGTATGGCAGCGTTTACAAACTGGTGTCCCCCCCCTGACACTGGTGCAGGAGCTCAGAAAAATCTCAAGAAGAATGTTTCAGTTGTTGATTCTACTGATAAGAAAAAACCTGAACGTACAGCAGAAGGTATACATTCCAGGCGCGATCCCTTAAAGGCCTACTTCACCGGTTTGAATATGAAGGTGTATTGAATTCTGAGATCCTATGTAGTATAAATGTGCAAAAAAAATTGAAATTGGTTCATCCTAGCCTGAGAAAAGGCAGAAAGAGTGTTTTTTTTAACCCTATATTAATCTTACTGTGACATCACAGTAAGATAAATATAGGGTTAAAAAAAAACCTTACTTTGTAAATATTACTGTGATTTCTCCTACTGTGACATCACAGTAATATTTACAAAGTAATTTTTTTTTTAACCCTATATTTATCTTACTGTGATGTCACAGTAAGATTAATATAGGGTTAAAAAAAAAACTCTTTCTGCCTTTTCTCAGGCTAGGATGAACCAATTTAAAAAAAAATTGCACATTTATACTACATATGATCTCAGAATTCAATACACCTTCATATTCAAACCGGTGGAGTAGGCCTTTAAGGCTTTACCTCATGTAGATGCATCGACAGTGTTGTTGCAATAACTCAGAATTCCTCATGTGGGGCGACAGAAGTTCCGCACTATAGCTTTAAGATCAAACTCATTTATAAACAAGTCTTCTCTGAGTATAACTGACAGACAAGCCAAATTGCCCAAGGCTCTTCTTGCCATATTTCTTTCATTATATTTCCCCAAACATATAATACAACAACAGTGTATTCCACCACTGCTTTGCAATCAATAGAAAAGTTCCAGAGAAATTAATTAATGAGGTCATGGTTCTGGGTTTGGACTTAGCTACCTGACCAGAATTACAAGTTTAAGGTGAGCCAGAGATCTCAATATGTTACATATAGAAGGGCTGCAGACAATAACAGTTTAGTCTACGTACTGGTAGTAGCATTATTTAAAGGTGCTCCGGGGAACTTTCAGTTTGTGTGAATTATTGCGCCCCCTTAGGACAAAAGCGGTAGTGTTTTTACCACGCCAGCTGTAGTTCCTGGGTGAGCGTACCCATGACTCATGAAAAACTATATAAAAATAACATTCTTTGCACTGATGGTCTTGTTTGCTGTTACATGTAATTTATCAGAGGAAAAATTCAACTGTTTCAGAAATATTTAAAAATTCCTCATAGCACCTTTTAAGGATTGTTGTTTAACAAACAGTAAGAGTTTGGATGGATGCAAATGATCTTAGCAAAAGCACATGCTATTGGTCAGTGGTCAGTAGTATTCCTGAGATGTCAAATCAAATCAGTTTTATTTGTAAAGCCCAATATCACAAATAGACATTTGCCTCAGTGGGCTTTACATTCCATATAGTATGACACCCTCTGCCCTTAGACCCTTAGCTCGGCTGAGAAAAAACTCCTAGTAAAAACCTCTTTATCGGGATTTAAAAAATTTAGAAATCTCAGGGAGAGTCGACATAGTAAGGGATCCCTCTCCCAAGACGGACATGCTGCAATAGATGTCATAAATAGAGAAAAATCACAAAGGAATTCCATCATTGACCAGATGTTTACATGGTAATACTAAAGTAAAGTGTGAATAGTGTGGATGCAGGAGGACTTCAGATGCTGCCAGAGGGGGGACCGGATCCACACCGTCTCGTCTCCACCAGGGAAAACTGGAAGAGGACAGACAGACAATCAATGAGCGAAGCAAAATTAACTTAAAGATTGAACAGGCTTGCGAGTAGAAAGAGGACTATCCTGCTGGATGGTGAAGATGTGCCCATAAATAAAATTTATTATTATTATAGAGTAAGAAACACAGATATAAGAAGCTGACAGTCTAGCAGGGGTTAGACGGTGGGTCACAACACAAGCAAAAAAAGGAAAATGATTTCTTCACACCTGTTTCCCAAATAATTCCTGATGGGAATTGAAATAGGTCACACAGGCTGAAACCTTCAAAAAATTATGGTTTGCTACAAGAATTGAATTAATTTAGGCTAGTGCAGTTTTTAATAATGCAATATATAATAACTTGGTAAACTGTTCCAATAATAAGGACCCCAGAATTTGATAGAACATTGAGAAAAACTTGTCCTAAAGAAAGTAGGACAGGAGATCATTGAGTGACCTTGTGTTGTAAGGATAGATTTGGGAATTCTACTGGAATATGAAATACAGCCCCGGAAAAAATTAAGAGACCAGTCTGGATGTTTCTTAAATCTTTATCTCTAAGTTACTTATTGAAAATGTTCTAAATGACAATATTTTTATTGTGACTTTGGTAGAAATGTTGTCAGTAATTTATATTATAAAATCAAAATGTTCATTCTACTCAAACATATGCCTCTAAGAGTAAAACAAGAGATACTGAACATTTGGAGTTGTCTCTTAATTTTTTCCGGAGCTGTATGCATGCTCCCGAATCACTCCCTTAATATCTAAAATCAGTGTATTAGTGAACACAGTGCCATGCTACAGAGAGCGGTCGCTAGCTAGCTGACCTTCTCACTGCGCTCACTATCATAATGCAATCTGAAAAGGTCGCAGAGAGAGGACTAATACACTCATACTAATGATATGTGACTAGATTGATAGGATCGGAACTGTAGCTTAGTTACACACACGGCTAAAATGCCATTCAGTTAATATTCAATGTTAGTAGATTATCTGATGCATAGATAGAGCAATTGTTATGTATGTTAAGATCTTAGGCCGGCTGTCAATTAAACTATTCTACATAGCAAGGTCAACTTTGATTGAAAAAATATAATTTTTTTCTCTTTTAATTTTTTTTTCTTCTCTTTTTTGGGGTTATTTCCCCTCTTCTTTACCTTTATACTATGCTTGTAAAAAAAAAATTAAGCAGTTCCTTGTGGCGTATAAATGTCAATGCATGCACAAATGCTTTAAATAAAAACAAGAAAAAACTGATTGATTGCAGTAAATAAAAAATAATATAATAAAATAACATTGTCTATGAAATATAAATATAGTGACTGGCATGTGCATATATTAGCTGAAGGCTGCAGGAAGACCTTGATTGAACTCGGTTTAATTTGGCTTCATTTGTATGCAGATTAGCGAGTCTGTGTTAATGTCAACAGGACACATTAATGCAACCTCATGTCCAGGATCAAAAGCTGTTCGTTGGAGATTTTTTTTATTTGACAGATGTACTGTTTTGTATGCAGGTGTATAGACGATTCAATAATGCCTTTGCTTTGCATGAAAACAAAAACATTGCCCTTCTCCGCATTGCTGTTTTACTTTCATATTCAAATTTCAAAACACCTCAAACCCTTGTGCACAAGCATTTATATACGGTATTTCGCTGGGCTAGACTTCAAAACCGTGCATCTTTATGTGGCTACACACTTCATCCACACAGTATTGTTAGATGTGTTTATCATAACAGTGAGAGTGTTCTAGGAATAAGTAAAAACAAGGGAATTGAGATGAGATGCTGTCTTCATTTTCAGTGTACCCGTTGCTGCATCTGTTAGATTTAATAAATGCAATATAACTGTAATGTTATACTTTAATCATTTTACAGCTAGACGTTGTTTTGCAACAATCACCTGGAGATCAAATCTGACTTACTGCTTTGCCTTTTTAAAATAGTTTTCTGTAAAGTGAGCACCTGCATGTGGGTTCTTGTTGCTATGGTAATAAGGCACATTTTTGAATGCCATATTCTGTATCTCATGTAGATATACACCTTTGACAAGTCATTTAAAGGTATAGTGTGTAATTTCGGAAAAGTTGAAAGTGTTGAATGTTCTAGATTTCAACGCTCCCTTGCTAACCCAGAATTACAGAAGCTACATTGGCCTTCAAGCAGCTGCACCTTTGAGGGGGAATATTAACATTTGGTGCTCACTGTAGGTAGTGTAGACGTAACTAAACAAACACAAAATATATTGGATTCAGTAAAAAGGAAACCACATTTTTTGAATGAAAAATAATTAGGTTGTCTTATTTTCCCAGTTTTTCATTATTTAACTTTTTTTCTTTTAATTTTCAAGGCAAGGCAAGTTTATTTCTAAAGCACAATTCAGAAACAAGGCCATTCCAAGTGCTTTACAGGGGCATAAAATACATCAAGACTAGACATTGGAAATTGCATTTAAGAGATAATAAAAAAAAAAATTGCCAAAGCGAATAAAAAAATTAATATAAATATAAAAAAAAAAAATAGAAATCATAGGTTAAAAGGGAAACAGAAAAGTCTTCAGATTTGATTTAAAAGAGCTGAGAGTTGCAGCAGACCTCAAGTTCTCAAAACTTTCCCTAGTTGTCTGTTCCAGTTGATTTCCAGCAGTAGTTGTGACGGTCTGTCTACTGCTGTGGTGAGTCAGCAGAAAATGGCCACTATCAATAACGGACGGACAGAAGGTAATATAACAGTGTATGAGGTACCACACCTATTTCACAGAACTGTCCACACAGATAAATTACAGTTTTATATGTTACTACTTCAGACCCCTGGAAAAAAAATCTGTTAAAGGAAGAGTTCAACTTTTTTTTTATTCGCTTTTTGCCTCACTCTCCGGCTCAAGAAAAGGCGACAGAAAACCGTTCCTGTAACTGTGCGTGAGTTTTTTATTTAGAAATGGGCTAAAGGTCTCTCATCCAGGTTAGCTTAGCTCAAACACTGGTAGTCAAGGGGAACAGGTTGAAAGATAAACATTACAACATCACTAAACGCTCCTGTGTGCTTGTTGGGACGCGGTTTATTCATCACGTTATGTTGCGCTGTATATTTTTACACGTTAAGTCGTTTTAGAATCAAATACATACTCGAAAGAAACCAGGAAGTGCCTGTGAAGTGTCTCTAATCCGAGTAGAGGTGAAGTTAGTTTGAAGTTGGAAATTCTCCAACTTCGAACTAACTTCACCGCCGACACAGAGTATTTTTACAGTTTGGTATTTGTAATTTTAATTAAAGGTGCTCCGAGGAACTTTCAGTTTTTGTTTATTCTAGCATCCCCTTTGGACAAAAGCAGTAGTGTTTTTACTACGCCAGCTGTTGTTCGTTGGTGAGCGTATATCCATGACAAAGGCATTAAGAAACTATATAAAAGCAGCATTCTTTGCACTGATGGTCTCGTTTGCTGTTACACGTCATTTATGATCATCAGAGGAAAAATTAGACTGTTTCATAAAAACATATTATTATTTATTATTTCTCTTTACAGTAAGTTCCTCGTAGCTACTTTAAGTTAATAAACTAAATACTTTCTCAACCACTGATTCTTTGATACCAATGTAATGTAAATAAGTTAACTGTGGACTTTTAGATAGCAGGATGCATACTGCAGAGAAGAGAGAACGGAGGATAGGTACTGTAAAATAAAGAATTGCACCTTCAAAGAGTGTGTGTGTACTGCTGCAAACACAGCTGGTAGTCGTTTGTCTTTGTATGGTCAATGAAGCATTATTGAATGCAGCTGCTTGAGACTATTTCACCTAGTACACACATCTGCTCCGGAGCCGGTCTCGCACTCTGTGAGCCAGCAATGGTTTTACTGGATGAGTTTGAGGAATTAAACTTTTTTAGAGGATGCCATTAGGATGAGGGAAATTCTATTTAGTGTGAATGCTGGAGCTTCCAGCATTCACACTATTGTTATTCAAATCTTTATTATTAAACTTATTTTTCCGCTTCTGTACGTTTTTTGTCTCTCTTCAACTCATTCAAATCTTCAGCTATTTCAACCATTCAACCATTAACATGTTCAGCTCTTTAAGGACATGCAGGCAACTTTTTAAAATATTCAGCTTTTTAACCAACTTTTTTAACACTGAAGCGGATGGGAGCAGCCTTCAAACCCTTCAAAACTGTAACTCCTTCAAATGTTCAGCTATTTAAACCATTCAACAATCACAATGTTCAGCTCCTTGAGCACATTATTAAACACATTTCAACATGTTTCAATCTTTTAAACAATTTAAAATATTCAGCTTTTTAACAAATTATTTTAACATTGAAGCGGATAGGAGCAGCATTCCAAACCGCTAAAACTTCCTCCGCTTTGAAATGTATCTCCTCCGGCATTTTTTCAGCTACAGACTCCATTCAAACTTTAAACAATTCACATGAATTACAGCTATTCAATTCTTTGACAACTTTTTAAAATCTTCAACAGTCTTTGAACAAACAGTTTTAGTTTTAGGTTTTTTTCAGCCTCTTTCTAAATTTATAATGGGATCCGGATGGGACGGAATGTTCAGAGGCAGAGTGGGGAACCAACTGTTACAGTGTAGAACTGGTGTAAAAAAACACCAAAACCTATGATATAACTGCCTCTCACTCCCACAAATTAAACCCTACATGGATAATTTTGACATAAAAATGTAGGACATATTCTGCCGGTCGCATAGATGTGACTACTGAAGCAAGCGGACCTACACAATGGGAGGTTTGGGCTTCCAAGCTAAATGGTGTCTAACCAACTGCCGCCTAGACTCCCTTGATAACTGAGACATGACATTTTTGGAGAGAGGCAGACAGTACCACACTTTTAACATGCTCTGGTTCTCAAATTCTTCACATTACAGACACAATGTTCACACTGTGTCTTCATCAGATTCTTCTGGTTCTAACAATAAAATAATTTTGTCAGTTAGACTCACGGTCCGTCAGTTAGAGGTAGCGGTTTAAGGTGAAGTTTTGGATGAAATAACCTCTCTGAGGCCTCTAAAAGGTGGGATTTCTGCCTGATCACAGACCCTCAATAAGACATACACTCTGCTTGGTGACTCACTCTGCCCATTAAAGGGCAATTTCACTTTTTTTTTCTCTTTTCCTTTTTTTTCTTATTTTTTCCGCTTTATTAGACAGTTTGGAGAGACAAAGTTAAAATGGGGTAAACACTCTGCTCCTTGAAGGCCTATTTCACACATTCTCTCTCTAGTTCGTCCTCAGACGAGCCCTCCATCAAGCCATCAATATAGTTTAGCTCCAAGTCTATTCAATTATTATTTCACAGTTTTAAGTTTTTTATCCATGTCTTTCAACGTATTCATAATTTCAGCAAGAAATATTATTCAACCCTCTATATATTCAACTTTTGAACTCCTTTTGAACTCCTTTTATATAATTATGACCTTCATAAACTTTTTCAAATCTTCATACTCAGCTATCCAGTTTAGCGTAAGCTGTTTCAGCATTCACACGCATTTTCAGCAGGAAATGCATTTTCTATTTTTCTTAAAGCTGCTGCGAGGAACTTTTAAATATTTCTGAAACAGTCTCATTTTTCCTCTGATCAGAAATGACATGTAACAGCAAACGAGACCATCAGTGCAAATAATGCTATTTTTATATAGTTTTTCCTTATGCTTTTGTCATGGGTACGCTCACCCAGGAACAACAGCTGGCGTAGTAAAAACACTACTGCTTTTGTCCAAAGGGGGTGCTAGAATAAACATAAACTGAAAGTTCCTTGGAGCACCTTTTTTAAGGGATAGTTCCCAGGCCCTGCTGCAGACCCGGGTTCGAATCCCGCCCGGGTCAGTTCTCTGCATGTCTTCCCCTCTTTGCCCCATTTCAACTCTGTCTCTACAAGTCTGTCTAATAAAGCAAAAATGCCCGATAAATATCTTTAAAAAATAAACAAATACTGAACTATCCCTTTAATGCCCTTTGGAAAGAGTAATACATAAAATATAGTGGATTTTTTAACGTACAACTCAGAGGAAATTGATTCTCTAATGCACAGCACTGCACAGTTATGAAGCATCTTGTTCGTTCCCACATGTAATTGTGTTGTTGAAAAATAATGATAATTATTGACATCGCTGGAGAAAGGGCTGCATGCCTCATTTTGTGGAAAGCCTACAATTATTTTTCAGAGAAGTGCAAATGGAACAATTTACTAGACCGGAGGAAAAAATTAAAATAAAATCTTTGCCGGCCTGTGCTAAAAAAATGTTGTCCCCAGAAATACAGTACATTGCCGACGTCTCTTGGGACACAGATGCTAATAGCTCCTTAATCTGCATATATTAGCATAGCACAAAAACGACCAAGGACATATAGAGGCAGCGAGTCTTTATAACTTAATTTGCTCCAACTCTGGATAGAAAGTAGTGGTTAACTAAAAAATATGGGACTTAATATTTATTACAAATCGTTCCCCTTTTTAATGGCACTAGAAAAATATCTAAATGTGTAATTGTACAGTTAAATATTGGTTAAGTTTGTGGTTAAAAAAATAATTATTTGGGGTCATTGCGTCCCTATATTTGACTGATTTCTCCTCAGAAATATGCCAAAGATAGCTAAATTTAGTTCTTATTTGTGTGACATTTTAGGTATGGAGACGATTTAAAACGGAAGTAATTTGTTGAATAAGTTTGTTTAATGAATATCACACTTAAAGCCACTACGAGTAACTTTGTCAGTTGGCGGCCCCTTTGGACAAAAGAGGTAGTATTTTACGACACCAGCTGTCGTAAAGCTGTTTTCTAGCGCGTGCTGGCTGTGTGAGTGTCAAATGATTAGGACGCAATATTGTGCATGTCCGTGTGTTGAAAGTGTGAGGGCACCGGACTCTTTTCGGCTCCGTGAGAGCGGTTAGTGACACAGCATCAACTAATGCCAGTCAGTGCTACACAATGAGTTGATGCAGTGTCACCTAACTACTGTCACGGAGCTGAAAGATTACGTGTCCTCACAGAAAGCGAATGAACGAGACAGCAGTTAGTATGGATCACGATGAGGTAATGTGTTTATGTTGTTGTAAATAATGACTATTTCAGATGAATAATGGTCATCTGATGATGGTGAAGCAAAGTATTCATTTAGGAGTAAACACTGCAGTCTAGTTGGCTCCCGTGAAATTGTGTACACGTTGCTTGGGAATGCCCTCCTCCCTCTATCACTCTCCCTTTTAGCTTTTCTTCATTGCATTTTCTTTTTTTCTTTGATGGTTCAGCCCCGTTATCAGTCATTATGACGACTGGGTGTGCGACCAGACCAAATGCAGTAATAAAAACTATATGAAAACTTCTTTATTTGCACTGATGGTCTCGTTTGATGTTAAAGGTAATTTATGATTATCAGAGGAAACATGAGGCTGTTTAAAAGATATTTAAATGTTACTCCTAGTGGCTTTAAATAGTGTTGAATTGGGGAAGAGATGGCCTCAATTTGCTTCAAAGTCAAATTGATCAGATGTATCTTAGACTGTTTCATTGCATATAATAATTATTTAATACAATTGATAGTTTCTAACTAGATACTTAGTTCTAACCATTGCATAACTGTAAATAAAAACATTTTCGTTATCTGTTTATGTATCTAAGAAGAATAAAACTAATGCTAACCTTAATGTTTAAAACATTTTTTTTTTCTGAACATCACCAATGCTGTCTGAGCATCTCAACAATCTCCCCAAAAGAAATAACCCAAAGTTGGAGAGAAACATTTACTTTTGAAAGTACTTGTGCATGCATAAGAGAAGCACATATTAAACTGTATTATTCATGAAGAGTTCAATTATATTGTTCCTATAAATTGTTGGACTAAATTGTCTAAAATAGTTGAAATTCTTAAAAGGTAAATCATTTTACTATTGCTGCCATAGTTACTGCTATCACGCCATGGCTGCCATACTGCTATAGCGATTTACCTTCAACAATCAGTGAACCTACTTTAATATTTCATTGCTCTTTTCAAAGTGCTACATAAATCTGTACGTTTCAGATGAGACGAGAGAAAATGTCACAGAAGAAAGGGTTCTCTCTCTTCTTCTCTCCCTCTCTCTCTCCATCTCTCCCTCTCTCTCTCATTCTTTCTCTCTCTCTTTCCTTCCCTCTCTCTCCCTTTCTCTCCATCTCTCCCTCTCTCTCTCCCTGTCTCCATCTCTCTCTCTCTCTTTCTCCCTCTCCCTTTCTCTCTCTCCATCTCCCTCTCTCCATCTCTACCTCTCTCTCTCTCTCTCTTTTCTCAAACATCAAACGTTGCCAGCGAACAGACACAATATAAACAGTTCATTATAAATCGGGGGCTTGCCATCATTCAACAGAATCTCACCCTGCACCAGAGGCAGAAGAAATAACAAGCCAAACAAACACAAAGCCGTCTCTCTCTTCCAGGGAGACACTCACACCTTCATGGATATTACTCAACACATCTAAACGGGTTACGTGTCGATTAAATCATGAAAAGCCACAAGCACAACAGGAATGAGCTACAGCAAAATCTGCTGGATCGTTATACAATGTCCCTCTTTTTTTTAAGCTATAGTGCGTAGCTTTTTCATATAAATACATTGTCGGTTACATTCAAGCCATCTCCAAATGAGTCTGCACAAAGTTGATAAAGCGTCATCAGCTCCACAAAACTCTCTCTGTATTTCTCAGTATGGCAGCGTTTACAAACTGGTGTCCCCCACCCCCCCTCCCTGACACTGGTGCAGGAGCTCAGAAAAATCCCAAGAAGAGCCCAAGAAATGTTTCAGTTGTTGATTCTACTGCCAAGAAAAAACCTGGACGTACAGCAGAAGGTATAAAATCCATGCGCGATCAGTGAAGGCAGACCTTATGTAGATGCACCGACAGTGTTGTTGTAATTACTCAGAATTCTTCATGGGGGTGACAGAAGTTATGCACTATATCTTTTAATGACAATAAGGATCACTGGTGTGGTTATGGTAGCCTATTCAACTGCTATTTCTTTCATTCGAATAAGTTTTACCTCAGCTTGCGATTGCTTTCTTAAACTGAACTAAAGTGTCATGCCTTGAATATGAATAAATAAACTGTTATTATATTGGTAAAATGTCATAAAAAGAGTATATTTACCTAAAGATAACACTCTGGAGTCTTTTGTTTCGCTTGTCGCAATGTGCTTGAAAATTGGATGATGTGATATTTGCATTGAATATTTTCATATATTGTGTGTAGGTGTTATCATGGCATTTAGAAACAAAGAAGGGCTGAAAGCAGAATTTCACTCTTTGGGGAGCACACAATGCTTACCCACCGTTTAATCTAGTAATTAATACACACACACACACACACGCACACACACACACACACACACACACACACACACACACACACACACACACACACACACACACACACACACACACACACACACACACACAAAATTCTTGAGCCTTTCTTAATTGAATTGCGTTGTTTCTAATTAAGAGCTAATTTTAAAACTGTAATGGGACATGACGCCATTACTCTTTGTCTGATAAATGAAGGAGGGCAGGTCATATGAACAAGGTGGAGTCAGCGATTCTGGAGAACGCTCATTGTCAGAATCCCTTTTTGTGCAAAATCAGTGAATATCTCCTCACGATCCACTACCTGTCTGTACTGTGTGTGCGCTGAAAAAAATCTGGTGTTCATACACAGCCTAGGCCCTGTAAACAGACATGTTGCTAGCTACATTGGACCCCCTCGGTTTACTTACACTTTGTTTACATACTCGTTTACAGAGCCAAGGCTGTGTATTAACAGTGTATTTTTTTTAATGTATGGACAGGTAGAGGATCATGAGGAGATATCCACTGATTTTGACAAAATTATTTTGACAACAAGCGTTCTCCAGAATCACTGACTACTCCATTAATAATGTCGGAAGTACAAACTCTACAAACACAATTTGTATATTTTTTAACAAGGAAAAACAAAATTACGGTAAGATAAAAAAAAAAAAGACAATAAACTTGACTATGTCCTTGAAGGGTTTCTTGCTAGTTGTAATCGTCTCATATCATATTGCCTCAAATTCCTGACGCTCGCTGCATCATGATTGATAGAAATCCCAGGACAATTCCACACTGCGTATTTTCCCCCCGAAAAGGTAATAACAGCAAAGGTGCTTTTGTCATTCAGATTTAAATCAAAGTAACACACCATTACTGTCTCACTCAAACCTCTGTTCTAGCAAGGTGAAGAGAATAGCAAAAGATGTGACTGTTTCCCTTCAAAAAATAATCGTCCCAAAATACATACAAAATTCATTACTGTTAAATGAGCCACATATGCATTTCAATGTAATCTTATCCGTGATTGCCTATATGCAGTGCAGGCTATATTAGACCCAATGTAAAAAATGCATTGGTTTAGTAAATGCTGTGTAGGCTCTTGGCAGGGTGTAAGCATGGAGCATACTGGCTTAATATCATCTCAATGTCATTGGAGAGATTATGGTGAAATAGCTTTCGGAGCTACCGATGTACACGACAGCAGGAAACTAATAATAGCATGACATAATGCTTGGGATGAGAATGTATGATCAGGGGAACAGCCTCTGATTGCTAGTTTAAATAGAAGAGGGGAAAAAAACAATCTACTGTACCGTTCAGATAGACTTACTTAACACTGTCGGTGTGTGTAGTCCAGAATATTATTTTGTGATGAGCTGTTGATGAAGTATTGGAGTTATTACTTTATAATATAATGAACTCAGTTTCCCTCGGCATGCCTGTGTGTGCGCTGACAAAACAATCTGGTGTAAATACACAGCCTAGGCTCTGTAAACTGGCATGTTAACAAAGTGGGCCCATCGTAGCTATAGCAACATGCCCGTTTACAGAGCCTAGGCAGAGTATAAACACCATATTTTCTTTTCAGGGCACACACATAGTACAGACAGGTAGTGGATCATGAGGAGATATTCACTGATTTTATTTTACAAAAAGTGATTTTGACAACAAGCGTTCTCTAGAATCACTGACTACACCTTTAACACATCACCTTTTCAGCACAGCTCAAAATGACTGTATTGTATTGTAGCTACATTAGCCAATAGCTGTATTTTTATTGTTGTTTAAAGTGTGTACTTTACTACTGTGTCTTTGCTATTGACAGGCTGCTTAGAGGTGCCCTTGTCTTGTGAACAGCAGAGAGACAGTGGGAGATCTCCTGGTCTGCTAGTCGTCACATGCCTTGCTGCTTTGCTATTATGATGAGGATTTCTTTGCCCACAGTTTGTGACTATTTGAACAACCAATCTGTCTATTTAGTGCATGATCTCACAAGACCAACCGCCAAGCAGACCTTATGTTTGCCAAGGGAAAAAGTTTAGTTTCAGTTGCCGTCATGAAATATCATGAAGTATTTAAAGGTGCTCCGAGGAACTTTCAGTTTCTGTTAAGTCTTGCACCCCCTTTGGACAAAAGCGGTAGTGTTTTTACTACGCCAGCTGTTGTTCCTGGTTGTGCATACCCATGACAAAGGCATCAAGAAAAACTATATAAAAATAGCATTCTTTGCAATGATGGTCTTGTTTGCTGTTACATGTCATTTATGATCATCAGAGGGAAAATGAAAATTCAGAATTATTTAAAATTTCCTCGTAGCTACTTTAAAATAGACACAGTATGTCACATACAATTTTCTTTTAATTCAGCTCAGTAATTTTGACTGTAAATTAGTTTGTTTCATTTTAATCCCACACAAAGCATGTTCATGCTGATTCCCAATTAGCAAAACTGAAAGTAGCAGCTAGCTGTTACTTAATGTCTCCAAGCTTAATTTTAGGCTATGAAATTTTATTTAAAAAATAATAAATTCAGCTTTTCTAAGAAATTGTCTATTTTTCTATATCGTCCCTAACATCTGAGAACAAAACTTGTATTTATTTCAACATATTGTGGCTCCTCATATGAAAGACAAACTTGCAGCCTAGTGCTGTACTCAACAACACCAGGCTTCATTTGGGGCTAAGAAACTGAAGTATGATTTTTATTTTCATTTATTTAAAGATTTTCTCATCTAAGGAATCCTATTTTTTTCTTCCATAACATTCTAAGAACATAACTTGTATTTAATTCCACATATTGTACTTGTGTGGGTGTGATTTCCAAACGAATAACGACAGACGAAAAACTTGGTTCAACAACACAACAGTGAGAAGCATGTCTGCACCGTCTGTGTGTGTGTGTGTGTGTGAGAGAGAGAGTATTTGTGTGTGTGTGTGTGGGTGATGTCCATCTGTCATAACTTGTTCATATTTACTTATTGATTTTCTCAGTATTCTCTTCAGTTTCATATTCCATCTCTTCTCCCTTGCCTCTGATTTAACTGATGTCTGTCCTGACATGTCCTTGGCTCATCCCATGTTTCTACAGTAGCCCAGAACGGACAAAGTTGACGGCCTTATATGTTTTTATATACAGTGGGCGTCCTGGGGAAATGCACCTGTTGGAAGACCAAGAAGAAGAAGTACTATAGAATAAATAACTAAATACATCTTCACCTCACCACTTGATATTGTGGAAAGACTTGAGGCAGTGGTGGATGATGCCATCTTTAGTAACTAGCTTCTTGTCCCTTGAAGGCCACCGTAGCTTCTTTAAATTCTCTGAAAAGGAACGGGTCAACACAAAGCATTGCAGTCTAGAATCTCACCACTAGATGGCGCTAAAATACTCCAATATTACACACTGTTCCTTTAATTGACTGGATGATTTGTGTTAACTTGCTCGTAAACAAACTTGCATATTGAGCAATTGCTTACGTACCTAATTTATATCCCAGCTCTTAAATTCTCCCCACTCTAAATAAACCATTCCCTTGCATATTGTTGCCTAGATACTGTACACCTTTTTATCAATGCAATGTGTGATATAACAACTCAATTATCTGAGTTATCAATGTAGAAAATGTGACAATCCTTTTGCAAGTTTCAAACAGCCTCATCTTGGAGCTGAAGGCATTTCTGTCATGATCAGCGGCTTTGTAATTAAACTGGTTCGGTCTGGTTGTGCATCGGTGCTTTCAGCTGATTAAGGGAATGATAGAGAATGCTAGGCTAGGCTATTAGACGGGCTATATAAGAGAGGCTATATAAATCACAGAAGAATCAAGATTCAAGATTCAAAGTGTTTATTTGTCATATGCACATTAAGAAACATGTTCTCAGTCATACAATAAAATTCTTCCTTTGTTTTCCTCATATAAAAATATGCAATATACAATATACAGTACAAGTAAAATAGAAATAATCAGCAACAATATAGAATATAGAATTTACAAGGTAAATAGTCAATAATCAACCAAACTAATTAGCTATCCTACCCACTACATCAGCTAATAACCGCTAGAGGTGGGTTCTATTAGGTAGTCAAGTTTGTTTTCATGATTAAAGCTGGAGTCAGTGATTCTGGAGAATGCTTGTGGTCAAAATCACGTTTTGTCAAAATCAGTGAATATCTCCTCAAGATTCGCTACCTGTCCGTACTGTGTGTGTTTGTGCGCGCTGTAAAAAAATCTGGTGTTAGCGCACAGCCTAGGCTCAGTAAACGGGCATTATGCTAGCTATGGTGAGCCCCTTTGTTTACATACCCTTTCTTTATTTACCAGTTTACAGCCTAGATTGTGTATTAACAACATATTTTTTCCAGCACTCACAGTAAGGACAGGTAGCAGATCGTGAGGAGATATACACTGATTTTGAATTTTTTTTGCCTGCGGTGTCTTGACTGAAATCCCATGATATGATATGATATGTCATATTTAAATAGGATTCAGATACAAGGAGCGTATCGGTGCATGTTGCCATTATGAAAAACAAACTTAACGCAATTCTTCCTCTTCCTCCCCAAGGGCAAACAAGGGACAGGTTAATTTCAATTACTCTGTCTGACGGAACACTTGGCTGGCTCCATTCTAATTTGTCTTTATATCAATCAATAAACCTTGACAGCAATATTACACCGAGGTACGAAAGCACAAGTATGAAGGACACACCGTTAGTTAATGATTCAATTACAGAATTCTACTTTGACATCATTAGTGGAATACAAAACAACTCGGACACAAAGCTTTAAAGGTGGAGTCAGAGATTCTGGAGAACACTTTTGTCAAAATTAGTGAATAGCTCCTCACGATCTGCTACCTGTCCGTACTGTGTGTGCACTGGGGGGAAAAAAATCCAGTGTTAATACACACAGCCTAGGTTCTGTAAACTTGCATGTAAACAAAGGACATGTAAACAAAGGGGGCCCACCACAGCTAGCAACATGCACATTTACAGAGCCTCGGCTGTATATTAACACTTGATTTTTTTTTTCAGCGTACACACAGTACAGAAAGGTAGGAGATATTGAGGAAACATTCACTGATTTTGACAAAAAAAGTGATTTTGACAACAAGCGTTCTCCAGAATCGCTCACTCCACCTTTAAAACGAACAAGAGGGAGTCACAATGCTCATTAAACTTAACACGTGGGGTCACACACACACACACACACACACACACACACACACACACACACACACACACACACACACACACACACACACACACACACACACACACACACATACACACACACACACACACACACACACACACACACACACACACACACACACACACACACACACACACACACACTAAATATCTACACGAGGTAAAAGATTGTGGGATGAAAAGCTTCACCTTGGGGCCGTTACGTTCGTCCCGATACAAGGCCGATGTTAATCAGTGTGGATTGTTTAAAATGCCTGAAGCCCGGAGAATGTGCTGATGGGATCCACTGTAACATATGAACCTTATCACCTCATGGCATCTCGGTTCAGCCCAGCGACTCACTGAAAAAGCCCCTTTCTAAATGTCACGGGCACAATGCTCGTGAGATAATTACAGAAACACAAAATGATGAATTGTCAAGTCTTCGTTATTGATGACAGTAGAAACCCGGGAGTCTCTTGGAAGCTTTCACAGATTTTCAAAATTGAATTCTTATTTTTATATGTATTATTTTATAATTAGAAATGTAAACTAAAATTTAACGAAGGCATTTCCACATGCATTGATGTTTTAAAAAAATCTAATTTCTCCCACCTATGTTTGCCGAAAGATTCCTGTATACTCAGCGGTGTTTTAGAATATCTCCCCGATCATAGGACAACACAAAAAAAAAATATTGAAAATGCTGATGTAATCCTGCATTTTGTCCAAAACGCTCCGCAAAGTTTAAGTGTTGGTTTGTGAAGTTTGCCATGGCCAAACAGCCTGTTTGTCCTTTGAGCTTTGTGACATGCCAACATGTCACAAAGCTCAAATCATCTCAAACTAGTTTATTGAACATGACACTGAGTTGACTGTACTCCTATGGCCTGCACAGTCACCAGATCTCAACCCAATAGATAGAGCCTCTTTGGGATGTGGTGGAACGGGAGATTTGCATCATGGATGTGCAGCTGCCAGATCTGCAGCAACTGTGTGATGCTATTGATTGATTTTCCTTATTTCGAACATGTAAGCAATAAAAAACAAACCTAAAATAGCAGTAGATGAATAAATGAAAACAAAACGCAAAAAAAAGATATCATGTCAATATGGACAAAAAACTTCTGAGGAATTTTTCTAATACCTTGTTGAAAGTGTGCCACAAAGAATTAAGTTAGTTCTGAAGGCCAAAGGAGGTCCAATCCGGTACTAGTAAGGTTTACCTAATAAAGTAGCCGGTGAGTGTAGTTCATAATATGTATAAAAAAATGATTGAGAATATAACAAATTGTGATGGCAATAACTGGGTGATTGTCAATAAATTTCAAAGACGTTATAATTGCCCACTAATTAAACAAAAATCTTCCCCTGAAAATCAAGCATATTTTGGGCCCTATTTGCAAGCCACAATACCATACATCTGTACTCTGTGCTATTCATTTTATAACTCCAACAAAATGCTTAATTGTGTGTTTTTTTTGGGCAAAGTGAATGCCCCTGGAGCAGGGTTAAGTGGAGCAATCAGTCATTCATTGCGAGTAACGGACGGAGGTGAGATGTAAGTAAACTGTGTGAATGTGCTCGGCCAATCAAGTGCCAGATGCTGGGTCGCCGTGCCAACATGGCAGGAAGCGAGAGAGTCATTAAATCAGAAGGGTTGAATCCATTGGCATTTCTCCACCGATGGCTCAGTCGCTTATTCAAGCCCTTGTGTGTGTATTTGTGTTAAAGCTATAGTGCGTAACTTCTGTCCGTTGCCACCAATCAGGAATTCTGAGCAATTACAACAACACTGTGGGCACATCTACATGAGGTAAGCCTAAAGTGATCGTGCATGGATTATAGTCCTTCTGCTATACGTCCAGGTTTGTTCTTAGCAGTAGAATCAACAACTGAAAGATTTCTTGGGCTCTTCGGGGGGGCGACACCAGTTTGTAAACGCTGCCATACTGAGAAATAGTGTTGAGGTGTTGATAGGCTTAATCAACTTTGTGTCAACTCATTTGTCGATGGCTTGAATGTAACCGACCAACTGTAATTTATATGAAAAACGTACGCACTATAGCTCTAAGGACCCCCTTGAAAATGAGATGAATCATTTCAGTAGGGGTTTATCCTTCTAACTAACTCTATATAAATCACAGAAGAAATCTTTAAATAATAGCATTGAGAATGGCACCGTGGGGGAGGCAGCCATCGTCTTGGATAAACGAAACGGTTTTCTTGTAAGCGGCAGATTATGAAAACATTAAGCAACAATTACCGTTAATGAGAGTTATTGAAGCGGCAAGGCGGCAGACACGCTGTGTGCATCTGGCCGCCACATCTGGCCATAGCAACAGAGCACCCAAAGGGACCAGGCATGCAGCAGTTCATTTGTTATAGCCATCGCTTCCCTGTGGATGGACAAATGGCATGGCATGGAGGTAATTGTCGCGCACTGCAAAAATGACGCATAGTGTCTGATGCACTGCTATGAATGTATTATACTTAGAGCTTAGATAGATAGATAGATAGATAGATAGATAGATAGATAGATAGATAGATAGATAGATAGATAGATAGATAGATAGATAGATAGATAGATAGATAGATAGATAGATAGATAGATAGATAGATAGATAGATGGATAGATGGATGGATGGATGGATGGATAGATGGATAGATAGATAGATAGATAGATAGATAGATAGATAGATAGATAGATAGATAGATAGAAAGTGAGTTGAGTTGTGTCTTTCATATGTGCTAAGAGATGAGCGCAACAGATAAATGATCAATCGCTGACAAGTCTAATTTATTTATTTATTTATTTTTAAATTGATACAGAAATGTTATCATGTGCCAAAGTTAGATTCCATTAGTTCAGATAATGTCTGTTGCTTCAATTTTGATTGGAATTTAAAGTTATTGAACACTCACTCAACATATTGCTGCGTATGCCACATACTGTACCACCTTTGATTTGATAAACTAGCCTACAATTACTGTTATAGCTTTCAGTGTCTTCTATATATCAAGGATGCATGCTGCTTCTGAAATACTAAACTGGTCAAATGTAGTATGTCAAATAGTGAATGAAAGAGTGATTTGGAATGCAGGGTGTGTGTTTTTTTTGGCTTGTTTTTTTGACTCTATACCAACACAGTGCCCGCGGGCACCAGGTAGCCCGCAAGGACCACATGAAAATAGCACAATAATCTGTTTCCCACCTTTTTTAAGTCATTGTTGATCATTATTGTGAGAAATCATTAACATGATCAGTGTGTTCACATAGATGAATGTCATTAATCATTAATAATAATATATAACTGAAGGCAAATTTGTTATTTCAGAAGAGTGTATCAAACTGGGTGCCCTTCGTATGACTCAGTACCCATGAAGTAGCCCTCAGGTTTAAAAAGGTTGGTGACCCCTGCTCTATACCCAGTCCATGTTTGTCACCAGAAATGTAGTGTATCCTTCCCTCACTGCACCCAAAGGCCCATTTTAATCAGTGTGTGTATAGGGATTAACGTTGTCTAGTGGTGAATGTCTAGATTGCAAAGCTCCCTTGCCAACCCTTCCCTTTGGGAGCATTACCAGAAGCTACGGTGGCCTCCAAGGACAAGAAGCTAGTACCTAAAGATGGCATCATCCACCACTGCCTCAAGTCTTTCCACAATATCAAGTGATGAGGTGAAGATGTATTTAGTTCTTTATTCTATAGTACTTCTTCTTCTTGGTCTTCCAGGTGCATTTCCCCAGTACGGCCACTATACTGTATATAAAAACACGTAAGGCTGATAAGTTTGGTCATTCTGTGCTACTGTAGAAACATGGCGGTGCAACATGGCGGCCTCAGCATCACCCCACTCCTCGACATAAAAGCCTCATTCTAAGGTGATAAAATAAACCAAAACTTCTATTTTCAAGCAATTATACAGTAATAAGATGGATGGGCCAGGCTAAGGTCTGTGTTTGGCGTGGTGGACCCCATCGATCAGAGCAGCACCTCAGGACTTAGACAGAGCCGGTGTAATGAAGCGCAGACAGCATGTGGTGGGGACCATGGCGGGCCGCTCAGGTGTGTAAGGGTCTGCCCTGTCCGCTAGGCTGCGGCTGGGCTACCATCCATCATATGACGCCCTGGGCCAGATCCACTGTGTTCAACAGTAGAGTTGAGTTGGTGAGATAACTACAGATAAGACCAGACATGGACTGTACATAGAGAACAAAATGAAAAATTGGAAGTTGAATGTGAAATTTATATAGGATCAATCCAGGTAATTTGTTCGCTGAAATCCAGTGTTGATACACAACCTAGGCTCTGTAAACGGGCATGTCACTAGCCACTGTGGACACTTTATTTAATTTTTTTATACATACCCTTTGTCTACAAACCCTTTTACAGAGCCTAGGCTTTGTATTCACACCAGATTTTTTTAAGCGCATAGTCAGTAAAGACAGGTAGCAGATCGTGTCACTGATTTTGACAAAATATGATTTTGACAACAAGCGTTCTCCAGAATCACTGACTCCACCTTTAAAGTAATTTATCTTTATACTTTGTCTACCAACTGCTGACAGATGCCTTTTCATAATATACATGAAGTTGCCATTAGGTTATTTTTTACACATGCCCGATACAACACTTACAACACTTTGTACGCTTCTCTTTTTCTATAAAGTTCATTTAAAAGGACATATTTTATTGTACGTTACGAGTTTCATTCCCGTCACACAAACATATCACGCTCTTGGAGAAAGCTGGCCTTACGAGTCCCATAAAGCAACGCCTCATGAATATGATTGTAAAAAGCGGCTTCCTTCTCAGTGTGGACTGCAGTGTGAAACCAAAGTCATTTAGTAGAAAGGTATGAACAAAAGGCAAAAATGTATTCTTATATAGATGTCTTTGGTGGGGTTTCCAATCTACTGAAATACATCTATACTCCTGTAGGATAATGGTCTTTTCCCCACCACCACTGCAGGGAATGTCTAGGGCGGGTTTCAGCACGTTATGGGACTGAATTAAAGCAAAGCCATTCGTTTTTTGGTCGAGGGATTGTTTTATGCTGTTGTTAGTAGAGCCACACTCTGCCCCCCAACGGCCCTGAAACTCCATTATAAGCACAATAATGACATTTTTTGGGGGGTTTCTATGCCGTCATATATTTTGTGTGTGTGTGTGTGTGTGTGTGTGTGTGTGTGTGTGTGTGTGTGTGTGTGTGTGTGTGTGTGTGTGAGAGAGTGACCTCACATGTTAAGGTTAATGAGCATTGTGACTTTCTCTTGTTCATTTAAACGTGGTATCAGCGATTCTGGAGAACGCTTGTTGTCAGAATTACTTTTGTTCAAATCCAGCGAATATCTCCTCACGATCTGCTACCTGTCCGTACTGCGTGTGCACATTAAAAACCAGTGTTAATACACAGCCTAGGCTCTGTAAACTGGCATGTTTCTGGCTGCGGTGGGCCCCCTTTAGTCTGCATACCCTTTGTTTACATCGATTTTACAGAGCCTAGGCAGTGTATGAACACCAGACATTTTTTTCAGCGCACACACAGTATGGACAGGTAGTGGATCGTCAGGAGATATTCACTGATTTTGACATCAAGCTTTCTCCAGAATCACTGACTGCACCTTTAACTGCACACAACCATTTTTTAGTATTTGTATTTCCATGCATGTGATGTGAGAGGAAGCTGAGTTAACTAAGCATTTGCCACTTTTCCCAAGTAATCAACGTCAAACGATTTTTAAAAAATGCAGCGTTTATGAATGGCTGTTAATTGCTTTTTGTTCTTCACTGGTGATCACCAGGTTATGGAGGCATGGCACATTCTGATTAAAACCTCAAATTGGATTTTATAACTGGGATCTGAGGTTGAGAGTAAAGGCTTTATACGTCGCATTTTGTAGGGATACTTCTCTCTTTCTTCTCAATTTAAGCTGAATAAGGTCACATTTTTTATAATTTTTTATATTTGTATTCATTTAATCATGAAACTTTGCCAGTTTTTCTAGAAATGTTTAAATATAAATGCTAATGTTGTACCACTAACTAAATATTCGTACAAATGCATCTCTTTAAAAACCAAATTCTAACGCCATAGTTCAAATCTTTATTTAATTTTTACAACATCAAAGAGTCAAGATTTTTGACAGAACGGATATTGGATACAGCCATTTTTTCATTTTATATGTAAATAAATACTGTGTGCAGGTCTAAAAAACCATAATCCGGCATTCTAAAACTATGAACAAATCCTTCTGTTATAACCTTCAGAATAGTGCTAAGAATTATTATGGAAAGTTAAGTTGATGCTAGTAATTTAGAAGTTGAGATTTCTTGTTCAGAGTATATTGAAAAACTAATGTTGAGATAATGGCTGTTAAAGATGGCTGTATAGGAGAAATATAAAGACGGGTTTAGTAAAATATTTCTACTTTTATTTTTACTACCATGAAAGAAGACATCGATCTTATGGACAAAAATCTCAAAACTGACCAGTGCTTGAAAAAAAAATTTGCTTTCAGTGCCTCACCTTAAAAGGTTTATTAATTTCCTATAGGTTGTTTAATTTACATGAATAGGGGATTTCACACTCTTTCAAAATGTAATATATAATATCCCCTGGAATCCCTGTAAGCTTATAAACCCTAGATAAAGTATATTTCGTTGCGGCACCTCACGTGTGCAGTCAGTTTTTCTATGTCATGTCCTGTTAATCTGGGACATATTTGGCGATCTAATCAGTGAGGCCGCACCAAGTGAACTTCATAATTAAAGACTGTATTATTATTATTCCGCCTTTAATTACATAAATTGTCTTTAATTATAAATACCTTTCCCTCAATGGGAGCATGGTTTGACTAACGCCTCTGTGTGCAAGGCAGTCCTTCAGCAAGGATTAGTATTACTTATTGCATGGCACTCATAAATCTAAAATTAAAAAATCGCACGTCGGTCTTTATTTTTCGCGAGTGACCCGTTCACTCTACATTATCCCTTACATAAAAAGTATTATTATTTTTTCATTATGCATTTTAAGTATACATTTAAAATGTCCAATATATAGTTAATGTACAATTTTGTGAATAAATACGGAATGCAAAATTGAGATTATTGAGATTGAACTCAACAGTTAAAGATATTGACGGATTCAAACTTCCGGTATCAATAACTCATAAGCAGAGCGTTATTAAAACACAAGTGATGCATCTTTGCAATCGTCATAAGGCAGACAATTAGCTACAACCTCATTTTTCGGCATCTACATAAGGTTTAAGCCTTGGGTGATCATTCATGGATTTTACAGTTTTTTTCGATCGCTAACCCACAGTGGGCAGTTCACTTCACCTGCAAAACAGGTTAACAACCTGTCTTCATTGGTCCATTTCCAAAAAAAAATATATTTTTGAGCTTTCCCTTTATACTGTATATACTGTATGTTCACTAACAAGTCTAAAACAAGACATCTTAGTGTTTCAGTTGAATTTGCAATCCGCAGTGTTTGAAATGCACTAGGCATTCATTCTGCTTTGAATGTGTGGTTTACAGTTGTGGCAGCAGTGTGTTAGCATTTGAAAAAAGTGCTGGAAATCCACAGTGTTGTGCAGGCTGTGGTTAAGCCATGAGATAGGAGTGTAGAGTTTTGAAAATTGTGTTTAAGTAATGAAAAACTAGCTACAGTTTGGTCCGAATGAACCGCTGCTCTGCATACTGTTGTTAAAGTTTTGCACTTGTCGCTCCAGTTGTGCCCACTGTGGTTTAGCAATAGAAAAAAACTGTATTCCTTCTGCTGTACGTCTTTTTTCTTAGCAGTAGAATCAACAACTGAAATATTTCTTGGGCTTTTATTGGGATTTTTCTGAGCTCCTACACCAGTGTCGAGGGGGTGACACCAGTTTGTAAACGCTGCCATACTGAGAAAAACAGAGAGAGTTTTTTGGAGCTGATAGGCTTAATTAACTTTGTGTCAACTCGTTTGGGGATGTCTTGAATGTAACTGACATTCATTTGTATTCATATGTAAAAAAGTTATAGCTTTAAAGTTCACCAACCAAGATATTCAGGAAGTACTCAATGACCTTGAACACAAGTGACTGGGAAAACTGGTCTGGTCTGTCTACCTATCGCAGCTGCAAATTGCTAAATTGAATGCTCCATTACAGATTTGGCACCAATCTCCTCATGTAATTTCACATTTCCTACTCTATATCGGGACATAAAATGATCTTGGGGTCACTGTAATCCTAGAGGGGTTTAATAGCAGTCTTTTATAAATGGGGTGAGGGGTGAACGTCCTTTTTGCAATGAGAAAGGTCCCATTTTCAAAAGAATATCACGAAGCGTTGCCAAGCTATAATGGGCGTTCTAGAACATTGCATACACCTCTGTGTCATTACGTTTTGTCAGGCATAAAAACACACATTTTACTAATATGGACAAACCATTCTTTCATTGGCATGGTAACGAACAGGGAAGTAAATGTATTCCAATGAAGTCATCATATGTCATGGATGGTCAGATTAATTTGCTATTAGCCGCCACCATAGATGGCACTGTTGCACCGCTGTTAGGCTTAAAGCTGGAGTCAGTGATTCTGGAGAACGCTTGTTGTCAAAATCCTTTTTTGTCAAAATCAGTGAATCTCTCCTCACGATCTTCCTGTCCATACTGTGTGTGCACAGATAATAAATCTGGTGTTAATACACAGCCTAGGCTTTGTAAACATGTATGTAAACAAAGGCTATGTAAAATAAAAGGGGGCCTGCCCTTGCTAGCATCATGCCTATTTACAGAGCATAGACGCTGTATTAACACTGCTACACACAGTATGGATAGTTAGCGGATCGTGAGGAGATATTCACTGATTTTGACAACAAGCGTTCATGAATCACTGACTCCACCTTTTAAACAAGAATATGTGAATTTTTATATAATTAATTATTATTATTATTAAGACACACCTTGGGTTTTATTTTGTTGTATTTTTGGTATAACGTCAAAAAAAAGTCCAGTTTTTTTAAATGAGATTGACTGAGGCACTCTGTCTTCATTTCCAGCAAAGCTTCAGGTGTTTATACATAGAAATATGAAATGTCATTCACCTTGACAACCCTATTTTCTGCCCTGCCATTTCCATGCAAGTTAAACATAGCGATATGCCCGCCTTTATTACAGAGTGCAGCATGCCTTGATTGTCAATTACATCGCCGTTTCAGGGAACTCAATTGCTGAATGTACCAATTATTTGAAAAAAGAAAAAATTATTATCGAGAAATATAATTAAAATAAATAAAATAGTTTTCTCATCAAAGTTTAAATTATTTACTTATAAATAGATGATTCTATATTTATTGCTGTTTTTAAAGCTATAGTGCATAACTTCTTTATGTACATGAATGTCAGTTATAATCAAGCCGATCGCCAAATGAGTTGACACAAAGTTGATTAAGCCAATCAGCTCCACAAAACTCTCTCTGTTTTTCTCAGTATGGCAGCGTTTACAAACTGGTGTCGCCCCCCGACACTGGTGCAGGAGCTCCAAAAAATCCCAAGAAGAGCCCAAGAAATGTTTCAGTTGTTGATTCTACTGCTAAGAAAAAACCTGGACGTACAGCAGAAGGTATAACATCCATGCACTATCACTGTAGGCTTTACCTCATGTAGGATGACAGTGTTGTTGTAATTACTCAAAATTCCTCATGAGGGTGACAGAAGTTCCGCACTGTTGCTTTTAGTTGAGTCCATCGGTTTGCAAAAATACAATAACTATAAAAGGTAATCTATTAAAATGTAATATATTATATTGAAATCCACACTTTTCCCTGATATTCTATAAAGCCTAATACAATGAAACTAGTGGGCACTTCTATAACATATACACCACCAGTTCTGACCTTGATTTGTACAATACTATATAATAACAGATTTATCCAAATGCATTTTTTGCAGCGGTCACATAAACACTCAGTGCTCTTACTGTATGTGGGCGTTTGGTTGAATCATATTATGGTGGAGATGAGAATTACATCAGAGTTTTTAAAGCACTTCATCAAATCTATTCTATTGGGGTGAACAGCCTACACATGGCGGGCCACAGAGGGCCTTAGTGCGGGGCTGTGGATCTGTCATGTGCATTTCCAATTTAACAAAGTGATGTTTTAATGAGCTAGCACACACACACACACACACACGCACACGCACACGCACACACACACACACACACACACACACACACACACACACACACACACACACACACACACACACACACAGCTAGCATACAGTAGCTCCAGGGGACAGACATGCTATTCTCATTTGGGTTGAGGACACCTGCTACTGAATAAAAGCATGGCACCGGTAATTGCATTTAAAAAAATCACAATATGCATTGCTTGTTATATAGCATTCAGTTTGTTACTGCTAAATCTAGGCAGTGATATACATTTTAAATGTCAAAACTATTATTTTTTGTTTGAAATGTTTCAATAAATATTCTAATTTGGCAATATTTAACTTACTGTATGAATTTAGATCTCTTTAAAAAAACTGAAATCTAGATGTTGGATTAAGCCAAAGCAAAGAGTTAAAAAAATCTTGAATTTTTTTCAATTGTACCACATATTAGAGTTAAAGTTTTAACTGAACAGATGGTGGATACAGCCTCTTTTTAATTAATTTTAAAACCAAAAAATATTATGTACAGGTCCAAAAAAAGGAAAAAATAACAAAATGTAACATACATCAGCCAATTAACAACATATGAACATGGTCATTGTTGCATAAAAACATGGCAAGGCCTACTAATTAATTTTTTTAAATCACTGTGCATTATAAACACACACTACTTTCAATCATCGTTTTTTATTGTAGCCCATTTTATAGGCGCACACACACACGCACGCACACACACACACACACACACACACACACACACACACACACACACACACACACACACACACAGACAGACAGACAGACAGACAGACAGACAGACAGACACACACACATACACACACACACACACACATACACACACACACACACACACACCCCATAACACTTCCTTATGAAGACATTCTGACTGAGCCATCCCTTGTAGTTACAGTGATAAGGATTTTCATAGTTACCACAGCCATAGCAACCATCACAAGCAGGTGAATTGGCTCCAGTGCTTTCATTCCTTTCAAGCAATCTCTACTGTGATGTGCACAGACACACACACACACACACACGCATACACACGCACACAGACACACACACACACACACGCACACGCACACGCACACGCACACACACACACACACACACACACACACACACACACACACACACACACACACACACACACACAGACGTGGGATGTGTTGGAGAGATCAAGAGACATTCTCATACTTATATAAGTGGTGAGACTTGCCTCATTAAGACCAGAAAGTTTGAGTGAGCAGATTTAATCCATGCCATATATAGTTTTTTTCAATTAATAAATCAAAAAACACTATGTAGGGGAGAACGGGGTAAGTAGGCACACTTTTTACTCTAGTGAGAATTGCTCATCACCAAAACATCTGTCAATAGCCATTCCTACATTAAATTGAAGCTTAAGGTGTTGGCTAGAAATGTGTGTCTCTCTTTTTTTCCAACTTATTGTAATGAAGAAGTAATTTACCATCAAAGACACTCTGACACATTGTGACAACCAACCCCATCAAGGGGTCGGTTGTCACACACTATGGGGTTGTTTGTCACAATGTTATCTTAATGGGAAAAATCTTAAAAAGAAGGCAAGGAGGCAGAACCAAATTTGAATGTTTAATTGCATTGTCAATTTGACAAATAGGCCTACATAACGTTCTGTAGCCTTGGCAGCTGGTCTAGTTTGGGATGCACTGGGTTGTTTTGATTTTGTTGCCCTTTTTTCTTTTGCTTGCTAGCTGCCTTTTCCTGCTCTATTCTTTCCTTCTCTGGGGTGTCAGTGAGGATACAGCTTGACAATTTCTTTCGTTATTGGGTTCCTTTTCTGGCTGCAGCCTTGAGATAACATGTGACAACCAACCCCCCAAAAAATTTGACGACCAACCCCAACTTGAATTTCTTGCTAGCATCAAGGCCAACAACCATCTGACAACTAATTAGCTTGCTAACCACAATCTAAACTATAGTTTACCCTTCACACTTTCTGAGGGTAACAAGTGTTTTGTTATAAACCCATTGTGTAAAAGCCTAGAAGAAAAATACTGAGAAGCAAAATATTTTGAATTTGACATGAAAAACACAAAACATCCTCTCACCTGAAATGCAACTGTCTTCCTCCAAGGAAGTCTATGTATGTGACCTCTGATCCCAATTCTGGACCTTTTTTATATCAACATTTCAGAGCTAGCGCGCTCTGGTGGCGAGATATAACGAATGTGACATCCAACCCATGTGACAAATTACCCCGTTCTCCCCTACTGGTCTTAAAAAAGCATTTTCAGTTTGTTAATAAGAACAAAATGTATCATAGATATGTCGGTTTAGAACATATGAACAAAGAATAGTGCTAATAATGATTATGGAAAGTTTAGTTGATGTAAGTGCTTTAGAAATTTAGATTTTGGGTTCAGATTATTGAAAAAAACTAATGTTGAGATAATGTCCATTAAACATGGTTGTATAGAAAGAATATACAGACTCAAACAGACACGGTTTGCTCAAATAAACACCTGAATGTACATTTTGAAACTTTGATTTATAGTATGAAATAAGACATGAGTTATGGAAGCAAAATAGACAAATAATCTCAAAATTGACCAGTGCTTGAAAAAACATATTTTTGCTTCTGTGTCTTACCTTAAAGCTGAGGTGGAGGATTTGGGGAGAAAATGGCAGTTGTGATAGAGATTCGAATTCAAATACCTCAACCACTCCACTTGTTCTCTTTGGTCCCTCCCCTATGGTCCCGCCCAAACACGCTCTACACCAACAAAGTCATGCCAAAGTGAATGGACAGTCCCAAGAGCCAATAAGAACAGAGAATCGGAGCATTGCTCTGATTGGTCAAAGTGTACAGCTCATGTTAACTTTGACCAATCAGAAATCACATACCCCAGCTTTAACTGAAGACATGTTTATCACATCTATCCATCTCCAACACACCTCTAGAAATGGAGAATAACTTATTATGTATTTCAAGTTTTAATGTGACGCGCCTATATTGTTATATTATTCAATTCAAGTCAATATAGCGTAGTTAATAAAATGTAAATTTATCAGCGCAACACTCGAAACAAGAGTGCACACTGCAACCTTAAAATTAATTCATATTCATATAGCTGAGATACCATTAAAACACACATCACTGGCAGTGTTTATATTGTCTAAATGCTTTCAGCATATTATAATGTGCAAATGTTCTGTCTGTGGGTGTTTAGGCTGTGTTGCTTAAGGATATTTGTAAAGCAATTTGAGTTGAAGCAACAGCACATTAGTTAAAACTGAGTAGGCTGTATAACGTTAACAAACTTTCAAAGTCAATAGGTAACTTTAAATGTACATATACAGTGTAGATGAGTCATTTTGACATAAATATTTTTTTTGTAGATGTTTGTTCTTATGCATTAAAGTTTATTTTTATTTGTATGTACTATCTAAATCCACTTGTTTTGAATGCCACTACTAAATTATACATGTATAAGACATTTGTGTGAGTAAATGTACTTGATAATGAAACGTTTTAATGTTATTTCTGCGTCATACCAATCATACCGGTATATACAGTAGGTATTTCTATGTCACTTACGGTTACAATATTTTATTTGAAATAGTCGCAAATTGAAAAACGATTTAGATATGTCTTTCAATTTTTCAAGCCTACATGATTTTCCATAACGTAGGAGAGAATTTGTGGATTTTGACAATTTTTATGAGCACAGTAAGATTAAACAGTGTGTGTGTGTGTGTGTGTGTGTGTGTGTGTGTGTGTAATATGGTTGTGGATTTATCTTTTGAGGGAAGCAGGTGCAGGAGCAAAGTGAATGAAAAGCTCTTGAGATCATTCTGTTCTCACTATGGAACAGGTGCATAGCGTTAGTTCCCTCTCTCTCTCTGTAACTCAATTCAGCTTCCTAGTGGCTGCTGTATTGCATGTTCACTCACTCCCAGAACAATAGATTTCTGCTGAGTCCTTTCTTTAATGGTTAAAGCATTTGTCTTTCATTTTTCTACAAGCTAAATTGTATAACATCCCTACTTCCTGTCAGTGACTAGCAGTTAGCAGTCCCCTCCCTCGTCCCTACGTCACCACCACATGAACACACAGCCGTCTTCATCAGATAGTGCCGCGATGGAGTAGCCTGGTGCTACCAGACCATCGTACTTCATTTAATTTGTACAGAAGGTCTGGCAGTGCTGTAATTGGCAAACGTTCACTCATGGAGGCGGGTGTCTGTTAAAGTTTAAAACTATTGGATCTGCCCAGTGCCACTCTGGATTAGCCAACCAATCGCATAACGTTTGGTCGTCACGTGTGTCATGAGCCGGCTTCTGGCAACTGAAACTGGAGCGCGACTTCGACGTCATCGTTCTCAGCCACTCGCTCTGTTCGCTGATTGGACCGGCTGTCGAATCTCCGGCAAAACTGGGAAATGGGCTGTACACCCAGACTGACTACTGAAGGGAAAATAAAATTTGTCCGGAAGTAGGCGGGCGGGCGGAGCCAGGCTAGCGATGGAATGCAGCGAGTCATCGTTCACGGGCACAGAGACCCGCCTCTTTTGATAGCGCTCTGTGCGACTTGTGTTATGAACTGTGCATACTGTTTAAGTGATTGCTGTATGAATTTAGTGATTTAACACGTATATTAACTAAAATATATCAATGCCTTCTCCTTTTAACTGATAAACTTTATTGTTTTTTGTAAATATACACAAATTTTAAATGTTGTGCCTGCAACACTTCTGAAAAAAGTTTGGACAGGGGCATGTTTCGGGAATTGGAGTTGTATAATGGTACTTAAAATAATAGTGAAAAAACAATTGGCCTACATATACAGCCGCGGAAAAAATTAAGAGACCAGTCTGGATTTTTCTTATATCTTCATCTCTACATTACTTCATGGAAATGCTCTTAGTCTTAATGACAATATTTTTATTGTGAATTTGGTAGAAATGTTGTCAGTAGTTAATAAAATAAAACCAAAATGTTACTATAAATAGTAAAACAAGAGAAACTGAACATTTGGAGTGGTCTCTTAATTTTTTTCCCGGCTGTATTTTAGCTCACGTACTTAGACACACAGTGGACTATCAAAACAGAGTGTTACCTTGGCCTTTATCCTGTGTGTGTGTGAGTGTGTTTTCTGTTTCCACTATCTGTAGGTCAGTCAGATTTCAGGTCACAGGTTCATGTTGCCCGGGGATGTTTGGTGAATAATCCTATGTTTTTACGAGTTGCTTTCTGGCGTTCAAATACATATCCACATGCCCTAAATGCCCTTAAAAAACTTTGCCCTTTGCAAATACATTGTGCTCAAATCGTACTTTCTGCTGCTGCATTGTAACGCTATTAGAATGAGTAGGATAGTATAGCTCTGTGCAATGCTAGAATCGATGTCTTGTCCCCCTGTCAAATTGTATTAATTTCGTTTGTGACTATAATTGCATTTAGTTAATTGACATATCTGAAAACGCAATGTCAGCTTTAGAATAGATTATGCTCTGAAGCTATTATGTTCATCTTCTTAAAGGTGCAGTCAGTGATTCTGGAGAACGCTTGTTGTCAAAATCACTTTTTGTCAAAATCAGTGAATATCTCCTCATGATGTGCTACATGTCTGTACTGTGTGTGGGTTGGAGAGAAAAAAAAACCGCACACACACAGTACGGACAGGTAGCGGATCATGAGGAGATATTGAGTGATTTTGAAAAAAAATTTTTTGACAACAAGCGTTCTCCAGAATCGTTGACTCCCCCTTTGTTAACAGCCGTCAATCTACTTACCAAACATAATTTACTTTCATCTATATACTTTATTCAAAGGTGCTCAGAGGAACTTTCAGCTTTTGTTTATTCTGGCGCCCCCTTTGGACGAAAGCGGTAGTGTTTTCAGTACCCATGACAAAGGCATTGGGAAAATCTTTACAAAAATAGCATTCTTTGAACTGATGGTCTCGTTTGCTGTTACATGTCATTCATGATCATCAGAGGAAAAATTAGACTGTTTCAGAAATATTTGAAAGTTTCTCGTAGCACCTTTAACTATATTTCTGGTGGCATTTAGAGATAAGGTCCGGACATTATTTCAAAGAATGTCTTATGATGCCACTGAAGATCCTAAAAAATTCTTTTGAGAGCGATTGACCATTTGAAAATCGTAATCTGTCAAAGTTGCACTATTTCCTGCTGTGGAACGAAATTTGATTTATTTCAGGGTCCTGAGATTAGATTGAGTTATTTGAAGTCTTTGTGTCAAAATCTGCAAGATAGGAATATGGCATAAATGATATGAATTTGCCATTTTTTTGTTGAGATAAAAAATTTGAATAAAAGGTGATCATTTGCGTATTCAAAAAGCTACTTTATGGCTATGAGTTTTAAAGCTATAGCGCGTAACTTTTTCATATTGATGAATGTCGGTTACATTCAATTGCCATTGCCAAATGAGTTGACGCAAAGTTGATAAAGCCTCACCAGCTCCACAGAACTCTCTCTGTATTTGTCATTATGGCAGCGTTTACAAACTGGTGTCGTCCCCTGACACTGGTGCAGGAGCTCAGAAAAATCCCCAAGAAGAAGCGCCCAAGAAATGTTTCAGTTGTTGATTCTACTGCTAAGAAAAAACCTGGACATACAGCAAAAGGTATAAAATCAATGCGTGATCATAGGAGGCTTTACCTCATAGAGCAGGACATAGGCTGGACATTTCCAATTGCTTTTTTTTTAAAGCACAATCATTCTGATGAAACTCTAATTCCCTTACTACACTGCGGTTCCACATAATTGAAAACCTAGGGGGAAAAAGACTCCTCAAAATTGCACAAACACACTTTTCCATTTGACGGGCGGTTTTCAATTTAGAAATCTTGACTTCTTGTCTGCTGCCTTGATTTGAATGCTCTTGAAAGATCTTACCAATTACATTTCCAAACAATGAATTATATAAAGGTGATGGGATGTCAGTGCCCATTTCAATTCATCACACAACTAATCAAATGTTTACCTTTTTGTAAATTCGGATTAGGGAACTCAAATCTCTCTTTCTCTTAACTAGGTTTTAGAAGTTGATCAAATAAAGTGGTATTGAGCTTATCAATCATCTGAAGGTCTGTGTTGACTGCAGGAGCACATGTCTCTAATATGATTGATATTCAGCCAATATTCACACACACTCACTCTCACACACACTCACACACACACACACACACACACACACACACACACACACACACACACACACACACACACACACACAGAAACACATGTCATGATTGATATTCAGACAATTTATTTGATGGATAAACAGTCGGGCCCAGAGTTTGGCAGACATTTTTAGAATTTACATAAAAGTAATTTCAGCTAAAAAAATATTCAAATCTCACCTTTTAGCTCGAGACAGCCGACACTTCTTATGTTGTGACTTGGACTGACAGGCGTTGTTTGACTGCTCGCACGCATACATGCACGCACTTACACACACACAAACATGCACGCACACACGCACGCACGCACACACACACACACACACACACACACACACACACACACACACACACACACACACACACACACATACTAACACTATTATATCTTATCACCAAGAAATGCTAAAAATTCTAACGACAACATTTGAGTGAGAAGTACTAATTTCCATGTCATTTTATGTGACAATGCTTTGATCATGTAGATTTGCCAAATGGCGCTCGTGGTGTAATGGTTAGAGCCCCATAGAGGCTCAGTCCTCTTCGCAGCAGACCCGGTTCGATTCCGCTGCATGCCATTCCCCTTTCTGCCCCATTTCATCTCTGTCTCTCTGCACTGTAAATTAAAATAAATGCCAAAAATAAAAAATTCAATAAATGGCTTACCCGTCTGTGCTACAATGAAACAACAACCAAAAAACACACAAAAAAAGTCATTGAATCGAATCGTGTATTTGAAGAATTGTGACTGTTGTGCTTTTGCAGTTAGTAGATCTGTTTACATGTATACCAGTGGACTTTAGAAAATTATTTATATAATGTGTTGAGCTGTGACTAACACATTTCAAACTCTCCTTTAAGAGGAGGACATTTTAAACAATATAAAGCGAGAGAGAGAGAGAGAGAGAGAGAGAGAGAGAGAGAGAGAGAGAGAGAGAGAGAGAGAGAGAGAGAGCCAGTCCTGATGTGGAGTGGGTGCTGAAGTGTGTTCTGTTAACAACAATGCCAGAGACCACTCATGAAAACAAGTGTAGTGCAGTGTGGTGTGTTTGGCCGCAGTAGGTGGTAAAACATGACTCCCACTATATTTTCATCGCACCACTGTGTTCAATATGGACAAAGCTGCTTCTGAAATATAACCCACAGTGTGTGTGTGTGTGTGTGTGTGTGTGGGGGGGGGGGGGGCGGGGGGCAAGGGGGAAAGCTATAGATCTGAATTTAAGACTGAAGACTGCAAAAAGACTTAAGAATATTTTAAAGGTGCAGTGTGTAGAATTTATTGGGATTTTTTTTTCATAACCGAACTGGTAGAAATGGAATGTAATATTCATAAGTATGTTTTAATTTAAGTGTAAGATCATTTGAAAATTAGTAGCACAGAACAGAGAAACTAAACAGCGCTACATGTTTTTATATATAGTGGGCGTCCTGGGGAAATTCACCAGTTGGAAGATGAAGAAGAAGAAGTACTATAGAATAGATACCTAAATCTAAACCTCATCACGTGATATTGTGGACAGACTTATTAATGCCTTTACTCAGGTCTGAGGCCTGTTTCAGGTAGCTGGTTTAACATACTCTGAGTTGAATCCTGCGCTCTGAGTTGGTCAACTCAGAGCTCAGGGTTGATGAGCAACTCTGGGTTTTCGGTTTCAGAACAGTGGATCAGCGTTGGGTCAAACAACTCTGAGCGTGTTCACTCTGGGTGGAGCGTGTGCGTAAAAGCCATCGTCAATGGATCGCTGATAACATGATTCACCATGGAAACAGGAGAAACAAATGATTGATCCTCCCACTTCTCCACTTCTCAAAAAAGAAAAAAAAAACACCGCTCCTCCCACTAGAGTTAGAAATATTAACGAATGAGCATATGGTATGGAGAAGAATTAATGGGGATATTGTTGCATAACATGATCTAATCATAACATGAACTAATCTCCTCGGCAATTCAGAAAAAAACAGAGCAAACATTTTTTGTCAAGAGAATCATTTTGCTTCCGTATGAGAAGCCATAGTCTATTTAAAAAAGTTACGCATATCAGCAGTAAAGTATTAAGCTGGCGTGGCACAGCATTGCTGACAGTGTTTTATCGCTGTTTAATATGTTGGCAAGCTACAGCCTAATACTGTGCAGTAAACAGACACATTAGGTGACAGATTCCATTTAAGAGCCTGAATTATTACCAGATCCATTTTCCTCAAGTGATAACAGTTTAAATGATTATATCATTGTTATATTCATATTAGGCTATTTAACGAGGCTCGTCTGTGACTTTAGGATCGCACAAGTGAACAGTAACGATTGCGTGCAGCCGCAGCGTTACATGAATCCACCTGACATAAATCTGTTCAGTGGCACAGACGTTAAAAACCATACAATACAAATAGGTTTATTAATCTGAATGTAGAGCATGTTCACGATGTGTAAGGTGGCCGCCAATATGAACGGACCGAGGGCTGAGAAGAAGGCTACTGATCAGATAAATGATTGGTCAAACGTAAAATCATCAGTACATGATAAAAACATCCCGATGGAGATTTCTATGGAGGGATTTTGCTTCAAACTGTACAGGGACGCGTTGTGACAGTGACACTCTTTCTTCAGTCGGAGCTGCAGCGTAAAGTGAAAACAAACTCAGGGTAGGTCTAACCACCTCCCGAGCAGGTTAGACCCACGGCGTATGTTGCCGCAGTAACTGACTCTCGGTTGCTCTGAACCTGCTACCTGAAACGGAAAACCCAGAGTTTCCACTAACTCAGAGCGAACAAACTCTGGGTTGCCTCAAAACCAGCTACCTGAAACAGGCCTCAGAATCCTCGCCAACTCAGACTAAACGATCAACGACAGACAGGCCGCCATATCCTGTGTTTATGAATGCTACTAAATCATAGTTTATTTGCTTCACCATGGTCATAGTACCATTAATAATCTGACATAGTCACATATAAATACATTACCTCACGGCCATGCATCCTGCCGTCTGTATTTCACTCTCTACCTAAACAAATGCTCCGCCGCCACACGCTAGCAAAGATCTTTAAGACAGCAGGCGCTGGGGACTTAAAAACACTATCGCTTCTGTCCAAAGTAGGCGCTAGAATCAAGGAAAAACGGAAAGTTCCTCGTAGATACTTTAACTGCCAAAGTGAGACCAGCTTTATGACTAGGTTTAAGTCATGTAAAGAAGTCTATGTCTTTAAATTGTGCATTCACACTGCGTATGAGGCTCCACACTCTGTGATTGCTAAAACAAAATGGCTGATTGACTGACACACTATCCAACAAGCTTGAAAGAGGTTTTCGGTTCTTATTTCTTTCTCCTTCTTTAACTTTGCATTCTGATAAATTCTTCAATCACAAAGTCACCTCGGAGCTCTTACATGGTTAGTGTTGTAGATTGCATGCAAGCTGCCTCTCCCCTGTTAAATTGGCTCTAGCGTTTTATTTTTAGCCGCTTGTTTTGTGGTGGTGTGTGTGAGTAGCTGTGAGGCACACAGAAGCGGTCGCAGACTTGAGTGAGAATCAAATTGTCATTTTGAAAGTGACAAGGTGGTGATTTTGCGCCTGGCACTGAGCGATTGGACATCACTGTTGACAAATAGGCCGTGGAAGCAAACTGGCAGCGAGTGAGAAAAGACAAAATGCCTTCAGCTAGAGAAGAGGTTTTTATTTATTTAAATATTTTTTTGGTTTATTTTCTATCTGTTGTCTCAGCTGGACAGCGGCTATAGTTAACATTCCGGAATTTACTGATAGCGTAAACGTTTTACTGGCAACCGTTGCTAAGTCAAACATACCTCCTAGTAAAAATGTATTTAATCTGGTATTATTTTTATCATTTATATATTTTATTTTCTGACTCCGCCATTTTCGGTTATTCCTGTGGATGTTACTTCACAAACCTACATTCGATGAAATGTTTCAGTGTTATTGTTAATTTATGTTAATTATTAAATTATGTTAATTTTAGGGAAATGCATTTGAAAATCTTGGTACTTGGGGTTTGGAATGTTTTCAGAGTAAGCTAAAGCAGCTCCAAACCAAATGTCTTTTGCATTGGGCAGATAGAGAATTTATGTGTTAAAGGCACCACAAGGAACTTTTAAATATTTCTGAAACAGTCTAATTTTTCTTCTGATGATAATAAATTACATGTAACAGCAAACGAGACCATCAGTGCAAAGAAAACTATTTTAATATATTTTTTCTTAATGCCCTTGTCATGAGTCCCTCACCCTGGAACTATGGCATAGTAAAAAAACAGTACCACTTTTGTCCAAAGTGGATGCTAGAATGAACAAAAACTGAAAGTTCCTCGGAGCACCTTCAAAAGGGGTTGGATGTTTGTAAGAAATTTAAGACACTCATGGTAAATTTTAATCAGAAAATCAGGGTCAAAGATGTTAAACTCAAGTCAGTTAGTTTTGGGTTTTTGCACATAACACACCTTCATCCAGTCAACCCAGCTAGGAGCCAAATACTGTAAGTCATATTAAAAAGAAATGTATCTTGTAAATATAGAAATCAAAAGCTATCTGTCAGTGGTTCGATCCCCCGTCCCCCCGCCACATGTCGAAATGCCCCTGGGAAAGACACTGAACCCTAAATAGCTCCCATAAGTTAACCTGCTATTGATGAATGTGTGTGATAATGGTATCCGTGGGAATGGGAACAGGTCTCCCTTGAAAAAGATTCTCCGGTCTCAATGGGATTTACCTGTATAAATAAAGGTTTAAAAACAACTATTAAAGCACACTTAAAACATGTTTAATCTTGTAAATATAGATATCAAAATCTATTGACGTGATAGGTTCCCCTTCAGTCTGTGTCCTAAAGGCATTTGTCCAGTTTTATCCCTCTTGATCCAGCGCCATCTTGGAGATTTCTCTTTTCCCTCTGAAACTCTGAAACTCTGCCGACGGCTTTCTGCTTTTAACGCACAACCGCTGATGCCCAAGAGGCTGGAGGCTTTAAACAGTGATTTACCCGCAAAGCCCCGACCACGCATTCACGCGTACACACACAGACACACACACACACACACACACACACACACACACACACACACACACACACACACACACACACACACACACACGGACATACACACTTAGACACACACACATAGACACACACACATAGACACACATACATAGACATGAACACACACACACACACACACAGACACATTTCAAAGGGCACACACCGTGAAAGCCAAACCCATCTGAGGCTCTCTTCCTCCGGTTCCAAAATATTTTCCCAAGGCCCCTGCATGCTCCAGCAAGACAACCCTGCTCAGTTGTTTGGGGGCATCTAGTGTAGGGATTCCAGAATGTAACGCTCCCTTGCACCATGTAAAGAATATGTGTGTGTGTGTGTGTGTGTGTGTGTGTGTGTGTGTGTGTGTGTGTGTGTGTGTGTGTGTGTGTGTGTGTAACAATACCTCATGGAAACATTTGAATAATAATTTCAATTGATTAAAAAAAAACTCAAAATATTAAGAAAAAAAGACCAACCTATTAATAAGGCATGGCAAGGCAAGTTTATTTCTGAAGCACATTTCGGACACAAGGCCATGAATGAGAAACATGAATATAAATAAAACATAAAATAATTAAAACATTTAAAAATAATAAAAAATAATAAAAATTTGAAATTACAGGTTAAAACGGAAACAGAAAAGTCTTCAGACCCGAAAAAGAGCCGAGTGTTGTAGCAGACCTCAAGTCCCCTGGAAGTTTATTCCAGAGCTTGGGTGCATTAAAACTGAAGGCTGCCTCTCCCTGTCTAGTCCTTACTCTGGGGACTGTCAGTAGCCCAGTGTCAGACGATCTGAGAGCTCTGACTGGTTCATAAGGGATCAGCAGGTCAGCGATGTATTTAGGCCCTAAACCATTTAGGGCTTTATAGACCAACATCAATATTTTAAAATCAATTATTTGAGTGACAGGAAGCCAGTGTAAAGACCTAAGAACTGGGGTAATGTGATCCACTTTTTTGGTCCTAGTGAGGACTCGAGCAGCAGCGTTCTGAATTAGCTGAAGCTGTCTGATTGATTTTTTAGGAAGGCCTGCAAAGACACTATTACAGTAGTCAAGTCTACTAAAAATAAATGCATGGACACGTTTTTCTAAGTCCTGCTAAAACAAATATCCAAACAAATATAATTCTCAAACGGATAAAAACACAAATACAGCTCTGGAAAAAATTAAGAGAACACTCCTAATGTTCAGTGTCTCTTGTTCTAGTTTTTAGAGGCATATGTTTGAGTAAAATTAACATTTTGATTTTATAATATAAACTACTGACAATATTTCTACCAAATTCCCAATAAAAATTTTGTCATTTAGAGTTTTCAATAAGTAATGAAGAGATAAAGATGTAAGGGGCTGTATAGTGCATGGATTAAATAGCTGGTATCAATTCAGTAAGTGTGTTGGCACAAAGTTGGATTCGCTGTGGCTAAGTCAGGCTACCAGACGTTTCCCTCAGACTGTGGCTTCTATCACAGCATCCTGTTGTTGTTGCTAAGCCTCATGCATTATTCAAACACTGCAGTAGAGAAACCGTTCACACCCGTTCACACCCGTTCCACACACACACACTCACACACACACACACACACACACACACACACACACACACACACACACACACACACACACACACACACACACACACACACACGTTCCACACATGCCTGATCAGACACAGGTGCCCGTCTAGAATTTTTTCAAACTTATTCTGCCGACAGAATTGCAGGTATTTCTCCCAAAGGAAAATCTGAAAGGAGATATTCTGAAGAGTCATGTTGTAGTCGTGATGCATTTCACCTGTCCAAATGACTTTCTCTGCTCCTGCCAAAAAAAGCAATTTAACGAAAAATTAAAAAGGCAAAATCATGTTGAATGACAGCTGCATCTGAACCATGCATAATAAATCCCATTCATTGCTACAGATGAGGTTTAATTTATAATTGACTTAAAAGTGATATTGTACGATTAATATGTGATAGAATAAAGACTGTATAAGAGTGTGTATTTTCTGTAACTGAATTAAAGTAGATGGTTAAACAAGCTTTTTAAATCATCACCTGAATAGGCGTGGAGCATGGACATATTATTTTTTCTTTGTATGCATAATTCCTATAGATTTTTTGATTGTTCAAATGGTCGATAGCTAATGACAGTTGCTTGATTTATAAAGATAATTTTATAGTAAGACAAATTACATAATCTGAATCAATTAATTAAAATATGTATATAAGTATGCGTATCCATATTACTTATTGATATGGGAAGAACAGAATGGACAGGACAGAATCACAGCTTTTTTTATTTTATAAAGACAATGCTACGGTGGCCTTCAAGGACAAGAAGCTAGTTACTAAAGATGGCATCATCCACCACTGCCTCAAGTCTTTCCACAATATCAAGTGAAGAGGTGAAGATGTATTTAGTTATTTATTCTATATGACTTCTTACTAGTCTTCCAACAGGTGCATTTCCCCAGGATGCCCACTTTATATAAAAACCTGTAGGCCGTTAAGTTTTCCGTTCTGTGCTACTGTAGAAACATGGCGGCCTCAGCGCCCCGCTCCGATGTAGATATAAAAAGGCTCATTCTAAGGATATAATTTTTTTAAATACTAATTCAAACATAGTTATGAATATGATATTACATTTTTTACCCAGTCTGTTCTGAAAAAATGCCAATAAATTCTGCACACTGCACCTGTAAATCCGATCCCTGGCTGTCTCACACACACACACACACACACACACACACACACACACACACACACACACACACACACACACACACACACACACACACAGTTGTGAAGAGATACAGTAATAGGCATCTGGAACCGCTGCTTCAAATCAATAGGTGAAATTCACAGGACACACACACACACACACACACACACACACACACACACACACACACACACACACACACACACACACACACACACACACACACACAATACACACACTACATCATTAGGTGCTTCTGACCCACAGAAATTCACCTTAAACCTGAGAGCTTGTGGAATAAGAACATCTCACACACACCTTACATTCGGGTTGAGAGGTGAGACACCAATTAGTCCTGTAGATGTGTCTGGGGACAGACATATCAGTGTCAGCTTGTCACTGTGTGGGATATGGGGCAGAAAAAAAAGCATTATGACAAGTTGCAAGGTAATATGACAGATGGGGTTATGTTCCAGTTGGTAGGAACAACAGTGGGACACATATAACTACAGTATATAGTATAGGATGCTGTGCTGTAGTCTTGCATGGTATATATAGGCAAAGCTGTATCCAAAGAATCGACACCTTGAGGAATTTCAACATTTAATATAGTGTATTTCCCAACGTATTTCCTGTCAAAATAATGTTGAGATAATAGCCGTTAAGGATGGTTGTATAGGAGAAATATACAGACACAAACAGACAAAGTTTAGTCAATAAAGCACCTAAATGTACATGTTGGACCTTTTTATTTATACTAGTATGAAAGAAGACATGTTATGGAAGAGAACATAGACGAAAATCTCAAAATTGACCAGTGCTTGAACAAAAAAAAAAAGGATTTTCTTAGCCTGCAGTGTCTCGCCTGAAACCATAACTCATAATATTGTATTCATATCATGACACAGTCCAGACAGACACATGATTTATGAAAAACACCTGTTGAAATAGATGTAAAGCCCCTTTGTCCCTATGAATTAAACCTATAGATACCTAAGATTTGACCTGATTTAGAATGAAGCACGCCACATTCTCATTTACAAACACACAGTAACAATTCGACACAAGAGACTATATATTTTAAGATTTTTAACATTAAAATGACACAGCTATTTACCAGTCTATGCTATTCATACAAAAGAGATTGTCCTATTTGAGTGATGGGTGGTCCTGTCTCTCCACTTGACGAATTGAGCGGTCCCCATCTCATCTATCCATGGGACCCCTATCATTTTCTGTCATACAGATTTGAACTATAAATTATACACTGCCTTTGAAAGGGATCACTAACGTCTGTTTTAAGAATACAAGTGCACCTATTGTGGGTTTGTCACAGCTGCACATTCACACACACACACACACACACACACACACACACACACACACACACACACACACACACACACACACACACAGACACACACACACACACACACACACACACACGCACACACACACGCACACACACACACACACACACAGACACACACACACACACACACACACACACACACACACACACACACACACACACAGACACACACACACACACACACACACACACACACACACACACACACACACACACACACACACACACACACACACACACACACATAGAGGGAAGCTGATCTACAATGATGAACATATATCAGTGACAGGATTATAAATCCCGCTGTCCGTCTCAGCTGTTGCTATCAGTTTATTGTCCTGTTACAAATGAAATGGTTACCTGAGCACTGAGTAGACAGATATTGCTTAGACTTAACACTGATTCTACACACACACACACACACACACACACACACACACACACACACACACACACACACACTGGTACACTGCTGTGAATTCATCTCTTTCCCTTAAGGCGAGAAACTGCAGGCAAAAATATAGTTTTTTCAAGCACTGGTGAATTTTGAGATTTTTGTCTATTTATCTTCAGTACATGTTGTCTTTCATACCAGTATTGCTAAAAGGTCCAACATATCCAAAATGTACATTTGGGTGTTTATTTGACTAAACCTTGTCTGTTTGCGTCTGTACATTTCTTCTAAAGCTTAATCAAGTGTGTTTAGTGTTTTGCAAATCACTGTGTGTATTGTTTTGCAAAAAGTGTGAGGTTCACTTTGTGCTTATAGCGGTGCACATATGGGCCAATGGTTTGCTTCTTGAGTTTAAGGCTTTGATAATTGTGTAATACTTTTGATTTTATTGTTTGCGCAATTTGCGCAATTTTGCTCAATTGACACACATTAACTCACTTGAAGGCGGGTGTCTGTTGTAGTTTAAAACTATTGGATCTGCCCAGTGCCACTCTCAATCTGCCAACCAATCGCATAACATTTGTTCATGACATATGTCATGAGCCGGCTTCAGACTACAACTGAAACTTGCGCACGTCATTGTTCTCAGCCGCTCCCTCTGTTCGCTGATTGGACCAGTAAAAAATCTGGCGGAGAAAACCCACTAATATACCGCAGACCCAGACTGACTACTGAAGGGAAATGAAAATTGAGCGGAAGTAGGTAGGCGGGCGGTGCTAGTGTTTTCCTATTGGCTGTTGTGATTGACAATTCAGGGCCTCTGTAGTACTTCTTATAAGACGGCTGGGGTCCTTTAACAGCTGAAAAAAGCTGTTGCAGATGTTTTACCAGTCTGAGGTGGCCAGTGTGTCCTCTTTTATGTTGTGGTGTTATGGGGAGGAAGTTGTCTTGTTTTCCTTTTTGCTGTTGTGATTGACACTTCAGGGCCACCGTATAGTACAGCTGCCTCCGCCCCTTCCTGTACTGTCAGTGTTGTCCAGTCCAGCCTGTTATCCTGCTGCAGCCCCAGATATTTGTAGGTCTGGACCAACTCCACAACGACCTCTAAGGGCCCGTGTCCACCTACCGCCTTTTTCCCACCGCAAGCGCCTTTTTAGGGGGCCAAGCCCGAGTAGGGCTGGGACCGCGTTTTGCAGAGCAACGCGGTTCCCAAGCCCTGCGGGGCAGGGAACCCTATTGTTCTTGTAGGGATTATTATTAGGGGGCCAAGCCCGAGTAGGGCTGGGACCGCGTTTTGCAGAGCAACGCGGTTCCCAAGCCCTGCGGGGCAGGGAACCCTATTGTTCTTGTAGGGATTATTATTATTATTCCTATTCTCCGCGAGAAAGTGGTGCTGCAGCCCAAACCGTAAAGGGTTGGGACATGCCACTTGCATGGCTGATCCAGGTCCGTCCAAGGAACGCAGACAAAAAAAATCAGACATGCCGGCCACTAGGTGGCGCTACAACAAAGGAAAATGCTATAACTCCCACACCGAAAGTCCGACAGTCAAAAACTTTATATCCACAGATGCACACAAGTCAGATGCATCTTTTGAGATAGGCCACGCCCATTTGCGTATATATACATTTTTCGCTACATCGCAAAAACTGTGTCAGTCACCAAAACATACTCCTCCTACAGTTTTCGCACGATTTGGACGAAACCAAAAGCATTATGCTCTCCCGACTCCCACGAGCAAAAGTGGGTCAAATAGTTTTTCTACGACCATTGGAAGACCAAACGGTAGCGCTTTAAAGATTCACGAAAATTCCTTAAAAAAAAAAAAAAAGGGGATTTTCTTGAAACTGAAGGGAGACTATCATGGGGCATACCTGAGCCTATGGCAAAAATATGGGAAATAAATTTTTATGTGGGCCGGACTTATTAAAAAAAATAGTTTTTAAATTTTTTTGCCTGTTTTCGCCATTTTCTAAGTGTTTAGGCGGGAAAATGGGAAAATTCAAAAAAGTGTCTTTACAATGGAGAGTTTGACAATTTCATTTTGCTCATAACTCCCCAACCAAACATCGCACATTCAAAAACTTGACATCCACCTGTTTGGTACATTGAGCTGCATCTGTCGATCTAACGGAGTTTTGCAAATGTCATCCCTAGGGGGCGCCAAAACCACAAAAAGCAAAGAAAACGCGTTTGGGGCTATAACTTCCACACCGAACATCCCACATTCAAAAACTTTACATCCCCGGATTCCGTGAAGCGAGGGGCCGGCGCCGCGGATGACTACGCCCGATCCCGAGTCGCGTGGGAGGCTTGGCCCCCGTTCACAACTGCTCGCAGTTCTAGTTCTTTTTATTTTTCCTTACGTAAAAGTGGTGCTGCAGCCCAAACCATAAAGGGTTGGGACATGCCACTTGCATGGCTGATCCAGGTCCGTGCCTGGTACGCAGACGAAAAAATTCAGACATCCCAGCCACTAGGTGGCGCTACAACAAAGGAAAAGGCGTTTTGGGCTATAACTTCCGCACCGAAAGTCCGACAGTCAAAAACTTTATATCCACAGATGCCCACAAGTCAGCTGCATCTTTTGAGATAGGCCACGCCCATTTGCGTATATATACATTTTTTGCTACATCGCAAAAACTGTGTCAGTCACCAAAACATACTCCTCCTACAGTTTTCGCCCGATTCGGACGAAACCAAAAGCATTATGCCCTCCTAACTCCCACGAGCAAGAGTTGGTCAATTAGTTTTTCTACGACCATCGGAAGACCAAACGGTAGCGCTTTAAAAATTTGCGAAAATCTGTAAAAAAAAAAAAAAAGAGGGATTTTCTTGAAACTCAAGGGAGACTATCATGGGGCATACTTGAGTCTATCAAAAAAATATGGGCAAGAAATTCCTTTGTGGGCCGGACTTATTAAAAAAAAGAGTTTTTCAATTTTTTTGCCTGTTTTCGCCATTTCCTAAGTCTTTCGGCGGGAAAATGGGAAAATTCAAATAAGTGTCTTTACAATGGAGAGGATGACAATTTGATTTTGCTATAACTCCTCAACCGAACATCGCACATTCAAAAACTTGACATCCACTTCTTCGGTACATTGAGCCGCATCTTTCTACCCAACGTAATTTTGCAAATGTCATCCATAGGGGGCGTCAAAACCACAAAAAGCAAAGAAAACGCGTTTGGGGCTATAACTTCCACACCGAACATCCCACATTCAAACACTTTATATCCACAGATGCCCACAAGTCAGCTGCATCTTTTGAGATAGGCCACGCCCATTTGCATATGGGATTTTCTTTCGCTACATCGCAAAAACTGTGTCAGTCACCAAAACACACTCCTCCTACAGTTTTTCTCCGATTTCGACGAAACCAAAAGCATTATGCTCTACCGACTCCCACGAGCAAATGTTGTGTAAAGAATTTTTCTACGACCATCGGAAGACCAAACGGTAGCGCTTTAAAGATTTGCACATTAGCTACCTTGTACCAAACTGCTCCTAAATCCAAAACGATTTATCCTATTAACACCAAACTTCACACATGTGTTTGTCCTATGGTTCTCAGGCTGGTTCTACTTTTTCCTTAAATTGCTCCAAAAGGGGGCGCCAAAAACACACTTGAGCATCTTTCTCTGCCATTATTTTTGCCTTTTGGTCTATAACTCCCAAACCAAACATCCCACATTCAAAAACTTTACATCCCCGGATTCCGTGAAGCGAGGGGCCGGCGCCGCGGACGACGACGCCCGATCCAGAGTCGCGTGGGAGGCTTGGCCCCCGTTCACAACTGCTTGCAGTTCTAGTTTCAATTGATTCCCAATGAGAAGCGGCCGCCTCGGGAAAAGGCGGCCGCTCTGAGAAAAGGCGCAGCACCCAGCGGTTTTTTTCGAGCGTTTTTTGTCTTTTTGTGCGGCCGCTTCGAGATTTGCAAGTTGAAAAAAGTTTAACTTTTCAGAAAGGCGGCGGGGACGTCACCGCCACTTTTTTCAAAGGGCCAATCAGATAGTAGATCGTCGGGACTCGTCGCCTTGGCAACAAGGAAGACGGAAGAGAAACTGCTATTTCCGTCTCTGTTTAGCCGAAACTGTACGAAAATAGTGACTTAAAATGACCAGAACAGAGGGAGGAGAGCCCGTTTGTGGGAGCAGATTAGGCGAACACTTGATTTGCTGTATTTTTTATCTCCTACGGATCGTTTCATGCGCACACGTCAGCCTACTACTTGCTCCGTGTGTGTTTGCAGGAGCTGCGATCACTCCTCATCCAAACAGAGGATGGTGGAAAGTATTCTCCGTTTCATAAGACTACTCGTATTAAAATGTAACGATTTAAATAGAAAACAGCAAGCCTAAACAGTTAAACCAGTGTTGATCATAGGTCTGACTGACAGGTGACGATCAGCATTTTCTCTCCCCCGATCACAGCACTCTCTCTCCCAGCTCATAAAAAACGCTTGAAAAAAGCGGTCGAAAAAAACGCTCAGTAGACACACTCCCGAGCGCACAGCCAGCGTTTAACGCTGGAAAAAGGCGTTAGGTGGACACGGGCCCTAACCTGTGTCCCCCTCCATGGACACAGGCTGGAGGTGTGGTTAGTTCCTCCTGAATTCCACCGCCAACTCCTTACTACTGGAGCGCCCATCACTCGTGTTAAGCGCCAAGCCTCATTAAGCATAGATAGATATATCTATGTTATTAAGGCTTGAGCTGCCAGGTTGTCCCAGGAGCAAGCTCAGGGGTCTATAGGCTCTGGTCCAGGCACCGGCACGAGGAGCTGGTTTTAAGGCTCAAAAAGGTCCTATTTATAGAGAAAAGACCAGTGATTTATGATGTCAGACATGACATCACAGATCATTCAGTGAAGACCTGTGGCATCATCTGTGGAATGAATCACTAGAGCTATCACCACAATTCTACTGTAACCCACTATGACACGGCTATAGTTCTATTCTCACCCATTATGACATCACTATAGTTCTACTCTAACCCACTATGACATGGATACAGTTCTATTCTCACCCATTATGACATCACTATAGTTCTACTCTAACCCACTATGACATGGCTACAGTTCTATACTAACCCACTATGACATGGCTACAGTTCTATTCTAACCCACTATGACATGGTTACAGTTATATTCTAGCCCACTATGACATCACTATAGTTCTACTCTACTACTAGTGCAGTGTGGAATATTGGAATATATAGTGGTATCAAGTGGTGAAAGTTCTAGAGAGACAACGCTCCCTTGGCAACCACACAATTTTAAATAATAACAGAAGCTACAGTGGCCTTTGTGATTACAGGATATGAGTCCCCTGTGAGTCGCACATGTGCAGAACAGCCGCCAGCTTCAACAGCTAGCTAGTAGCTACGGCTACGCTACTTGGAGAGAAACACAAACAATACGCGAAACAAGGGTTTGTTGGTAAAAAAGTGTTTGGGAGGGAAATAAACAGACTGTTACTGGCTTCATTCTGAACAATTACATTTTTAAATAATGTATTTTTTATTTTTAAAGAACAAAACACACAACTGGCAAAGTGAACACACAAGCAAAAGACAAAACAAAATAAACAACTAACATGGTGTACTCTAGTTTAAAGGTAGTCGGTCTTGAGGAGAATTCACTTATTTTGACCAAGGGATTTGGACAACAAACATTCCCCAAAGTGGCTGCCTCCACCTTTAATGAAGGCAGATTGTATCTTGCACTAGGAGACATCTAGACTTTATATAAACAGTCTTTCCATCAGTCTTGGTCAATGTCCTGTCGCAGCTCATTTCTACCAAACTGTGTTTTGGGGATGTTCTGACTTTGCTGACATGCTGTTTAGTTCTTCTGTGGACTAGCAGGGTCTGTTTAGAGTAATACCTTGTGTGTGTGTGTGTGTGTGTGTGTGTGTGTGTGCGTGTGTGTGCGTGTGTGTGTGTGTGTGTGTGTGTGTGTGTGCGCGTGCGTGTGTGTGTGTGGTTCGCCTCTTTAACCTCTGCACAATAAAGTCGGACATTGCAATTCAAAGGGGCCGCTATACAGTCTGTACACAGTAATCGCTTCAGTCATGTGTCACTGTCTCCCAGAGTCTTGTCGTAAATACTTCAATCAATGTGTGTGTGTGTGTGTGTGTGTGTGTGTGTGTGTGTGTGTGTGTGTGTGTGTGTGTGTGTGTGTGAGTAAGAGAGTCTGTCTGTCTGTCTGTGTGTGTGTGTGTGTGTGTGTGTGTGTGTGTGTGTGTGTGTGTCTCCCCCTGAACTAATAGCACTTTCTTGAGCCAAAATGGAGGCGCGGGCAGTTTCACATTCCAGCCAACTGCTCATCCATCACTCTGACCCGTAATGGCACCTTTCTCTGTGTCCTTATGGAGAGCAGTTTCATAAGGCACACAGGGCTTTGTGTGAAAACAACAACAGTGTATAAAAAGGTATGTAGATAGGTAGTTAAATAAATTATATTCGGTAATTAAAGATGGAGTCAGTGATTCTGGAGAACACTTGTTGTCCAAATCACTTTTTGTCCAATTCAGTGAATATCTCCTCACGATCCGCTACCTGTCAGTAGCTACCTGTGTGCGCACTGGAAAAGATATGGTGTTAAAAAACAGTGTCAGCTCTGTAAACTGGCATGTTGACAGCTATGGTGGGTCTCTTTTGTTTTGACAAGAAGAATGTTCCAGAATCGCTGACTCCACCACTAAATCCTATCATAATAAAAAAGGATGACTTCATACCAAATAATAGTGGCCTGATTATAAATAGATATACGTACTGTATACTTTATAAATGTAGATAGATAGATAGATAGATAGATAGATAGATAGATATATAGAGTTCAGGAGGGAGGAAAACTGTAAATCAAAGTTGTCAATCAAGTTGACATTATAAATAGGACATAAAGGAATTCAAACAGAAGCTTGGCTGGAGATTGCGGTAGTTCCCACTTGCTGCTAACAGTATATTTAATTGATTCAAATAGGGAATATAATAAAAACCTTCATCACAGCTGCATACACGTTGAATGCAGCCTAACATTACTCTGGACCCTTTGAATCATAACTGCCCTGCTGTTCAGCTTCATTATAAAGGGTTTTGCTTGACAGAATTAATGCATTATGATTCGGCTATTGTGTCAAAAGAGTGCGCTACAGATGAATGGCTTAACACACAGCTAAAGGTCACATGCTCTGAGAATGCATGGGACAGAATTGCACTTTCAAAAAGCACAAATAAAGTTATGTATAAAAGTATTTAAGGAGGTTTTACAGAAGGATTTGTTCATATGTTGTTAATTGTCTGATTTATGAGACATTTTGACCTTAAAAACATGCAGAAAATGCATTTTTTTAGACCTGTATATACTGTAGTTATTTGCATAGTCACACGTAAAGGTGGAGTCAATGATTCTGGAGAACGCTTGTTGTCAAAATCACTTTTTACCAAGATCAGTGAATATCTCCTCACGATCCGCTGTACGTACTGTGGGGGAAAAATCCAGTGTTAATACACAGCCTAGGCTCTGTACATTGGCATTTAGCTACGATGGCTCCTTTGATTGCATACCAGTTTACAGAGCCTATGCTGTGTATTAACACTGGATTTTCTTTTTTCAGTGCACACACAGTACAGACAGGTAGTGGATTGTGAGGAGATATTCACTGAATCTAAAAATAATCATGTCACACATTGGCTTGGTGGCTATTAGATCACGGCATGTGTTCTGTCTGGCCACACTCAGAAATGATTCTATCAAAATGAGTTGCTGTCTGGCATTATGCTAAATGTGCTAAACAGCTAAACCAAATGGTGCATCTCATGTATAGTCATGCCTACTGTTGTCATGGAAATCATTTCCGTGTGAATTGTATGGATGGATCAAATCAAATATAGTCGTGTAAACGTAATGTTCATGCAGAGCTTGTAAGATCAGAGAGAAAAGCCACTGTGAGATTTAAAAAGATATACAGCTTCGGAAAAAATTAAGAGACCAGGGGCCTATTTCAGGTAGCTGGTTTTACATACTCTGAGTTTAATCCTGCGCTCTGAGTTGGTCAACTCAGAGCGCAGGGTTGATGAGTAACACTGGGTTTTCGGTTACAGAACAGTGGATCAGCGTTGGGTCAATCAACTCTGAGCGTGTTCACTCTGGGTGGAGCGTGTGCATAAAAGCCATCGTCAATGGATCGCTGATAACATGATTCACCATGGAAACAGAAGAAACAAATGCGTGATCTTCCCACTTCTCCACTTCTCAAAAAAAAAAAAAAACTTCTCCGCTACTCCCACTGGAGTTAGAAATATTAACGAATGAGTTTATGGTAGCCTATGGAGAAGAATTAACGGGGATATTGTCACATAACTCTGATCTAATCTCCTCGGCAATTCAGAAAAAAACAGAGCAATCATTTTGCTTCCGTATGAGAAGCCATAGTCTATTTTAAAAAGTTACGCATATCAGCAGTAAAGTAATAAAGCTGGCGCGGCACAGCATTTCTGACAGTGTTTTATATTCGCTGTACAATATGTTAGGAAGCTATAGCCTAATAGCCCACTGTGCAGTAAACAGACTGTCGCTTCTTTTAAATTGGGAGTGAAAGACATTAACGTCTGACACATAAGGTGACAGTTTCCATTGAAGAGCCTGATTGATTTATTACCAGATCCATTTTCCTCAAGTGATCACAGTTTAAATTATTATATAATTTTTATATTCATATTAGGCTATTTAACGAGGCTCGTCTGTGACTTTAGGATCGCACAAGTGAACAGTAACAATCGCGTGCAGCCGCAGCGTTACATGAATCCACCTGACATAAATCTGTTCAGTGGCACAGACGTTAAAAAGCATACAATACAAATAGGTTTATTAATCTGAATGTAGAGCATGTCACGATGTGTAAGGTGGCCGCCTATATGAACGGACCGAGGGCTGAGAACAAGGCTACTGATCAGATAAATGATCGGTCAAACGTAAAATCATCAGGAAATGATAAAAACATCCCGATGGAGATTTCTATGGAGTGATTTTGCTTCAAACTGTACAGGGACGCGTGTGACAGTGACACTCTTTCTTCAGTCGGAGCTGCAGCGTAAAGTGAAAACAAACTCAGGGTAGGTCTAACCACCTATCCAGCAGGTTAGACCCACGGCGTATGTTGCCGCAGTAACTGACTCTTGGTTGCGCTGAACCTGCTACCTGAAACGGAAAACCCAGAGTTTCCACCAACTCAGAGCGAACACACTCTGGGTTGCCTCAAAACCAGCTACCTGAAACAGGCCCCAGTTTGGATTTTTCTTAAATCTTCATTTTTACATTACTTAATGAAAATGCTCTAAATGACAATATTTTCATTGTGAATTTGTTAGAAATTTTGTCAGTAGTTTATATTTTAAAACCAAAATGTTCATTCTACTCAAACATTTGCCTATAAATAGTAAAACGAGAGACACTGAACATTTGGAGTGGTCTCTTAATTTTTTCCAGAGCTGTATATCTTTGGTGCAAAATAGACAAGAAATAGACATATTCAATACATAGCCTATATGCATGCACAGGCTTGTAAGATAGGCCCATCTAACGTTAAAAACAAAAATATCATTACAAACGCAATATCACTTTTTGTCAAAATCAGTACCTGTAGGCCTACGTACTGTGAGAAAACAAATCCAGTGTTCATACACAGTCTGGGCTCTGTAAATGTGCATGTTGTTAGCTATACAGTTGGTCACCCTTGTTTACATACCCTTTGTTTATATACAAGTTTACATAGCCTAAGATGTGTATTGACACTGGATTTATTTTCAGCGCACACACAAGGGACGAAGAGGTAGCAGATCACAAGGAGATATTCACTGATTTCACCCTGTAAATTAAGTCACATAAATAATACAGCCTATCCCCAGGCCCATAATACATATCCTCATATGCACTTGATAATCATGCATAATCACAACTTCAGGGCCCCACGCACGCACACACACACACACACACACACACACACACACACACACACACACACACACACACACACACACACACACACACACACACACACACAGCAGTTAGGTCACTTTTCATTTGTCTTATTAAGTGGTTGGCAGCTTTTATTTACATTCAATATTCTGGTCCACTGCACCATAACCGCCATAACACACATTTTCCGTCTGTAGGCTACGTGCATTTTGTGTTAACTGGGCAAGACTTTGACTTCCCTCTTGGCCTGAAAAATATGTTGATTAAAGTACAAAGTCAGTGTTTCCGGTTTGAAAATTACCTATTACATTACATGTCATTTTAGCAGACGTTTTTTATCCAAAGCGACTTACAACTGGAGCACACATTCATACACCGATAGCAGCAGCTACCACGCAGGGTGCAAGCTAACTATCGGGAGCAATTTGGGATTCAGTGTCTCTTTGCCCAGGGACACTTGGACATGTGGCGTGGAGACATGGACCTACCACCGACCCTATAGTTGCGGGTCCGTCACCCTATCCACTTCGCCACAGCCCCCTCTATAGAGACATCGGAAATAAGATACAAGGAGCTGGTTAATACCTCTTGTATATAGTTGTTTAAATGCTTTATAATTTCCAGTAAATCATAGAAACTGTGGTGATTTAATCTTGCGCTTGATAAAACATTTTCTCTCATATTTTCCCTATTCTAAATGTATATCTATTAATTAGTTAATAGTTAATTAATAAGTTTTCATATTTATAGTAAGGACAATCCATCCATTGTTTTACTTGTCAAATCCCCATGCATTATACACAAAACCACTAACTGGTCCAAGGATTATATTAAAGTAAAAAAAAGTGTGGATAATATATAATAATACTTATTTCTTTGGACCATATTTGACTAAATATATTCCCCATGCGTTGTTAAAATGCTGTTTGACTGATAGCGTGTACACCAGACAGCGGCTTAGTAAAGCAAAGACGCCTGTTTTCTTATGAATTGATAACCTGCATTAAAATTCATTAGACGACCGCCGCTAACCACGAGAGCATAAATGAGTTGTTGTTTTTTAAATGTATGTTTGACCAGCAGTTCCTGTCGGAATGCAAATGTAGAGCTGAAAACATTTGCATTTTTAGGATTGCATTGTATTGCATTGTATAAAAATATGTGCTGTAGGCATAACTGTTATGAGGTCTTGAGGCTTAACATAATAGGGCCATAATATAGGCTACAGACATATTTCAAAGATACATTTGAGGTTAGGCAAGTGTGTGTGTGTGTGTGTGTGTGTGTGTGTGTGTGTGTGTGTGTGTGTGTGTGTGTGCGTGTGTGCGTGTGTGTGTGTGTAGAATGGTGGTGTTTGTCTTTCGCTATCTTTAGCTGCAGGTTAGGCAAGTGTGTGTTTGTCTCTCACTTTGTGTGTGTATGTGTGTGTTTCTCTCTTTTTGTGTGTGTGTGTGTGTGTGTGTGTCTCTCTCTCTCTTTGTGTGTGTGTGTGTGTGTGTGTGTCTCTCTCTCTCTCTCTTTGTGTTTGTGTGTCTCTCTCTCTTTGTGTGGGTGTGGGTGTGTGCCTGCTATCTGTAGCTACAGTTGTGTACATTTAACAACAAAGCAGACAGGCAGTTCAAAGGAACTCAATGCGGAAAGAATGTCTTAATTCCAGCAAAGAAACTGAAACTAAATGAAGTCAAACTCTGTTCATTTTGTGTTTAGCTGCTCAGAGTCACAGAGAAGTGGCAAAACCGTGGATTATGACTTGTGCAACATTTTGGAAAAACTAAATATACATACAGTCACATAAATCCTTGTAAAACTGTTTAAATTGCTATTTATTCTACCACATGTATTTAACCTTTTTATTTCAATGAGGTCCATTTTGAGCAAATTCTCTTTTCCTATGACGCCCAATTTACATATGTAACAATCCCAAGATTATAATATATACAAAAAATAAAATCACAAAATAATCCTCAAATTATACAAAATATAACAATAATGATGAGAATCACCTATCAGTGAATTAGGAGGCTAGCGAAAACAATAGTTATGCCGTATGCGTCTCAGAGCCGCAAAACCTATTCACCAGCCTAGTACCTAGAACTCTGGAAAAAAGTAAGAGACCACTCCAAGTGTTCAGTGTCTCTCGTTTTACTATTTATAGGCATATGTTTGAGTAGAATGAACATTTTGGTTTTATAATATAAACTACTGACAACATTTCTACCAAATTCCACCAAAAAATATTTTCATTAAGAGCATTTTCAATAAGTTAAATAGAGATGATGATTTAAGAAAAATCTAGACTGGTCTCTTAAGTTTTTTCCGGAGCTGTATAGGGGCTATGTGACAGTCAGCGAGTTAGTTCAACCCGATCTCACGCCGAGGCGTCACATCCAGACGCATGGACCGGCGGCTCTATTTCACGCCTTGCCTGACCAGGGCGTCTCTATTACACGCGCACCTCCGTAGTCAAGATGGCGGCCGCTGTCGCGGCCGCCCGTACTGAAAATGGCGGCCGCGGTTTTCCGTCAATGTTTTATCTATATTATAACCTCTCCCTGTCCCCTTGCCCTAACCCTAACCACCGAGGGGGCTGCAGCTAGATAGTATTGAAATGCTGGGAGAACATGTCGTGCTATTCCTGGGACAACATGTCGGCCCCTGTTGGTGCTATTCCTCCGTTAACTTAGACTATTCCTCCGTTCATTTGGACGGCGGGAGGTGCGCGTGTAATAGAGACGCCCTGGTCAGGCAAGGCGTGAAATAGAGCCGCCGGTCCATGCGTCTGGATGTGACGCCTCGGCGTGATACCAGGTTGGTTAGTTACCAATTTATGTTTTTACTTGAAGTAGTGATTTTCATTCTGGCACAATACTGTATTACTGTGAGTGTCACTGTCAACTGAGCATATTATAACGGCTGAAGTGACAGACTGGTTTGTATGTGAGCAAAGTCCTTGATGAGCAATACAGAAAAGAAGGCAGTTAGTTTTAAATTAATTTCTGACACAAATTTCAGAGTTTTGTTGTGTTCAATTACGAAGTAGTCTGGCTGAACCGTTTCCGCCAGCGTCTATTAGCGCTGGCGTCGGCTAACAACGCTACACCTCCATTTCCTGTTGCTGGCGTTCCCGTATTGAGCTCCCCCTCAAACTAGGAAACAATTCACTCACAGTCAACCTGTGTGCTTCTGTGCAGCGCTCTCCCTCTCTCTCTCTCTCTCACACACACACACACACACACACACACACACACACACACACACACACACACACACACACACACACACACACAGGGTGTGAGAAGTCACATTACTGTAGACAGAAATAATACTGTTGACAGAAATAAAGTGTGCCGATATTTCGGGATAATAATATCGGAGGCGGCGGTCCGGGACGCAGCCTAGCCTAGCCTAGCTGTCCAACTTCATTGTACAACTTCCCCCGGGCAGAAATACCCTCATAAACTCTGGAAAATGAAGCATGAATTGAGCACCGGACCTTATAACCAGCTAGATTAAGATCCGCCGTTCCCTTTCTTAGGTGATTTACAGGACAGCGGGCCGCCGATGATAATGTTACCAGAGATAACTGCGTGACTACGTGGCTAGTTAATTCCGGTTAAATTATCCCGTGAGCTCCTCGGGGGCTAAAGTGTATGGTGTCTTGACATGCTAGTTAGAAAGCAACACACTATGTGTATTCCTTTTGTCTTTAATAGTTTTTTTGTGGCGTTTGTGGGTTAGATTTAGCCATTTCTCTTACAGCCTTTGGACGTGAACACCTTCCATCAAAATAAGTTCTCCCCCCGGCACTATTTTGCAGGACACCGCTGCTGTTTCCCGGGGTTAGCCCCGCCCTAGATGATTGTGATTGGTTTAAAGAAATAAAAAAAGGCCAGGCCAGTTTCCCCCCGAATAGACGGCTCTAAACGGAGTGCTTCCAGACCATACTACTTGCTGTAGTTTGGTCTGACTTCGCGAGACTAATCACGAAGCAGCTTTGAATGTAATGTATTAACTAAATCAGTTACGACCCAGTTACTGTAAACAGATTATTGTGACCAAACTTCTGTGAATATATCCTGGTATGAGCAAACTACTGTATTATATATCACCAGGGTATTTTTTATATGACAGTTATGTGCCACTTGAACTGATATGCTACTTGAACTGATATGCATTGTCCCTGCTTTGTTTTGAATTATATAAAATGCCAATAGTTGACCCTTCCACTTAAAGGAGGAGTCAGTGATCCTGGAAAATGGTTGTGTTGTCAAAATCACTTTTTGTCTAAATCAGTGAATATTTCCCCATGATCCCCTACCTGTCTGTACTGTGTGTGAACTGGAAAAAAAATCCAGTGTTAATAGACAGCCTAGGCTCTGTAAAACAGATATGTAAACAGAGGGTATTTAAACAAATACCGTAGCTAGCAACACACTAGTTTACAGAGCCTAGGCTGTGTATTAACACTGGATGTTTTTTTCAGCACACACACACACACACGTGAGGACTTATTCACTGATTTTGACAACAAGTGATTTGGACAAGAATAATTCTCTAGAATCACTGACTCCACCTTTAAATGATCAGTATAAGGATCAGTAATGTGATGTCTGTATGTTTTTCATCTCTTACATTCTCCAGTTGAATGCCTTTGAATTCCACCATACGTCTATAGATAACATACAGCTTACTGCTCATACAGCGAGTCATCTATACAACATACATTTCAAGGTCATTTTCAGCGAACATGGCTTCAGTCTTCTGATATCCATATGAAAGACCTTTAATGGATGTTACGTGATGTTGTGTACTGCATTATTCTCTTCTAGTTAAAGCCCCTATATAAACCTAAATCCACAAAATCCTTCTAAATATGTAATGTGGGGAGTTAGTTGCGTGATAGTAAAGCTTCTGAAAAAGAAGCCGGCGACGCATTAAAAGTGGACAGAATGTAAACAGTTCCATCTAGGTGTCCATACATCAGGGGTTAATCCACACCTATGGAATGTTCTCCAGCCAATCAGAATAGAGTATTCACACAGACTATGGTATAAGTATAGAATAGACATTAGAAAAGCGACTAAAAAAATTAATAGAAATAAAAATAAAGTACATAAGGTCCTTTTGACTTAAAATAAATATGTAACTAACAAATCAAATGGAAACTAATTAGCTATTTATTAACACCAGAGGGCTGGAAAATATATTTTTTTATTTCTTTCATCCTTCCCAATTACCTTAATACTTTTCTTAGCTGTAGCCTATTCAGTGTGGATTTGACAGGCATGAAACTAACATCTAAATGGCCACATGTACTTCATACTGACAGTGTTCTAAATCTGTCTGCCCTTTCACAGTAAGAGGGAGAATATGGATTTATTTTTCTCCATGACAACCGGTAGTCATATCAAATTGATTCAAATCAATTAGAGTTCCAAGTTTGACATCCGGAAGTTTCCATCACAAAACCTCACAATCTGAAGGCCAATGATTATCTATCTATCTATCTATCTATCTATCTATCTATCTATCTATCTATCTATCTATCTATCTATCTATCTATCTATCTATCTATCTATCTATCTATCTATCTATCTATCTATCTATCTATCTATCCATCCATCCATCCATCCATCCATCCATCCATCCATCCATCCATCCATCCATCCATCCATCCATCCATCCATCCATCCATCCATCCATCCATCCATCCATCCATCCATCCATCCATCCATCCCTCCCTCCCTCCCTCTCTCCCTGTTCAATACCAGGCCACCATATCATTATTTAGTATGAAGTCATCCTTTTCAATTACACTCTAATCTGATTCCCTTGAAGCAGAGGCCTTGTCATGTGGTCAGATCAACAGTAACTCACTCTGAAGGTTACAACAATATTATGAAAACACTAACAGCATATTTTAATTTCTAAAAAGCACGAAAACAAAATCTATTGAGTCACTGCCAACACAGACATTACTCTGTTTACCGCTGCCAAAGATATGAACTGTTATTTTTCGGTATTCTGACTCATCTCTCCAATATGTTAAAAAAGTCTGCTTGCAAAAGCCTTGTCACAGTTACTAATATGATCACCCTTTGTGCTTATATAAGTGTGTGTATATAAGGGATTTCTTGTATATCATCTTAGATATAAGATTGGCACCAATTCCCACATTAAAGGTGCATTCAGCGATTCTGGAGAATTCTTGTTGTCAAAATCACTTTTTGAATGAACTAGCTACAGTGGCCACCTTTGCTATACCCTTTTTTAGCATACAGATTTACAGAGCCTAGGCTGTGCATTAACACTAGAATGTATTTCACAGTGCACACACAGTACAGACAGGTAGCGGATTATGAGGAGATATTCACTTGATTGACAAAGAAGACAGATTTTGACAACAAGCGTTCTCCAGAATCACTGACTCCACCTTTGACACATTTAAACGCAGAACAAATTACAGCAGGATCAGTTGCAAACAAGCACGTATCATTCTAATGCAGCAGACGCCTTGCAGACAGGCAGAGAGAGGGACAGAGAGAGAGACAGAGAGAGAGCGAGAGGGAGAGAGAGACAAACAGACAGACAGACGAAGGAAGGAAGGAAGGAAGGGAGGGAGAGAGAGACAGACAGACAGAGAGGAAGGGAGGGAGGGAGGGAGGGAGAGACAGACAGACAGACAGACACACACACACACACATACAGAGACAGACCTCGACAAGCTGTCCATTATCATTGTTTTTGGCTGGTTTCACACGTCTTCAGGCGAAAAATATGTTTACAGGGTCAATCACCTGCCACCTACTCACTCTGAGTAATTTGAAATGACAACTGTTACATATTGCATTTCCCGCAGAGAGCACATTCGGTTAGCAACGCTGTGCCTCAGTAAATATACTTATTGCATCAGCGGGGTCCTTTGCATTTTACATAAGCAGCTGCTCAAACGACCTACGGATGCTGTTTATGTTTGAAAACAAATTTAATTTCACATCACATAATGCGTCTAACAGCAGCCAATGAAAACGCTTGGAGGGGATTTTTGACTTTGTGACCTTTTGTAAACAAGTGGCTGGTGAGATGGGTTCTTTAAAACACTCTATACATGATGCAAACCAAAAAGAATATGCTCTAGTTTGTGAAAAAATGCAGACACTAACTTGGTTGTCATCACTTTTACTTTATGCACATTTTGATCTCGTAAGAAAACATTGGGTGGAAAGTTGAGAGGGAGAGGAGATCTCTGGGTTGGAAATCGAATTTGATTGATGTGATATGACAATTTATTTTTAAAGGTGCTACGAGGAACTTTCAGGTTTTGTTCATTCTTGCGCCCCCTTTGGACAAAAGCGGTAGTGTTTTACTACGCCAGCTGTAGTTCCTGGGTGAGCCTACCTATGACAAAGGCATTAATAAAAACTCTATAAAAATAGCATTCTTTGCAATGATGGTCTCATTTGCTGCTAAATGTAATGTATGATAATCAGAGGAAAAGTCAGGCTTTTTCAGAAATATTTAAAAGTTCCTTGTTGCACCTTTTAAATTGATGTATTTTGTTAAAAAATAATAATAAAAGGATACAAAAATAAATCATACATTTCATATTCTTCATGCTGCTGCTATTGTAATGAAAATGAACAAACTTAAATGATGGAAGGAGCAAATTACTATTCGCAGGAGCCCGAGTGTTTCATTAATAAAGAATGACGAATTAGCAGAATGCGAAAGTACACAGCCATTTGCCGAACATTAAAAAATTACTTTGAGAGAGTACTTCAACACAGCGTGCACCTATAAGCTTTGGTAAACACGCTAATTCAGCTTTTAGGATAATGAAAGCTAATAACAAAGATTGTGTGTGTGTGTGTGTGTGTGTGTGTGTGTGTGTGTGTGTGTGTGTGTGTGTGTGTGTGTTTGTGTGTGTGTGTGTGTGTGTCACTCAGTTCCACTGCAATAACAGTCCCACCCATTTTGAACCGCCATACTACTCGTCTTAATTAGTGCTGAAACACCATTAACATAAGTATTTAGAAGCACTCTTCAGTTGCATATGCACTGCAGGCTAAGAATGAAAACATTACTTTCTTAAAGGTGGAGTCAGTGATTCTGGAGAGCGCTTGTTGGCTAAATAACTTTTTTTTGTCAAAACCAGTGAATATCTCCACTACCTGTCCATACTATGTGCGCTGAAAAAAAATTCCAGTGTTAATACACAGCCTAGGCTCTGTAAAGCAGGCATTTTGCTAGCTACGATGGGCCCCCCTAACATACACTCTGTTTAGGTACCTGTTTACAGAGCCTAGGCTGGGTATTAACAATGGATTTGTGTCAGCGCACACACAGTACGGACCGGTAGTGGATCGTGAGGAGATATTCACAGATTTTGACAAAAAGGGATTTTGACAACAAGCGTTCTCCAGAATCACAGACTCCTCCTTTTAATGTGACAGTGAAATTGAATTTATTCGCCAAACATATCACTCTAGGAATTGATACAGACACAGAAATACATGCATTTTTCAAATCTTGTGTGAGAGCTTAAGCTACTGCCAACAGAGGTGGGTGAGTATGCGATGGATTAAGACCGTGTCAATCATTGCAACGAGAGAGAGAGAGAGAGAGAGAGAGAGGAGAGAGAGGAGAGAGAGGCAGAGAAGCAAAGACATTAAATTAACACAAGTCTTGTACAATGCTATCTGTCTACTGCAGGTTTGGGAACCTCGAATATTATGCTAATTTACTGTAAAACTGAGTCATGTATAACAGACATGATTTAACAGTGTGAACAAACAAACATTCATCTTAACAGAAACTTAATGTGTCGTAAGATGTCGCAAAGCTATTTTTACACGAGCAGATACACATAATGTAATTTGCCTGAGATAATCCTGGTGTCTCTAAGGCACATGTCATGTAACTGCTATGACGTGTTTACATGTGAATTAAAGCAGCTACGAGTAACATTTAAATATCTTTTAAACAGCCTCATGTTTCCTCTCATAATCATAAATTACCTTTAACAGCAAACGAGACCATCAGTGCAAAGAAAGACGTTTTTATATAGTTTTTATTACTGCATTTGATCTGGTCGTACACCCAGTCCGATTTTCGGTTCGCTCGTGCAGGCTCTATGGTCACATATCCGTATTGGTCGCAGATTTCAGTGCGCAGCAACGCGATTTGAGAAGCCTATCCCTCCAGGTGAGGGAAGGGGAGCGGGAGCCTTGTTTGAGACAGTTATCTGTCGTCATAATGACTGATAACGGGGCTGAATCATCAAAGAAAAAAAAGAGAATGCAATGAAGAAAAGCTAAAAGGGAGAGTGATATAGCCTACGGGCGGGACGAGGGCGTTGCCAAGCAACGTGTATACAATTTCACGGGAGTGAACTAGACTGCAGTGTTTACTCCTAAATGAATGAGCGGTTGGTAACACAAAGTTTGCTTTGCTTCACCATCATCAGATAACCATTATCTGAAATAGTCATTATTTACATCAACAACATAAACACATTACCTCATCGTGATCCATACTAACTGCCGTCTCTCGTTCATTCGTTTTCTGTGAGGACACGTAACCTTTCAGCTCCGTGAGAGAGAGCAGTTAGGTGACACTGCTGCATCAGCTCATTGCAATCAGGTGTGTGTGGTACTGACTGGCCTTAGTTGATGCAGTGTCAAAACCACTCTCACGGAGCCGAAAAGAGTCCGTGCCCTCACACTTTCAACACACGGACATGCACTATATTGCACCCTTCTCAGTTCACACTCGCATGCCTGGCACAAGCTAGAAAACAGCTTTGCGACAGCGGGCGTCGTAAAAATACTACCGCTTTTGTCCAAAGGGGCCGACAACGGACCATGTTACTCGTGGTGGCTTTAAGCCATGGAATCTTAATTGAATTTAATTTAAAATTTTTTCAGAAACCCATTTTCTATCTTTTTCTTGCAGCATCTATCAAATTAAATTGAGACACGTTGTTTTTTTCAAGCGCTGGTCAATTTTGCGATTTTTTTGTTTTTGTTTTGGTAAATTGCGTCTTCTTTCATACTATAAAATCAAAGGTCCAACATGTAAATAGAGGTGTTTATTTGACTAAACCTTGTCTGTTTGCGTCTGTATATTTCTCCTATACAACCATCTTCAACGGCCATTATCTCAACATTGGTTTCTTTCAATACTCTGAACCAGAAATCTAATTTTCTAAATGTCAAAAAGGAACAAAAGAGGAGGACACGTCATTAGGTATTACAAGATGAATATCTTATCTAATATTTATATCGGCACAAGATTAATATTAACGTCAGTAAAGTATAATAGAATAGATCTGACGGTTGGGAAGGTCACAGCAACCTTTTCATGCATATCAAGTTATAACATCCCAGAGTGCAGAGTTGAACCAAAGACTACTTTCAAATTTTAACCAGATGTTTCAAAGAGCCCCAGCTATGACTGGTACAATACCCTGCTTTAAAGGTGCTACGAGGAACTTTTTAATATTTCTGAAACAGTCTCATTTTTCCTCTGATGATCATAAATGACATGTAACAGCAAACGAGACCATCAGAGCAAAAGAGAAGAGAAAATACACTTAGTTGGACTTGTGGATTTGTTTGAACAACGTGTAACAGTAAGGAGCCTATACGTAAGCACACACTTACAATCACACTCACTCACTCACTCACTCACTCACTCACTCACTCACTCACTCACTCACTCACTCACTCACTCACTCACTCACTCACTCACTCACTCACTCACTCACTCACTCACTCACTCACTCACTCACACACACATACACACACTCCCTTTCATAATCTTTGGAATTATCCAGCAAACAAGTGTTCAGCATCTTGTACTCTCCAACCATAAATGCTGCTATCCTCTGGCCTTGTGTCTAGTGTGTGTGCCTCTTATAGTGATCGCCAGATACAAAACCTTCATTGTAGGTCTTTGATTGTAGGCAATTATATGTTATAATGAGTTCAGAACTGGCTATGTGCTAAAGTGACACTTTACCTTAGAAACTAAGAGCACACAACACAGTGTGGTCTCTGTGCGTTATACTGAGTAACCAAGACAACGCACCCGAGAAGAGAGTGCTGTTATGATTATCAGAAATATCAAATGTTGTCAGATGAGGTTTTACTCTTTGTTGTTTTCTGCTTTCGCTCATTAGCTGCTTTTTTCTATTTTACTTGTATATTACATATTTTCACGTTTCTTTTTTGGCATTCAGGCTGTGGACAATAAAGGAAGAATTTCATTGTATGACTGAGAACATGGTTTTTATTGTGCATATGACAATGAATACTTTGAATCTAGTAACTACTTTAGATATCACATGTTCAATATTGAACAGTGAAGTAGTTAATGGTGACTGTGTACGTTTGATACAGCCATTACAATCACCTATTACAAGCCAATAAACAAAAGATAAACATATTTTATTTATGTTAATGTTTGATACATTTTGACTATAAGATAAAACATGGAATAACTTTTCAATAATACAACAATTATCTTTCAAATAAAGTAAAATAACCATGGTTATTTGAATGGCCATTAACTTGCCTTTGGATTTTTTTTCTTTCTATTCAGCTCTTTATTAAATTGATTTATTGTGTTATGGCGCACTGTGTAATATGACATCATCAAGAAAGTTCTATAATGCAACGCTCCCTGGGTAGCCCCCCCCTCCCCCCTTTGAATAATAACAGAAGCTACAGTGGCCTTCAAGGACAAGAACAATTCTAAATTCTAAACAATGCACCTGATGACATTCCAAAAACATGCATGCCTCCATAAGACTTGCCTGCTCAATGTACAAAATGTAATATTAACATTTGTAATTCTCCGCTCAGGAGGATAATTCAGATTTTAGGCAGAGGTGATTCTACTCCAATGAGGACATATTTATGAATGAGGATATTGATTTTAGCTAATACATTACTTAAAATGTTACACAGTGTCCCTTTAAGTTTTTCTCTGGCTGTATTAATGAGTGTATATCTTGTCTGTTTATATCTTTATGACCGTTGCTTTATTTCTATTGTAAGGCAATGTGTGGCATTCTGCTTCTGAAATGTGCGATATATAATAAATAATGTCACTCACTTGTCCTCCATTCTGCACTTGCCCTGTGAGGACTGTAGGGAAACAAGCTTAACATGTGAATGATTCTGTGTCACTCCACTGCACATACAGAAACATACATATGTACTCCAGGTGACTTATTGATTAAGTTGCTTGCAATCTGGGAACATTGTAAGATTACGTTGCAAGGGCAATATTTACTTTATCTGTCTTTACTTCTATTGCTTCAGCTATGAAAAAAATAATAATAATAAAAAAAATATATATATTTTACGTGAGTCAAGTTGCAGACTGCAAAGGCAAATGCCCCATTTATTGCAAAAATCAAAGTTCAAATCAAAATATTAAAATTATTTATTTAGGATTCATGCATTCAAAAAGGCTCTCATGACAACGTATATTTCTTGATCTAACAAAATAATGAAAAGCTTTGCAGACACACTGTTGACAAAAGCTTTGTGTCTTGCATCAGCCTTTGGTAGATTTTCTCAATATTGAAAAGGATTTCTTTAATATAGCTGAAGGGACCATTATACATTTGGACTAACTTTTTTAGTTACTGTTTGAAATTACATTTTAAGTTTTATTTCAGGTGCTTACATTTGTGACTGAATTGTAATGTGAACAGTGGGCTGTACTAATGAAAGGGAAAAATACAGCAGCCACATGGATTATATAGTTCAGTCCAGAGTGTTTCAAACCACCTCTGCAAATAACAATGGGCCGGTTTCACCATCGCTGCAGACATGAAGAGGAAAAAGTACCTGGGCTCTGTGCTCAAGGCTGCAGGGAAAAACATCATTCAGAGTTGCAAGTTTTTAAAGATGGATTACTGCATTGTTATAGCACACAGAGGAGCCAGTGAAAGGTGCTGCTTATAAACCTTAGATTGTGGGTGTTGAAAGTATGGGAGATCTATAATTTTCTTTCTTTCTTTCTTTCTTTCTTTCTTTCTTTCTTTCTTTCTTTCTTTCTTTCTTTCTTTCTTTCTTTCTTTCTTTCTTTCTTTCTTTCTTTCTTTCTTTCTTTCTTTCAGGGCGTATAGTTATAATCAAAGGCCTATTTACGCAAAGCCTGACATTAAAGATGGAGTCAGTGGTTCTTTTTAAATCAAAATCACTTTTTAAGTCAAAATCAGTGAATATCTCCAAACGATACGCTTCCTGTCCATACTGTGTGAGTGCTATGAAAGAAAATCTGGTGTTCATACACAGCATTGACTCTGTAAACTGGTATGTAAACAAAGGGGAATCACCATAGCTAGCCTTGATTTTTTAAAATATTTCATAAACAACCAATTAAAAGTTTAGGTAAACTGAAAAGGCACTATAGGTTTCGACCTTCTTATGGAAAGGAGCATGGATTCGGATGTGTTGTACGTTGTTAAGTGTCTGTACGTTACATCACAGAGCTACATTCACATCAAGTCAAGTCAAACTTTATAGTCAATTCTTAGAATATGGCGGCATACATGAGGATCAAAATGGCGTTTGTCTCTGATCCATGGTGCAATAGGAACAATAATAATAAAATAAAGTAGAATAAGATAAAGATAAACAATATTTACATTAAATAAATTCAATACAATACAAAATAGAATAGAAAGTAAAAAGTAGATAAAATTAAATTAAATGTGCAATCTAATGAACAAATGAACAATATTTACAATATGTGCAATATGCAGTCAACTGGATACATAGGGTCAGAAGTTAGAACAAACTAAAGTACTGGTAATTAAAGCCCTTTGTATATATAGGAATGACAGGCGTCAAGCAGATTGACATGCAGCTGACCGAGTCCACACAGGTGTTACAATAGCATGTGACAAAGGTGCAATTATAAGATATATCACACAGCGAGTCAAGTGCTAAAGGTTAGAGTGATATAACGCTGAGCAGTACAGTTTATAACAACGTGTTTCAGCAAGTTCGACATGTCTCAGCTTGTATGTAAAGTCACAACTTTTTCTTCCGGTTGGCTTTTGAAATATTCTGTGATTGGGTTACGCTCACCCAGGAACAACAGCTGGCGTAGTAAAAACATTACCGAGAGAGAGAATTAACAGCAGGCGAAGGGACTGCTGATGAAGACTAGCATTTACATTTATTTTTCTCTAAATAATTATCACTGTCCCTTATCAAATTAGAGAATTTAATTAAATAGTATAGTTTCCATGTAAGCTAACACACACGTTGCATATAGGTCATACACCTTTGATTTGATTATGTAACCTGTTAGAATTGAAAAAAAAAATTTTTTCCCCATGTTTTTCACACTAATTACTTCACACCATAGCCTCTTATATGACAGCAGTACATTTTTATTTCCTGCACATTTGGTGTATTTTCTGTCTGACATACGGCAGCATATTCTCTACAGCTGGGCTCTGACAGACAGACAAGTCCGGACAAATTAAAAGTAATTAGTTGTGGCTCACTGCTGAATGGACAGCTCGACAAAATGTTAGGCCAGGCACTTAACAGAAGACAGGACAGACAATCTATCTGTCAGGGCAGTGCACATTGGCGGGACTCGTTACACAGCTTCCTTGGCCTTTAGTTAAAGACATGTTGATGTGCCTCTGATTTAAACCTGCAGTGTGTATAATTTTGGGTTTTATTTCCTAGCAGACTTTGTGGAAAATAAATATAAAATCCATAAGTACGTTTAATTTAGTGTATAATAGCTGACATTTTTTTTAGATTTTTTTTTTTCCCTTAGAAAGGGAAATGTCCATATTTCTCCATACCTTGGACCAAGGCCTTGGCGTCGCCATGTTGGAATGTCATCAGGTGCATTGTTTATAATTTAGAATTGTTCTTGTCCTTGAACGCCACTGTAGCTTCTGTTATTACTCAAAAGGGGTGGGGTTACCCAGGGAGCATTGCATTCTAGAACTTTCTAGAATGTTCTAGAACTTTATTGATGATGTCATATTACACACTGCACCTTTAACTATTCCATCCCAAACTATAGCTCTTTTTTGGGACATCTTGGCTGTTATTAAGGGCAATTATGGGGGATTTTTGGCAGTTGTTGTAGTGTGAAAAATACAATTTGACGAAATTTGACACTTTTGGGAAAGTCCAGATGGTTTGGTTAATACAAAATGTACTGTATCTATTGTGTGTCTACCCTTGGGCCTTAGCCATACTGTTTAACTATTGGTTGGAATTTTATGCATCGTAAATCCGACAATTAACAACATATGAACACATCCTTCTGTAATATCATCATTCAGAATAGTGCTAAGAATGATTATGGAAAGTGTTACTGTAGGTGCGTTAGAAGTTGAGATGTTTGGTTCAGTAGCCTATTGAAAAAAACAACATTTGAGATAATGGCTGTTAAAGATGGTTGTATAGGAGAAATATACAGACGCAAACAGACAAGGTTTAGTCGTAATAAATATCTCAATGTACATTTTGGACCTTTCATTTATACTAGTATGAAATAAGAATAAAAAAATAACTGTATCATAATAAGTGCATACAATTACATTACTCGTACAATCTTATGACATATCTTCTGGTTCAAATGACACAATCTATTTCGGCGTTATTAAAACACCATTATAAGCCCAACCTGTCACTATCCTACCTATCTACAACCCTATGACACACAAACACACACACACACACACACACACACACACACTCACACACACACACACATGCGCACACACACACCCACACACACGCACACGCACACACACACACACACACACAATGCCACTTTCTCAGCCTTGAAAATGATGTCCATCCGCTACAATACAATGTTCATAATTTATTCCACATGTCACTTGCTATTCGGTGCAACCACCTCGTGATATGCTTGTCTGGTTAGAGACTGGACACTCACTACATCTTGTCTTACAATGGCAATCATGGTATATGTCATTGTGCCTGAATGCTTTTTGTGATTGACCGTTTAAATGTATAATTGTAAAATGATTTGAGTGTCTCTCCCTGGCATATATCTTCAAAGACATTAGTGTGTTCTTCTGGTAATATGAGATGTCTAGCTCTATAGCAGTCCTTGTACAATGGATTTATTCAGTTAAATGTGTAGAAGAGATTCACTTGGTTCTTTGCAAATGCCGACGAGATACATCACTGTGCAGAAACTACTTTAGTTTAAAAAAATTCTGAATATGACTTGAGACACCGTGTATTAGTTTGATGTTTTACTATCTCTCTCTCTCTCTCTCTCTCTCTCTCTGTCTCTCTCTCTGTCTCTCTCTCTCTCAATTTCTTTCTTTCTTTCTTTCTTTCTTTCTTTCTTTCTCTCTCTCTTTAAAATGTTAAATTCTGGGCAACAGTTATTCAAAATAGCGTTGTAATGTTTGCACACTATGAAAGCAAAATATATTGGGGGTCCAGCGATTCTGGAGTACGTCAGACAGACAGACAATAGATAGATGGATAGAAATTAAAGCCACTACGAGTAACATGGTCCGTTGGCGTCCCCTTTGGACAAAAGCGGTAGTATTTTTACGACGCCCGCTGTCGCAAAGCTGTTTTCTAGCTTGTGCCAAGCGTACGAGTGTCAACTGAGAAGGGCGCCGCGCAATATAGTGCATGTCCGTGTGTTGAAAGTGTGAGGGCACGGACTCTTTTCGGCTCCGTGAGAGTGGTTAATGACACTGCATCAACTAATGCCAGTAAGTGCTACACACACCTGATTGCAATGAGTTGATGCAGCAGTGTCACCTAACTACTCTCTCTCACGGAGCTGAAAGATTACGTGTCCTCACAGAAAGCGAGAGACGGCAGTTAGTATGGATCATGATGAGGTAATGTGTTTATGTTGTTAATAATGACTATTTCAGATGAATAATGGTCATCTGATGATGGTGAAGCAAAGCAAACTTTGTGTTAGTACCAACCGCTCATTCATTTAGGAGTAAACACTGCAGTCTAGTTCACTCCCGTGAAATTGTATACAAGTTGCTCGGCAACGCCCTCGTCCCGTCCGTAGCTTATATCACTCTCCCTTTTAGCTTTTCTTCATTGCATTTTCTTTTTTTTCTTTGATGGTTCAGCCCCGTTATCAGTCATTATGACGACAGATAACTGTCTCAAACAAGGCTCCCGCTCCCCTTCCCTCACCTGGAGGGATAGGCTTCTCAAATCGCGTTGCTGCGCCACACTGAAATCTGCGACCAATACGGATATGTGACCATAGAGCATGTACGCGCAAACCGAAAATCGGACTGGGTGTGCGACCAGACCAAAAGCAGTAATAAAAACTATTTAAAAACGTCTTTCTTTGCACTGATGGTCTCGTTTGCTGTTAAAGGTAATTTATGATTATCAAAGGAAACATGAGGCTGTTTAAAAGATATTTAAATGTTACTCGTAGCAAGTAGGAATTTCAGAAAGTTTCATAGTTTACAAATGACAAATGCACAGTAAAAAGTGCTGAGTTAAAAAACAACCCAACCATAACCCAGCTCCTGGGTCAATATTGGACAGAACACGTGCTGGGTTGAATTAACCCAAGTGATGGGTTACAGTTTTTAACCCATAAACTGGGTTATTCATTTGACCCAACCTATTGGGTTAAATTAACCCTATGCTGGGCTATAACTACCCATACACTGGGTTATTCATTTGACCCAACCTATTGGGTTAAATTACCGGTAACCCTATGCTGGGCTATAACTACCCATAAACTGGGTTATTCATTTGACCCAACCTATTGGGTTAAATTAAACCTATGTTGGGTTAAATACTACCCATAAACTGGGTTATTTCTTATGTCAATCAATATATTATAAATATAAATTATACACTTAATATTTACAATAAAAACAGTACATTTCATAAAAACACAAAATAGGCGTTATATTAATGTGAATTTATTGATATTAAACACACTTTGTAATACATTTTACACTCCCCCAACAGAAACACTAAAGTAACCTCAACAGTAAGGTGAAAACATTTCATTGTTTGAAAACTCATCAGTGATAAACATTCCTGCTGGATCTGCATATAAAGAAACTAGGTAAAACTAGTTAATAACAGCACATCATAAGATAAACTGTAATATGCTTAAACTATTAAAAAAAGATATGTAAATATCCTTAAACACATGTCTAAATAAACAAAAAACCCAGGCTTCATTTTTACGGGATAAAAAGCTGCTGTTGTCCTCAAAATGTTCACAAGTCAGGCCTCATGTCCATCAGTATGTTATACTGCAGAAACCTCAAGACAGGGCAGGAGGGGGGGGCACACCTCTTTGTGTAATCAATGTCAAATACCATTCAAATCCTTGAAGTCAAGATGTACTCTCCAGCAAACAGTCTGTTTCAGTGGCGAGGCCTGAAACGATCGCATTGGCCTGGCACGTCTTCATGTCATCTCCGAGGCACAGAATGATGGGTCATTTGGTCTCTGCAGTTTGCAAATACTCCGCCACGATTGTCCCCACCTGTTGACCACACATCAGTGAATTAGTGTTGTGTTATAATCATAGACTGTTGAGTCTTATGGAGCTTAATTTGTGGAATAACCAAAATGCAAAAAAATAAAAAGTAGGATAACGAGAACATTTTTTATATTAAAAACATTGCAAAATATGACCAAATGCAAATATGCTTAAAAATTGTATTTACCAATATGAAATAGTGTTGGAACTCAAAAGGCGCTCTCATCCTAGTCATTTGTACCGTGCCCAAGCTAAAGTTTATTGTGTTCTCCCAGTGCTCCCTACACATCCTTGGCCCTGGCCCGGTTGGAAGAGGTGAGCTTCAGCACAGTACGGAGCATTAACATAGACAGAGTCCTGACCTCACTTTATATCAGACTGCTCCCCTCCACCCGATATGTCCATGTGCTCAACGGAACCTAGGTTTGATTTGGAAATGGTATGTTTGCTGCAAAGTTGGCCGGATTAATATTTTCAAAATACGCTCCAAGACCCAAACCTGTGTGTTAAGACGTGGTGACGTATTGACAAGAAGCAATGGAGACTAGGCCGGATCTTTAGGAGCAGAGTGAGTGGGCTAGAGGAGGGGAGGAGGAGGGAGGGGGACAGTCACACTTAAGCACGGTACAGGGCAACTGGGACAAGTGGGAATACGCCCTAAATGACATTCTTATTACAGAAAAAACTATACTAAAACAAAACTGTCCTTTAATAACATTTGTTAATGGATTGTGACATATTACTATAAGAAATATCTTACCTTGTATTTTGTCATCCAGCCGTAGTTTTCTCTCTCGCTGGTCATTACCGAGAGCAGCCTGGTTTACAAGGGTCGCCTCAGGATGGAGCCGCTGGAAGTCTTGTGATATCTAATAGAATGTGAAAAAAACAGAAAACAAATGTAACTAAAACAACACTGTTTGAAGATATTATAATCAGAAGGCAGACAGTACACGAAGATATGTCCATTTGAAAGATCACTCAGACAAAAATCTAATAGTATAGAATGTGATGCAGATCGAAATACAGTAACAAACCCAACATGTACTTCGAACCTAGTTTATACTGAATAATATATGATATTAATAATAATAGTGATTTAGCAAGATAGTACATTTTGCTTTCTGTCCCTTCATAATAACATCTCAACGGTATATCTAGGCCTAAATGAAAATAAACATACCTTTTTAAGCTGCCATTCTGGTAACTCTGGTATCTCTGTCACAGAACTGTCCATC